>NC_057809.1:495655645-495972162 GCF_018294505.1 Triticum aestivum | reverse complement strand
GTATCACAACCTCACCAGTACCTTTGTGAGGAGGTTTGAATTTTCAACTTCACGTAATTCTCCAACTGTCCTGTTTGATCTTTATGATAAATCTTACACTATGGACTTAGAGGATTTTACCACTGCATGCAAACTTCCACAATGGGGTAGTATAAGGGACCCTCACAAATCTGAATTTAGAGATTTTCTTGCTAGCATAACTGTGGGAGAATCTAGAGATATTACACAAGCCACTATAGGGAGCATTCACTTTCCTGCTATACATTATTTTTCTCTCTTCATAGGTAGATGCATCAATGGTAAAGATGAGGCATGTCACATGTGTGTCCCCGATCTCAGTATTCTTAGGAGTGCCGTGTTAGGAGACCAATCTTATAATTTGGGAGCTATTGTTGCACGTAGGTTGCACCTTAATAGATTTAATGGAGATTTCTTTGGAGGAATTTATGCAACCCGCATAGCTAATTTTCTTGGTATAGCCATACGCAAAGATGATATTGAATTACCACCTGCTTATCTAGATTTTAATGCTATGGTTCACCACCAGTTTGTCGAGAGGAACGAATCACCTCTCCAGTATCAACTAATCTTTGACAGACGCCGTGCTGGCCGTATTACTCTCCCTGCTCTTGCCTTCTTTGATTATCAGGCAGGAGGAATATATACTATCAACAGAGAGGAGGCAGATGAGTACGAGAGGAGAGAGGAGGCCGCTCGTCGCCATGCTGCAGCTCAGCAGGCGATAGCCGCTGCATCGCAGTACGACCCCAGCTACTATTATGGATATCCGCCAGGCCAGCCGTGGCCATAGAGCAACTTAGGCCAAAAGCCTAAGCTTGGGGGAGTACGTATTTCCCACCGACATTACATTTATGTTCACACACTCATTGCTATATGTCGGTGCTCATACTTTTTCATTGTATCATCCGTGCTAGTTTAATTTCCTTTTTATGCTTTCTTCTTGTGTGCCCTGTTCAAGAATTCATCCGATTAACCAGTTAACTTGCCGATTAATGCCTACTCATATGGAACTCGAGTAGCCGATTACCCGATAAATCGTTTGATTAATTGATTAAATGGCTGATTAACTTGCCGATTAGCCTATTAATCCCCTACTCACCAGCCGACCGAGCAGCTAGTAGTTAACGATTTCCTCAACAATGCTTGTGTGTTTAATAAACGTTAAGAAAAACCAAAAAAATATATTTAGTTGTAGCTTTTAGTTAGTTTAATTTCCATGCTTGTAGTAGTAATTAAAAAGAAAACCCAAAAGATTTCCTGTTCTTCTTTTGCTTGTTGGGAGCTTTCCCGTGTAAATAGTTTTATTTCTTTTCTTTTCTTTGGGGGTCGATAGGAGAAGACCATAATTAAATTGTTGAAGTGGCTCTTATATGCATACTTGTTGATCTGACAAAAGAACCCATTTTGCCTTGTCTTCTCATGTTTACTGAATGCTTGCAGATTCCAGCTTAGTCCAATGCATGCGCACTATTATTATTATTCACACTATTCGGCCGTGCAAGTGAAAGGCAATAATGAAGATTATCTGATGAACTTATTGAGATGAGAAAAGCTGGTATGAACTCGACCTCTTTTGTTTTTGTAAATATGATTAGTTCATCGTTCCTGATTCTTCCTATTATGAATAAACATGTTTGCAATGAGAACTAGAGATCATAGTTTCTTATGCCATGCTTTATTAGCTATGAGTTATAATGGTTTACCTTACGTGCCAACATGCTATTAAAATGGTTATGATGTGGTATGATAGGGTGGTATCCTCCTTTGAATGATCTAAGCGACTTGACTTGGCGCATGTTCACGCATGTAGTTGAATAGCCTTCACGATATTTATGTTCATGGTGGATTATATCCTACTCATGCTTGCATTCGGTGTTGATTAATTTTAATGCATGTTCATGACTATTGTCGCTCTCTAGCTGGTCACTTCCCAGTCTTTTGCTAGCCTTCACTTGTACTAAGCGGGAATACTGCTTGTGCATCCAATCCCTTAAACCCCAAAGTTATTCCACATGAGTCCACTATACCTACCTATATACGGTATCTACCTGCCGTTCCAAGTAAATTTGTATGTGCCAAACTCTAAACCTTCAAATAAATATCCTATTTTGTATGCTCGAATAGCTCATGTATCAACTAGGGCTATCTGTATCTTCCATGTTAGGCGGGTTATTCTCAAGAGGAGTGGACTCCGCTCCTCACTCACGAGATAAATGGCTGGTCACCGGGATGCCCAGTCCCATGCTTTATCCAAACTAAATCAAAATAATTGCAAACAAAACCCCCCTGGGACTCTTGTTAATTGGAGGCACTCGTTGTTTTGAGCAAGCCATGGATTGATGCTTGTTGGTGGAAGGGGGAGTATAAACTTTACCATTCTGTTTGGGAACCGCCTATAATGTGTGTAGCATGGAAGATATCGCCATCTCTTGGTTCTTATGTTGACAATGAAAGTATACCGCTCAAAATATTATTCACCTCTATTTCAAAACCGAGCTCTGGCACCTCTACAAATCCCTGCTTCCCTCTGCGAAGGGCCTATCTATTTACTTTTATGCTGAGTCATCATCCTCTTATTAAAAAGCACCAGTTGGAGAGCACCACTGTCATTTGCATTCATTACTGTTAGTTTACATTGAGTATGACTTGACTGGATCTCTTTTACCTTGAGTTACAATGTCTAGTCAGTCCTTGGTCTTTAATGGTGCTCTGCATTTATGTTTTGCGGTCTCAGAAAGGGCTAGCGAGATACCACCTTGTTATATCATATTATGATTGTTTTGAGAAAGTGTTGTCATCCGAGATTTATTATTATGGCTCGCTAGTTGATTATGCTATTGATATGAGTAAACATGAGACCTATGCGTTATTGCGAATGTGGTTAGTTATAATCTTTGCTGAAAACTTGAATGCTGGCTTTACATATTTACAACAATAAGAGCAAATAGAGTTTGTAAAAGTTTTTCTTTATCACTTTAAATTTATCAACTAAATTACTTGAGGACAAGCAAAGGTTTAAGCTTGGGGGAGTTGATACGTCTCCAACGTATCTACTTTTCCAAACACTTTTGCCCTTGTTTTGGACTCTAACTTGCATGATTTGAATGGAACTAACCCGTACTGACGCTGTTTTTAGCAGAATTACCATGGCGTTATTTATGTGCAGGAGCAAACATTCTCGGAATGACCTGAAACTTCACGGAGCCACTTTTCAGAAAATAAGAAAAAACACCTGCAAAAGATGAAGGTCAGGGGCCCACCACCTCTCCACGAGGGTGGGGGGTGCGCCTGCCCCCCTAGGGCGCACCCCCTACCTCGTGGCCCCCCTGTTGCCTCTCCGACTCCAACTCCAACTCCATATATTATGTCTCGGGGAGAAAAAAATCAGAGAGAAGAAATCGTCGCGTTTTACGACACGGAGTTGCCGCCAAGCCCTAAAACCTCTTGGGAGGGCTGATCTGGAGTCCGTTCGGGGCTCCGGCGAGGGGAATCCGTCGCCATCATCATCATCAACCATCCTCTATCACCAATTTCATGATGCTCACCGCCGTGCGTGAGTAATTCCATCGTAGGCTTGCTGGACGGTGATGGGTTGGATGGGATCTATAATGTAATCGAGTTAGTTTTGTTAGGGTTTGATCCCTAGTGTCCACTATGTTCTGAGATTGATGTTGCTATGACTTTGCTATGCTAAATGCTTGTCACTAGGGCCCGAGTGCCATGATTTCAGATCTGAACCTATTATGTTTTCATCAATATATGAGTGTTCTTGATCCTATCTTGCAAGTCTATAGTCACCTATTATGTGTTATGATCCGTTAACCCCGAAGTGACAATAATCGGGATACTTACCGGTGATGACCATAGTTTGAGGAGTTCATGTATTCACTATGTGTTAATTCTTTGTTCTGGTTCTCTATTAAAAGGAGGCCTTAATATCCCTTAGTTTCCGTAAGGACCCCGCTGCTACGGGAGGGTAGGACAAAAGATGTCATGCAAGTTCTTTTTCATAAGCACGTATGACTATGTTCGGAATACATGCCTACATTATATCAATGAACTAGAGATAGTTCTGTGTCACCCTAGGTTATGACTGTTACATGATGAACCGCATCCAGCATAATTCTTTATCACTGATCCATTGCCTACGAGCTTTCCATATATTATTCTTCGCTTATTTACTTTCTCGTTGCTATTGCTATCATCACTACAAAATACCAAAAACATTACTTTTACTACTGTTACCTTTTGCTACCGTTATCACTACTATCATATTACTTTGCTACTAAACACTTTGCTGCAGATATTAAGTTTCCAGGTGTGGTTGAATTGACAACTCAGCTGCTAATACTTGAGAATATTCTTTGGCTCCCCTTGTGTCGAATCAATAAATTTGGGTTGAATACTTTACCCTCGAAAACTGTTGTGATCCCCTATACTTATGGGTTATCAATGATGTCTACTACACAACCTTCTTCTTGTAGACGTTCTTGGGCCTCCAAGTGCAGAGGATTCTAGGACATTAGCAAATTTCCCTAAAGTGGACGACCTAAGGTTTATCAATCCATGGGAGGCGTAGGATGAAGATGGTCTTTCTAAGGCAACCCTGCAACCAAATAACAAAGAGTCTCTTGTGTCCCCAACACACCCAATATAATGGTAAATTGTATAGGTGCACTAGTTTAGCGAAGAGATGGTGATAAAAGTGCAATATGGATGGTAGATAAAGGTTTTTGTAATCTGAAAATATAAAACAGCAAGGTAACTAATGATAAAAGTGAGCACAAACGGCATTGCAATGTGTTGAAACAAGTCCTAGGGTTTATACTTTCAGTAGTGCAAGTCCTCTCAACAATAATAACATAATTGGATCATATAACTATCCCTCAACACGCAACAAAGAGTCACTCCAAAGTCACTAATAGCGGAGAACAAACGAAGAGATTATGGTAGGGTACGAAACCACCTCAAAGTTATTCTTTCCAATCAATCCGTTGGGCTATTCCTATAAGTGTCACAAACAGCCCTAGAGTTCGTACTAAAATAACACCTGAAGACAAAAATCAACCAAAACCCTAATGTCACCTAGATACTCCAATGTCACCTCAAGTATCCATGGGTATGATTATACGATATGCATCACACAATCTCAGATTCATCTATTCAACCAACACATAGAACCTCAAAGAGTGCCCCAAAGTTTCTATCGGAGAGTCAAGACGAAAACGTGTGCCAAACCCTATGCATAGGTTCATGGGCGGAACCCGCAAGTTGATCACCAAAACATACATCAAGTGGATCAATAGAATACCCCATTGTCACCACGGGTATCCCACGCAAGAAATACATCAAGTGTTCTCAAATCCTTAAAGGCTCAATCCGATAAGATAACTTCAAAGGGAAAACTCAATCCATTACAAGAGAGTAGAGGGGGAGAAACATCATAAGATCCAAATATAATAGCAAAGCTTGCGATACATCAAGATCGTACCACCTCAAGAACATGAGAGAGAGAGAGAGATCAAACACATAGCTACTGGTACATACCCTTAGCCCCGAGGGAGAACTACTCCCTCCTCGTCATGGGCGCCGAGATGATGAAGATGGCCACCGGAGAGGGATTCCCCCCTCCGGCAGGGTGCCAGAACGGGTCTAGATTGGTTTTCGGTGGCTACGGAGGCTTCTGGCGGCGGAACTCCCGATCTATTGTGCTCCCCGATCGTTTAAGGGTATATGGATATATATAAGCAGAATAAATACGTCAGGGGAGCCACGAGGGGCCCACGAGGGTGGAGGGCGCGCCAAGGGGGGTGGGTGGGCGCGCCCCCTGCCTCGTGGGTTCCTCTTTGATCCCCTGACGCGCATTCCAAGTCTCATGTATTGCTTTCTTTCGAAAAGTAACTTTTCCGAAGGTTTCATTCCATTTGGACTCTTTTTGATATTCCTTTTATTCGAAACCCTAAAACAAGGAAAAAACAGAAACTGGCACTGGGCTCTAGGTTAATAGGTTAGTCCCAAAAATCATATAAAATAGCATATAGATGCATATAAAACATCCAAGGTTGATAATATAATATCATGGAACAATCAAAAATTATAGATACATTGAAGACGTATCAACATCCCCAAGCTTAATTCCTGCTCGTCCTCGAGTAGGTAAATGATAAAAAGAGAATTTTTGATAATGCTACCTAACATATTTCTCTAAGTACTTATCTTTATTGTGGCATGAATGTTCAGATCCATAAGATTCAAGATAGAAGTTTAATATTGACATAAAAATAATAATACTTCAAGCATACTAACTAAGCAATCATGTCTTCTCAAAATAACATGGCCAAAGAAAGTTCATCCCTACAAAATCATATAGTTTGGTCATGCTCCATTTTCTTCACACAAGAATGCTCTCATCATGCACAACCCCGATGACAAGCCAAGCAATTGTTTCATACTTGAGTAATCTCAAACTTTATAAACCTTCACGCAATACATGAGCACGAGCCATGGATATAGCACTATGGGTGTAATAGAATATGATGATGGGGGTTATGTGGAGAAGACAAAAAGGAGAAAGTCTCACATCAACGAGGCTAATCAATGAGCTATGGAGATGCCCAACGATTGATGTTAATGCAAGGAGTAGGGATTGCCATGCAACGGATGCACTAGAGCTATAAATGTATGAACGCTCAACAAAAGAAACTAAGTGGGTGTGCATCCAACTTGCTTGCTCATGAAGACCTAGGGCACTTGAGGAGGCCCATTGTTGGAATATACAAGCCAAGTTCTATAATCAAAATTTCCCACTAGTATATGAAAGTGACAAAACAAGAGACTCTCTATTATGAGGATTATGGTGCTACTTTGAAGCACAAGTGTGGCAAAGGATAGTAGCATTGTCCCTTCTCTCTTTTTCTCTCATTTTTTGGGCCTTCTCTTTTTATGGCCTTTCTCTTTTTTTATTCCTCACTTGGGACAATGCTCTAGAAAATGATGATCATCACACTTCTATTTATTTACAACTCGATACTAGAACAAAGTATGACTCTATATGAATGCCTCCGGCGGTGTACCGGGATATACAATGAACCAAGAGTGACATGTATGAAATAATTATGAACGGTGGCTTTGCCACAAATACTATGTCAACTACATGATCATGCTAAGCAATACGACAATGATGAACGTGTCATGATAAACGGAATGGTGGAAAGTTGCATGGCAATATATCTCGGAATGGCTATGGAAATGCCATAATAGGTAGGTATGTTGGCTATTTTGAGGAAGATATAAGGAGGTTTATGTGTGAAAGAGCGTATCATATCACGGGGTTTGGATGCACTGGCGAAGTATGCACCAACTCTCAATGTGAGAAAGGGCAATGCACGGTACTGAAGAGGCTAGCAATGATGGAATGGTGAGAGTGCGTATAATCCATGGACTCAACATTAGTCATAAAGAACTCACATACTTATTGCAAAAATCTACAAGTCATCAAAACCAAGCACTACGCGCATGCTCCTATGGGGATAGATTGGTAGGAAAAGACCATCGCTCGTCCCCGACCGCCACTCATAAGGAAGACAATCAAATAACACCTCATGTTTCAAATTTGTTACACAATGTTTACCATACGCTGATGCTACGGGACTTGCAAACTTCAACACAAGTATTCCTCTAATTCACAACTACCCAACTAGCACAACTTTGATATCACTATCTCCATATCTCAAAACAATCATCAAGTATCAAACTTCTCTTAGTATCCAATGCACTTTATATGATAGTTTTTATTATATCCCTCTTGGATGCCCATCATATTAGGATTAATTTCATAACCAAAGCAAATTATCATGCTGTTTAGGACTCTCAATAATATAAGTGAAGCATTAGAGTTCATCTATTTCTATAAAATAAAACCACCACCGTGCTCTAAAAGGATATAAGTGAAGCACTAGAGAAAATGACAAACTACTCCGAAAGATATAAGTGAAGATCAATGAGTAGTCAAATAATTATGCAACTATGTGAAGACTCTATCATTTAATAATTTCATATCTTGATATTTTATTCAAACAGAAAGCAAAACAAAGTAAAATAAAATGGCGCTCCAAGCAAAACACATATCATGTGGCGAATAAAAATATAGCTCCAAGTAAAGTTACCGATGAACGAAGACGAAAGAGGGGATGCCTTCCGGGGCATCCCCAAGCTTAGGCTCTTGGTTGTCCTTGAATATTGCCTTGGGGTGCCTTGGGAATCCCCAATCTTAGGCTCTTTCCACTCCTTGTTCCATAATCCATCAAATCTTTACCCAAAACTTGAAAACTTCACAACACAAAACTTAAAGTAGAAAATCTCGTGAGCTCCGTTAGCGAAAGAAAACAAAATACCACTTCAAGGTACTGTAATGAACTCATTATTTATTTATATTGGTGTTAAACCTACTGTATTCCAACTTCTCTATGGTTTATAAACTATTTTACTAGCCATAGATTCATCAAAATAAGCAAACAACACACGAAAAACAGAATCTGTCAAAAACAGAACAGTCTGTAGTAATCTGTAACTAACGCAAACTTCTGGAACCTCAAAAATTCTAAAATAAATTTCTGGACGTGAGGAATTTGTCTATTCATCATCTTAAAAAACAATTAACTAAATAGCACTCTCCAATAAAAAATGGCAGCAATTCTCGTGAGCACTAAAGTTTCTGTTTTTTACAGTATGATCGCAAAGACTTTCCCCAAGTCTTCCCAAAGGTTCTACTTGGCACAAACACTAATTAAACACATAAAACCACATATAAACAGAGGGTATATGATTAATTCATTACTAAACAGGAACAAAAAGCAAGTAACAAAAATAAATTTGGGTTGCCTCCCAACAAGCGCTATCGTTTAACGCCCCTAGCTAGGCATGATGATTTGAATGATGCTCACATAAAAGATAAGAATTGTAACATAAAGAGGGCATCATGAAGAATATGACTAGCACATTTAAGCCTAACCACTTCCTATGCATAGGGATTTTGTGATCAAACAACTTGTGGGAACAAGAATCAACTTGCATAGGAAGGTAAAACAAGGATAACTTTAAAACTTTAAGCACATAGAGAGGAAACTTGATATTATTGCAATTCATACAAGCATATATTCCTCCCTCATAATAATTTTCAGTATCATCATGAATGAATTCAACAATATAACCAGAACCTAAAGCATTCTTTTCATGATCTACAAGCATAGAATTTTTATTACTCTCCACATAAGCAAAATTCTTCTCATTCAGAATAGTGGGAGTATCATAAGAGACTCGAATACTATAAATTGTTTCCACATTAAAAGAGTAATGTTCAGAAAAGGGGTAATCATAATCATGACAAGTTTTATAAATATAATCACTACTTTTTATAGCATAAGTATCATCACAATAATCATCATAGGTAGGAGGCATGCTATCATCATTATAAATTTGCATATCAAAACTTGGGAGACTAAAAATATCATCTTCATTAAACGTAGCATCCCCAAGCTTGGGAAAAACATCAATTGCAGCAAATGTATTCTCGAAAACATCATCTTCATCAAACATAGCATCCCCAAGCTTGGGCCTTTTTATATCATAAGCATAATCACTCTCATCATTAATAGTATGGATAGCACCAATAGTATAGGAATTATCATATTCTTCCAAGCAAGTGCCAAAAAGATTTTCAAGATCATAAGAAGTATCATTATCTTCCACAATTATATTTTCATGAGGCACAATAGTAATATGGGCAGCATTATTTGTGAGAGATATCTTTTTACCTCTCTTCCTTTTTCTTTTCTTCTTCTTCACCACATCACGTGTGGGTTCAATCCTCTTTTTGGAGCTCCTTATTAATGAGATTGGTTGAATAGGAGGCTCCTCCTTGTTACTTGATTCATCATAAGAAATAATAGAAGGATATTGGGAAGTCTCTTCCCTTTCGTTAGTATTCTCTTCATCCTCTATTTGTTTTCTTTTATTTATGTAATTGGCAATATAAGGATTTTCAATGCAATTCACCGCACAATACATATAAATTTCCTCTAGATCAAAACCAAGAAGTTTATAACGGGCAAATTCTGGAAGATGTTTAGTTATACGTTTCATTTCTTCGTAACCCATAAGCAAACTGAGTTCATTAAAATGTGCAAGGGAAATCAAGTCATCACAATTTTTGGACACGATAAAATCATGAAACAATTTGCATCGGATAGCTAAATGACCCTGTTCATTGCAAAGTCCACAAGTACGGCCAAGAAAATTTAAATTTTCAGCACAATCATCTAGACTTTCTTGCAACAATTTAGTTTCTAAGTACTTATGCCTCTTGCAATATCTATCTTCCCTATTTGGTGTGTACTTACAAACCCAATGCACTCCACAAAAATTGACATGTTTATAGGAGACATTTTCATCATAACTAGTGCAATCATCATTAGTACCATGGATATTCAAGGAGTTCATACTAACAACATTGCAATCATGCTCATCATTCAAAGATTTAGTGCCAAACATTTTAATGCATTCTTCTTCTAACACTTTGGAACAATTTTCCTTTCCATCATACTCACGAAAGATATTAAAAAGATGAAGCGTATGAGGTAGACTCAATTCCATATTTTTTGTAGTTTTCTTTTTAAAACCAAACTAGTGCTAAAACAAGAAACAAAAAGATTCGATTGCAAGATCTAAAGATATACCTTCAAGCACTAACCTCCCCGGCAACGACGCAAGAAAAGAGCTTGATGTCTACTACAAAACCTTCTTCTTGTAGACATTGTTGGGCCTCCAAGTGCAGAGTTTGTAGGACAGTAGCAAACTTCCCTCAAGTGGATGACCTAAGGTTTATCAATCCGTGGGAGGCGTAGGATGAATATGGTCTCTCTCAAGCAACCCTGCAACCAAATAACAAAGAGTCTCTTGTGTCCCCAACACACCCAATACAATGGTAAATTGTATAGGCGCACTAGTTCGGCGAAGAGATGGTGATAAAAGTGCAATATGGATGGTAGATAAAGGTTTTTGTAATATGAAAATATAAAAACAGCAAGGTAACTAATGATAAAAGTGAGCACAAACGGTATTGCAATGTGTTGAAACAAGGCCTAGGGTCCATACTTTCACTAGTGCAAGTCCTCTCAACAATAATAACATAATTGGATCATATAACTATCCCTCAACATGCAACAAAGAGTCACTCCAAAGTCACTAATAGCAGAGAACAAACGAAGAGATTATGGTAGGGTACGAAACCACCTCAAAGTTATTCTTTCCAATCAATCCGTTGGGCTATTCCTATAAGTGTCACAAGCAGCCCTAGAGTTCGTACTAAAATAACACCTGAAGACACAAATCAACCAAAACCCTAATGTCACCTAGGTACTCCAATGTCACCTCAAGTATCCGTGGGTATGATTATATGATATGCATCACACAATCTCAGATTCATCTATTCAACCAACACATAGAACCTCAAAGAGTGCCCCAAAGTTTCTACTGGAGAGTGAAGACGAAAATGCGTGCCAACCCCTATGCATAGGTTCATGGGCGGAACCTGCAAGTTGATCACCAAAACATACATCAAGTGGATCAATAGAATACCCCATTGTCACCACGAGTATCCCACGCAAGACATACATCAAGTGTTCTCAAATCCTTAAAGACTCAATCCGATATGATAACTTCAAAGGGAAAACTCAATCCATTACAAGAGAGTAGAGGGGGAGAAACATCATAAGATCCAAATATAATAGCAAAGCTCGTGATACATCAAGATCGTACCACCTCAAGAACACAAGAGAGAGAGAGAGAGAGATCAAACACATAGCTACTGGTACATACCCTCAGCCCCGAGGGAGAACTACTCCCTCCTTGTCGTGGAGAGCGCCGACATGACGAAGATGGCCATCGGAGAGGGATTCCCCCCTCCGGCAGGGTGCCGGAACGGGTCTAGATTGGTTTTCGGTGGCTACAGAGGCTTCTGGCGGCGGAACTCCCGATCTATTGTGCTCCCCAATCGTTTAAGGGTATATGGATATATATAGGCGGAAGAAATACGTTAGGGGAGCCACGAGGGGCCCACGAGGGTGGAGGGCGCCCCCTGCCTCGTGGCTTCCTCGTTGATCCCCTGATGTGCACTCAAAGTCTCCTGTAATGCTTTCTTTCCAAAAATAACTTTTCCGAAGGTTTCATTCCATTTGGACTCCATTTGATATTACTTTTCTTCGAAACCCTAAAACAAGGAAAAAACAGAAACTGGCACTGGGCTCTAGGTTAATAGGTTAGTCCCAAAAATCATATAAAATAGCATATAAATGCATATAAAACATCCAAGGTTGATAATATAATAGCATGGAACAATCAAAAATTATAGATACGTTGGAGACGTATCACATGACCGTTTCGCAACTTACGAGTTTGGTCTTCATTTGAAACAATGCGCAATAGTTTCACAACTCACACCACCTGGAACACCACAGCATAATGGTGTGTCCGAACGTCGTAACCTCACTTTATTAGATATGGTGCGATCTATGATGTCTCTTACTAATTTTCCGCTATCGTTTTGGGGTTATGCTATAGAGACAGTTGCATTCACGTTAAATAGGGCACCACCGAAATCCGTTGAGACGACACCATATGAACCATGGTTTGGCAACAAACCCAGTAATTCCTATACCAATTAGTGAGGAAGCTAATGATGATGATCATGAAACTTCCAATCAAGTTACTACCGAACCTCGTAGGTCAACCAGAATAAGATCCGCACCAGAGTGGTACGGTAATCCTGTTCTAGAGGTCATGTTACTTGACCATGACGAACCTACGAACTATGAGGAAGTGATGATGAGCCCAGATTCCACAAAATGGCTTGAGGCCATGAAATCTGAGATGGGATCCATGTATGAGAACAAAGTGTGGACTTTGGTTGACTTGCCCGATGATCGGCAAGCCATAGAGAATAAATGGACCTTCAAGAAGAAGACTGACGCTAACGGTAATATTACTTTCTACAAAGCTCAACTTGTTGCGGAAGGTTTTCGATAAGTTCAAGGAGTTGACTACAATGAGACCTTCTCACCCGTAGCGATGCTTAAGTCCGTCTGAATCATGTTAGCAATTGCCGCATTTTATGATTATGAAATTTGGCAAATGGATTTCAAAACTTCATTCCTTAATAGATATCTTAAAGAAGAGTTGTATATGATGCAACCAGAAGGTTTTGTCAATCCAAAAGGTGCTAACAAAGTGTGTAAGCTCCTGCGATCCATTTATGGACTGGTGCAAGCATCTCAGAGTTCGAATATACGCTTTGATAGTATGATCAAAGCATATGGTTTTATACAGACTTTTGGAGAAGCCTGTATTTACGAGAAAGTGAGTGGGAGCTCTGTAGAATTTCTGATATTATATGTGGACGACATATTGTTGATCGGAAATGATACTGAATTTCTGAATAGCATAAAAGGATACTTGAATAAGAATTTTTCAATGAAAGACCTCGGTGAAGCTACTTATGTATTGGGCATCAAGATCTATAGAGATAGATCAAGACGCTTAACTGGACTTTCACAAAGCACATACCTTGATAAAGTTTTGAAGAAGGTCAAAATGGATCAAGCAAATAAAGGGTTCTTGCCTGTGTTACAAGGTGTGAAGTAGAGTCAGACTCAATGCCCGACCACTGCAGAAGATAGAGAGAAAATGAAAGTCATTCCCTATGCTTCAACCATAGGATCTATCATGTATGCAATGCTATGTACTAGACCTGATGTGTGCCTTGCTATTAGCTTAGCAGGGAGGTACCAAAGTAATCCAGGAGTGGATCACTGGACAACGGTCAAGAACATCCTGAAATACCTGAAAATGACTAAGGATATGTTTCTCGTTTATGGAGGTGACAAAGAGCTCGTCGTAAACGGTTACGTCGGTGCAAGCTTTGACACTGATCCGGATGACTCCAAGTCACAAACCAGATACATGTTTATATTGAATGGTGGACCTTTTAGTTGGTGCAGTTCTTAGGAGAGCGTCGTGGCAAGATCTACATGTGAAGCAGAACACATAGCTGCTTCAGAAGCAGCAAATGAAGGAGTCTCGATGAAGGAGTTCATATCCGATCTAGGTGTCATACCTAGTGCATCGGGTCCAATGAAAATCTTTTGTGACATTACTGGAGCAATTGCCTTGGCAAAGGAATCCAGATTTCACAAGAGAACTAAGCACATCAAGATAAGCTTTAATTTCATCCACGGTCAAGTCAAGGAGGGAGACATAGAGATTTGCAAGATACATACGGATCTGAATGTTGCAGACCCATTGACTAAGCCTCTCTCATGAGCAAAACATTATCAACACCAAGACTCCATGGGTGTTAGAATCATTACAATGTAATCTAGATTATTGACTCTAGTGCAAGTGGGAGACTGAAGGAAATATGCCCTAGAGGCAATAATAAAGTCGTTATTTATATTTCCTTATATAATGATGAATGTTTATTATTCATGCTAGAATTGTATTAACCGGAAACTTAGTACATGTGTGAATACATAGACAAACAATGTGTCACTAGTATGCCTCTACTTGACTAGCTCATTAATGAAAGATGGTTAAGTTTCCTAACCATAGACATGAGTTGTCATTTGATAAACAGGATCACATCATTAGAGAATGATGTGATTTACATGACCCATCCGTTAGCTTAACACTATGATCATTTAGTTTATTGCTATTGCTTTCTCCATAACTTATACATGTTCCTATGACTATGAGATTATGCAACTCCCGAATACCGGAGGAACACTTAGTGTGCTATAAAACGTCACAACATAACTGGTTGATTATAAAGATGCTCTACAGGTGTCTCCAATAGTGTTTGTTGAGTTGGCATAGACCGAGATTAGGATTTGTCGCTCCGATTGTCGGAGAGGTATCTCTGGGCCCTCTCGGTAATGCACATCACTATAAGACTTGCAAGCAATGTGACTAATGAGTTAGTTGTGGGATGTTCCATTACGAAACTAGTAAAGAGACTTGCCGGTAACGAGATTGAACTAGGTATGATGAGACCGACGATCGAATCTCCGGCAAGTAACATACCGATGACAAAGGGAACAACGTATGTTGTTATGCGGTTTGACCGATAAAGATATTCGTAGAATATGTAGGAACCAATATGAGCATCCAGGTTCCGCTATTGGTTATTGACCATATATGAGTCTTGGTCATGTCTACATAGTTCTCGAACTCGTAGGGTCCGCATGCTTAACGTTCGATGACGATCGAAATTATGAGTTTATGTGTTTTGATGTACCAAAGGTAGTTCGGAGTCCCGGATGAGATCACGGACATGACGAGGAGTCTCGAAATGGTCGAGACATAAAGATTGATATATTGGATGACTATATTCGGACACCGGAATGGTTCCGAGGTATATCGGGTATTTACTGGAGTACCAGGGGGGTACCGGAACCCCCCGTGGAGTTAATGGGCCTTGATGGGACATAGTGGAAGAGAGGAGGAGGCGGCCAGGTGTGGCGCATGCCCCCTAGGCCCAATCCGAATTGTGTAGGGTTTGGGGGGTGCCCCCCTTTCCTTCTCTCCCTCTTCCCTTCCTCCCCCTCCTAGTTGGACCAGGAAAGGGGGGAAACCTACTCCTAGTAGGAGTAGGAATCCCCCCTTGGGGCGCACCCTAGGAGGCCTGCCCTCCCCCTGAAGGAAATATGCCCTAGAGGCTATAATAAAGTTGTTATTTATATTTCCTTATATCATGATAAATGTTTCTTATTCATGCTAGAATTGTATTAACCGAAAACTTAGTACATGTGTGAATACATAGACAAACAGAGTGTCACTAGTTTGCCTCTACTTGACTAGCTCATTGAATCAATGATGGTTGTGTTTCCTAACCATAGACATGAGTTGTCATTTGATTACCGGGATCACATCATTAGAGAATGATGTGATTGACTTGACCCATCCGTTAGCTTAGCATGATGATCGTTTAGTTTGTTGTTATTGCTTTCTCCATAACTTATACATATTCCTATGACTATGAGATCATGCAACTCCCGAATACCGGAGGAACACTTTGTGTGCTACCAAACGTCACAATGTAACTGGGTGATTATAAAGGTGCTCTATAGGTGTCTCCGATGGTGTTTGTTGAGTTGGTATGGATCGAGATTAGGATTTGTCACTCCGATTGTCGGAGAGGTATCTCTGGGCCTTCTCGGTAATGCACATCAATATAAGCCTTGCAAGCAATGTAGCTAATGAGTTAGTTACGGGATGTAGCATTACGAAACAAGTAAAGAGACTTGTCGGTAACGAGATTGAACTAGGTATTGAGATACCAACGATCGAATCTCGGACAAGTAACATACCGATGACAAAGGGAACAGCATATGTTGTTATGCGGTTTGACCGATAAAGATCTTTGTAGAATATGTAGGAACCAATATGAGCATCCAGGTTCCGCTATTGGTTATTAACCGGAGACGTGTCTCGGTCATGTCTACATAGTTCTCGAACCCGTAGGGTCCGCACGCTTAACATTCGGTGACGATCGGTGTTATGAGTTTATGTGTTTTGATGAACCGAAGGTAGTTCAGAGTCTCGGATATGATCACGAACATGATGAGGAGTATCGAAATGGTCGAAACATAAAGATCGATATATTGGATAACTATATTTGGACGTCAGAATGGTTCCGGGTGAGTTTGGGCATATACTGGAGCACCGGGAGGTTACCGGAACCCCCCGGGAGGTATATGGGCCTTATTGGGCCATAGTGGAAGAGAAGAGAGGGATGCCTAGAAGGGGGTGCGCCCCCCCTCAAGCCCAATCCGAATTGGGTGGGGGCCGACCCCCCCTTTCCTTCCCCTTCTCCCCTCCTTCCTTCCACTCCTAGTCCAACTAGGGAAGGGGGGGGGGATCCTACTCCCGATGGGAGTAGGACTCCGCATGGGGCGTGCCATAGGAGGGTCGGCCCTCCCTCTCCTCCACTCGTTTTATACGGGGGAGGGGGGCACCCCATGGACACACAAGTTGATCATTGATCTTTTAGCCGTGTGCGGTGCCCCCCTCCACCATAATCCACCTCGGTCATATCGTAGCGGTGCTTAGGCGAAGCCCTGTTCCGGTAGCATCATCATCACCATCATCACTCCGTCGTGCTGACGAAGCTCTCCCTCGACACTCTTCTAGATCGTGAGTTTGTGGGACCTCACCGAGCCGAACGTGTGCAGATCGTGGAGGTGCCGTATCTTCGGTACTAGGATCGGTCGATCGTGGAGACGTACGACTACATCAACCGCATTGTCATAACGCTTCTGCTTACGGTCTACGAGGGTACATGGACAATACTCTCCCCTCTCGTTACTATGCATCACCATGATCTTGCGTGTGCGTAGGAATTTTTTTTGAAATTATTGCGTTCCCCAACAGTGGCATACGAGCCAGGTTTATGCGTAGATGTTATATGTACGAGTAGAACACAAAGGAGTTGTGGGCGTGGGTATATACATATTGCTTTCTGTCACTAGTTGATTCTTGATTCAGCGGCATTGTTGGATGAAGCGGCCCAGACCGACATTACGCGTACGCTTAGGCGAGACTGGTTCTACCGACGTGCTTCTCACACAGGTGGCTAGTGGGTGTCTGTTTCTCCAGCTTTAGTTGAATCAGATTCAAGGAATAGGGTTCTTTTTGAAGATCAAAAAGCAATCACTATACCGTGTTGTGGTTTTTGATGCATAGGTAAGAACGGTTCTTGCTCAACCCGTAGCAGCCACGTAAAACTTGCAACAACAAAGTAGAGGGCGTCTAACTTGTTTTTGCAGGGCATGTTGTGATGTGATATGGTCAAGACATGATGCAATATTTTATTGTATGAGATGATCATGTTTTGTAACACAGTTATCGGCAACTTGCAGGAGCCATATGGTTGTCACTTTATTGTATGAAATGCAATCGCCATGTAATTGCTTTACTTTATCACTAAGCAGTAGCGATAGTCCTAGAAGCAATAGTAGGCGAGAAGACAAGGATGCTTTGATGGAGATCAAGGTGTCAAGCCGGTGACGATGGTGATCATGACGGTGCTTTGGAGATGGAGATCAAAGGCACAAGATGATGATGGCCATATCATATCACTTATATTGATTGCATGTGATGTTTATCCTTTATGCATATTATTTTGCTTAGTTGGACGGTAGCATTATAAGATGATCTCTCACTAAAGTTCAAGGTATAATTGTTCTCCCTGAGTATGCACCGTTGCTACAGTTCGTCGTGCCGAGACACCACGTGATGATCGGGTGTGATAAGCTCTACGTTCACATACAAAGGGTGCAAGCTAGTTTTGCACACGCATAATGCTCGGGTTAAACTTGGCGAGCCTAGCATATGCAGATATGGCCTCGGAACACTGAGACCAAAAGGTCGAGCGTGAATCATATAGTATATATGATCAACATAGCGATGTTCACCGTTGAAAACTACTCCATCTCACGTGATGACCGGACATGGTTTAGTTGATATGGATCACGTGATCACTTAGATGATTAGAGAGATGTCTATCTAAGTGGGAGTTCTTAAGTAATTTGATTAATTGAACTTTAATTTATCATGAACTTAGTACCTGATAGTATTTTGCATGTCTATGTTGTTGTAGATAGATGCCCGTGCTATTGTTCCATTGAATTTTAATGTGTTCCTAGAGAAAGCTAAGTTGAAAGATGATGGTAGCCACTACACGGACTGGGTCCGTAACTTGAGGATTATCCTCATTGCTGCACAGAAGAATTACGTCCTGGAAGCACTGCTAGGTGACAAACCTGCTGCAGGAGCAACGCTAGATGTTGTGAACACCTGGCAGAGCAAAGCTGATGAGTACTCGATAGTTCAGTGTGCCATGCTTTACGGCTTAGAACTGGTACTTCAACAACGTTTTGAACATCTTGGAGCATATGAGATGTTCCAGGAGTTGAAGTTAATATTTCAAGCAAATTCCCAGATCGAGAGATATGAAGTCTCCAGTAAGTTCTATAGCTGCAAGATGGAGGAGAATAGTTCTGTCAGTGAACATATACTCAGAATGTCTGGGTGTCACAACCACTTGACTCAGCTGGGAGTTAATCTTCCTGATGATAGTGTCATTGACAGAGTTCTTCAATCACTGCCACCAAGCTACAAGAGCTTCGTGATGAACTATAATATGCAAGCGATGGATTAGACGATTCCTGAGCTCTTCGCAATGCTAAAGGCTGCGGAGGTAGAAATCAAGAAGGAGCATCAAGTGTTGATGGTCAACAAGACCACAAGTTTCAAGAAAAAGGGTAAAGGGAAGAAGGGGAACTTCAAGAAGAACAGCAAGCCAGTTGTTGCTCAAGTGAAGAAACCCAACTCTAGACCTAAGCCTGAGACTGAGTGCTTCTACTGCAAAGGAACTGGTCACTGGAAGCGGAACTGCCCCAAGTATTTGGCGGAGAAGAAGGATGGCAAAGTGAAAGGTATATTTTATATACATGTTATTGATGTGTACCTTACTAATGCTCGCAGTAGTGCCTGGGTATTTGATACTGGTTCATTTGCTATCATTTGCAACTCGAAACAGGGGCTACAGATTAAGCGAAGATTGGCTAAGGATGAGGTGACGATGCGCATGGGAAATGGTTTCAAAGTCGATGTGATCGCCGTCGGCACGCTACCTCTACATCATCCTTCGGGATTAGTTTTAGACCTAAATAATTGTTATTTGGTGCTAGCGTTGAGCATGAAAATTGTGTCTGGATCTTATTTGATGCGAGACGGTTATTCATTTAAATCAGAGAATAATGGTTGTTCTATTTATATAAGTAATATCTTTTATGGTCATGCACCCTTGATGAGTGGTCTATTTTTACTAAATCTTGATAGTAGTGATACACATGTTCATAGTACTGAAGCCAAAAGATGCAGAGTTGATAATGATAGTGCAACTTATTTGTCGCACTATCATTTAGGTCATATTGGTGTAAAGCACATGAAGAAACTCCATTCTGATGGACTTCTGGAATCACTTGATTATGAATCACTTGGTACTTGCGAACCGTGCCTCATGGGCAAGATGACTAAAACTCCGTTCTCCAGAACAATGGAGCAAGCAACAGAGTTATTTGAAATCATACATACTAATGTATGTGGTCCACTGAACATTGAAGCTCGCGGCGGATATCAATATTTGCTCACCTTCACAGATGATTTGAGCAAATATGGGTATATCTACTTAATGAAACATAAGTCTGAAGCATTTGAAAAGTTCAAAGAATCTCATAGTGAAGTGGAAAAGCATCATAACAAGAAAATCAAATTCCTGCGATCTGAGCATGGAGGTGAATATTTGAGTTATGAGTTTGGACTTCATTTGAAACAATGTGGAATAGTTTTGCAACTCACGCCACCTGGAACACCACAACATAATGGTGTGTCCGAACGTCATGACCACACTTTATTAGATATGGTGCGATCTATGATGTCTCTCACTAATTTACCGCGATTGTTTTGGGGTTATGCTTTAGAGAAAGCTGCATTCATGTTAAATAGGGTACCATCTAAATCTATTGAGACGACACCTTATGAACTATGGTTTGGCAAGAAACCCAAGTTGTCGTTTCTTCAAGTTTGGGGCTGCGATGCTTATGTGAAAAAGCTTCAACCTGATAAGCTCGAACCCAAATCGGAGAAATGTGTCTTCATAGGATACCCAAAGGAGACTATTGGGTACACCTTCTATCATAGATCCGAAGGCAAAATATTCGTTGCTAAGAATGGATCCTTTCTGGAGAAGGAGTTTCTCTCGAAAGAAGTGAGTGCGAGGAAAGTAGAACTTGACGAGGTAATTGTACCTTCTCCCTTATTGGAAAGTAGTTCATCACTAAAATCAGTTCGAGTGATTCCTACACCAGTAAGTGAGGAAGCTAATGATGATGATCATGAAACTTCTGATCAAGTTACTACTGATCCTCGCAGGTCAACCAGAGTAAGATCCGCACCAGAGTGGTATGGTAATCCTGTTCTAGAAGTCATGTTACTTGACCATGATGAACCTATGAACTATGAGGAAGCGATGATGAGCCCAGATTCCGCAAAATGGCTTGAGGCCATGAAATCTGAGATGGGATCCATGTATGAGAACAAAGTGTGGACTTTGGTTGACTTGCCCGATGATCGGTAGGCCATAGAGAATAAATGGATCTTCAAGAAGAAGACTGACGCTGACGGTAATATTACTATCTACAAAGCTCGACTTGTTGCAAAAGGTTTTCGACAAGTTCAAGGAGTTGACTACAATGAGACCTTCTCACTCGTAGCGATGCTTAAGTCCGTCCAAATCATGTTAGCAATTGCCACATTTTAAGATTTTGAAATTTGGCAAATGGATTTCAAAACCGCATTCCTTAATGGATATCTTAAAGAAGAGTTATAAATGATGCAACCAGAAGGTTTTGTCGAGCCAAAAGGTGCTAACAAAGTGTGCAAGCTCCAGCGATCCATTTATGGACTGGTGCAAGCCTCTCGGAGTTGGAGTATATTCTTTGATAGTGTGATCAAAGCATATGGTTTTATACAGACTTTTGGAGAAGCCTGTATTTACAAGAAAGTGAGTGGGATCTCCGTAGCATTTTTGATATTATATGTAGATGATATATTGTTGATCAGAAATGATACTGAATTTCTGAATAGCATAAAAGGATACTTGAATAAGAATTTTTCAATGGAAGACCTCGGCAAAGCTTCTTATATATTGGGCATCAAGATCTATAGAGATAGATCAAGACGCTTAATTGGACTTTCACAAAGCACATACCTTGATAAAGTTTTGAAGAAGTTCAAAATGAATCAGGCAAAGAAAGGGTTCTTGCCTGTATTACAAGGTGTGAAGTTGAGTCAGACTCAATGCCCGACCACTACAGAAAATAGAGAAAATGAAAGGTGTTCCCTATGTTTCAGCCATAGGCTTTATCATGTATGCAATGTTGTGTACCAGACCTAATGTGTGCCTTGCTATCAGTTTAGTAGGGAGGTACCAAAGTAATCCAAGAGTGGATCACTGGACAACAGTCAAGAACATCCTGAAATACCTGAAAATGACTAAGGATATGTTTCCTGTATATGGAGGTGGCAAAGGGCTCATCATAAACGGTTACGTCGATGCAAGCTTTGACACTGATCCGGATGACTCTAAGTCACAAACCGGATACATATTTTTATTAAATGGTGGAGCTGTCAGTTGGTGCAGTTCCAAGCAGAGCGTCGTGGCAGGATCTACGTGTGAAGCGGAATACATAGCTGCTTCAGAAGCAGCAAATGAAGGAGTCTGGATGAAGGAGTTCATATTCGATCTAGGTGTCATACCTAGTGCATCGAGTCTAATGCAAATCTTTTGTGACAATACTGGTGCAATTGCCTTGGCAAAGGAATCCAGATTTCACAAGAGAACCGAGCACATCAAGAGATGCTTCAATTCCATCTGCGATCAAGTCAAGGAGGGAGAGATAGAGATTTGCAAGATACATACGGATCTGAATGTAGCAGACCCGTTGACTAAGCCTCTCTCACGAGCAAAACATGATCATCACCAAGACTCCATGGGTGTTAGAATCATTACAATGTAATCTAGATTATTGACTCTAGTTCAAGCGGGAGACTGAAGGAAATATGCCCTAGAGGCAATAATAAAGTTTTTATTTATATTTCCTTATATCATGACAAATGTTTATTATTCATGCTAGAATTGTATTAACCAGAAACTTAGTACATGTGTGAATACATAGACAAACAGAGTGTCACTAGTTTGCCTCTACTTGACTAGCTCGTTGAATCAACGATGGTTATGTTTCTTAACCATAGACATGAGTTCTCATTAGATTAACGGGATCACATCATTAGAGAATGATGTGATTGACTTGACCCATCCATTAGCTTAACACGATGATCGTTTAGTTTTTTGCTATTGCTTTCTCCATAACTTATACATGTTCATATGACTATGAGATCATGCAACTCCCGAATACCGGAGGAACACTTTGTGTGCTACCAAACGTCACAATGTAACTGGGTGATTATAAAGGTGCTCTATAGGTGTCTCCGATGGTGTTTGTTGAGTTGGTATGGATCGAGATTAGGATTTGTCACTCCGATTGTCGGAGAGGTATCTCTGGGCCTTCTCGGTAATGCACATCAATATAAGCCTTGCAAGCAATGTAGCTAATGAGTTAGTTACGGGATGTAGCATTACGAAACAAGTAAAGAGACTTGTCGGTAACGAGATTGAACTAGGTATTGAGATACCAACGATCGAATCTCGGACAAGTAACATACCGATGAAAAAGAGAACAACATATGTTGTTATGCGGTTTGACCGATAAAGATCTTCGTAGAATATGTAGCAGCCAATATGCGCATCTAGGTTCCATTATTGGTTATTGACCGGAGATGTGTCTCGGTCATGTCTACATAGTTCTCGAACCCGTAGGGTCCGCACGCTTAACGTTTGGTGATGGTCAGTATTATGAGTTTATGTGTTTTGATGAACCGATGGTACACGGACATGATGAGGAGTCTCGAAATGGTCGAGACATAAAGATTGATATATTGGATGGCTATATTTGGACGTCGGAATGGTTCCGAGTGAGTTCGGGCATATACCGGAGCACCGGGAGGTTACTGGAACCCCTCGGGGGGTACATGGGCCTTATTGAGCCATAGTGGGAGAGAAGAGAGGGAGGCCTATAAGGGGGCGCTCCCCCCTCAAGCCCAATCCGAATTGGGTGGGGGGCCGGCCCCCTTTCCTTCCCCCTCTCTCCCCCTTCCTTCCACTCCTAGTCCAACTAGGGAAGGGGGGAATCCTACTCCCGGTGGGAGTAGGACTCCCCATGGGGCACGCCATAGGAGGGCCGGCCCTCCCCCTCCTCCACTCCTTTATATACGGGGGAGGGGGGCACCCCATGGACACACAAGTTGATCATTGATCTTTTAGCCGTGTGTGGTGCCCCCCTCCACCATAATCCACCTCGGTCATATTGTAGCGGTGCTTAGGTGAAGCGCTGTTCCGGTAGCATCATCATCACCGTCATCATGCCGTCGTGCAGACGAAGCTCTCCCTCTACACTCTACTGGATCATGAGTTCGTGGGACGTCACCGAGCCGAATGTGTGTAGATCTTGGAGGTGTCGTATCTTCGGTACTAGGATCAGTCGATCGTGAAGACATACGACTACATCAACCGCTTTGTCAGAACACTTCCGCTTACGGTCTACGAGGGTACATGGACAACACTCTTCCCTCTCGTTGCTATGCATCACCACGATCTTGCATGTGCGTAGGATTTTTTTTCGAAATTACTGCGTTCCCTAGCACCTCCTCCTCCACTCCTTTATATACGGGGGAGGGGCACCCCATAGACACAGAAGTTGATCTTAGCCATGTGTGGTGCCCCCCTCCATAGATTTCCACCTCGATCATATTGTTTTAGTGCTT
Organism: Triticum aestivum; assembly: GCF_018294505.1. Classification (NCBI taxonomy): domain Eukaryota; kingdom Viridiplantae; phylum Streptophyta; class Magnoliopsida; order Poales; family Poaceae; genus Triticum; species Triticum aestivum. The sequence continues at coordinate 495,947,586 of NC_057809.1, read as the reverse complement.
AGGCGAAGCCCTGCGTCGGTAACTTCATCATCACCGTCAACATGCCGTCGTGCTGACGAAACTCTCCCTTGGCCTCAGATGGATCTAGAGTTCGAGGGACGTCATCGAGCTGAACGTGTGCAGATCGCGGAGGTGCCATGCATTCGGTACTTGATCGGTTGGATCTTTAAGACGTTCGACTACATCAACCACGTTACTTAATGCTTCCGCTTTCGGTCTATGAGGGTACGTGGACAAACTCTCCCCGCTCGTTTCTATGCTTCTCCTAGATGGATCTTGTGTGGCCATAGGACTTTTTTTGAAATACTATGTAACCCAACATGGTTTGCCCTCCGGGCAGATCTGATCTAGCCGGTGCGGCCTGCTCTATGTGTGGCGGCTCAGATCAGCGACGACCCATGCACATGATGCTTGATGGAGGTTCTTCGAGCGGATCTGGGTGAAAACCTTGTTCTCGGCTTGATGCCAAGACCGGCATTGGCGGCACTCTTTTGTGTCATTACCTTCTTGAAAGGCATCATCGTGGACAAGCTTCAGACCTCTATCTGCTACCTCCGGGGGAAACCCTAGATCAGTAGATCGGATGACGACGGCGCGTTGGTGTCGTTTCCTCCTTGGGGCGTCATTCTTAGAGGCGTACACGGGATCGAGGGACCAGTGGGCGGCTTTTTTGGTGGAGCGATGCTTCATCCTACAATTTGATGATGGCGGATCTCGGCGGCGTGGCGCAGTGGAGACTCGGCGCCCGATGCGCAGTGATGGACTCGCGTAGAAGGAGGTAGTTGTTTGGCGTCATGGTGGCGTCGATGGCAGAGTGGCCTGACAAGGTAGAAGCCTCAATATTTGCTCTGAAGACTGACCTGTGGAAGATGGCAGCGACGACACATGTGAGTGCGTCAGACCAGTTTATGCCCCAGACCCGGTATGTGGCTCGGTTGGGGCTTCTGGCTTTTGATGATAGGCTTAAGTGAGTAGTCTGGGTATTTGGCCCAGCTAGCACCCCTTCTGTAACGCCCACGATGCGGCTATATCTCCCACGTGTCGGAGCACGTCTTAGAGGCATAACCGCATGGTAGGCATGTCGCAAGAGGGGTAATATTTACACATCCCATGTACTGAATAAGAAGATAAAGAGTCGGCTTACAATCGCCACTTCACACAATATATAAATATATCATACATCATCCAGAATACAATCAAGGTGCGACTACGGAACCAAAATAAAGAAAGACAACCCCAAATGCTAGATCCCCGATCGCCCCAACTGGGCTCCACTACTAATCAACAGGAAATGAAACAAAACAACGATCAAGATCTTCATCGAGCTCCCACTTGAGCTTGGTTGCGTCACCTCCACTGGTATCATCGGCACCTGCAATTGTTTGGAAGTATCTGTGAGTCACGAGGACTCGGCAATCTCACACCCGCGAGATCAAGACTATTTAAGCTTATGGGTAGAAAAGGGGTAATGAGGTGGAGCTACAGCAAGCACTAAGCATATATTGTGCCTAACTTACGCAAATAAGAGCGAGAAGAGAAGCAACGCAGCGGTCGTGAACTAGAAGTGATCAAGAAGTGATCCTGAAACTACTTACGTTCAAGCATAACACAAGAACCGTGTTCACTTCCCGGATTCCGCCGTAAAGAGACCATCACGGCTACACACGCGGTTGATTCATTTTAATTAAGTTAAGTGTCAAGTTTTCTACAACCGGACATTAACAAATTCCCATCTGCACATAACCGCGGGCACGACTTTCGAAAGTTCAAACCCCATAGGGGTGTCCAAACTTAGCCCATCACAAGCTCTCACGGTCAATGAAGGATGTTCCTTCTCCCAGGAAGACCCGATCAGATTCGGAATCCCAGTTACAAGACATTTCAACAATGGTAAATCAAGACCAGCAAAGCCGCGCGGATGTGCCGACAAATCCCGATAGGAGCTGCACATATCACGTCTCAGGGCACACTGGATGAGCCAGACGTCGGGTTGGCATAGACCCTGGTTGCCCAGGGGGTGCCGGACATCGCTCAGGTTGGACCAACACTTAGAGAAGCACGGGCCCGGGAGGGTTAAAATAAAGATGACCCTCGGGCTCCGGAAACCCAAGGGAAAAAGGCTAGGTGAGGCAAATGGTAAAACCAAGGTCGGGCCTTGCTGGTGGAGTTTTATTCAAAGCGAACTGTCAAGGGGTCCTCATAACACCCAACCATGTAAGGAACACAAAATCAAGGAACATAACACCGGTATGATGGAAACTAGGGTGGCAAGAGTGGAACAAAACACCAGGCATGAGGCCGAGCCTTCCACCCTTTACCAAGTATATAGATGCATTAATTAAATAAGAGATATTGTGATATCCCAACAATAACCATGTTCCAACACGGAACAAACTTAATCTTCACCTACAACTAGCAACGCTATAAGAGGGGCTGAGCAAAAGCGGTAACTTAGCCAAACAACGGTTTGCTAGGAAAGGTGGGTTAGAGGCTTGACATGGCAATATAGGAGGCATGATATAACAAGTGGTAGGTAGCGCGACATAGCGGTAGAGCGAAGAACTAGCAAGCAAAGATAGAAGTGATTTCTAGGGTATGGTCATCTTGTCTGAGATCCCGCAAGGAAGAAGAACGAGTCCAGGAAGAAAACAAACGGACGAAGTCGAACAGATCCTCACAAACGCGACATTGTTAGAACTAACCCGAAGAAGCATCACCGAAAAGAAGCAAACAACATGGTAAACAACCATCACATAGTCATGGCATGATGCACAACCAAGTATGATGCATGTCCGGTTTAATGAAGCATGGCATGGCAAAGTGCAACAAACAACACTACAAATTAAGTGGAGCTCAATATGCAACGGAGTTGCATATTGAAGAAAACACCACATGACTTATTTATTTCTCTCTCGTTTAGGTACTCAACAATATTAAATGTTGGTTAGCATGGCAAGAGGTGAAGCATATGAAAACTACCAATCTAGGCAAGTATAAATGAGGCCGGAAATAACAAACAAAAATGCCGGAAATAACAAGCAAAATTGCCAGAAAATCCCCATATGCAAATTATGGATTTGGTAATGTTCTTCCCTAAACCATATTTTAGAGTTGTTAAACATGCAAAGTAATGTCACCATGTTAAACTAGGCATTATTCCACCCCATTTACATATAAAGTTTATTAGGTTTGGAGCTACGGTTATTTAGTATGAATTAAATCATTTTAGCATGGCATCTAAGCAAATTAAAGCAAACATCATTCTAAACATTTCAAACATGGATAAAAATTGGATATTGTGAAACTAGATTAAATTCTAGTCAATTTTCATATATAAATCATTTTAATCCGATGCACGGTTGTGGAGTTATTATATGCATGAGCCTAAAGGGGTTTTCTGAAAAACTGCAGTCTCTGGAATAAATGAGAAAATCGCAGCAGCAGGAAAAAACACTATGGGCCGAAACTGGCAGGCCCAACTGCACAGGGGAAGGTGGGTGACTGCTCACCACTGGGCCAAACCCAAGTCGGTGGAGAGGGGAGAAGCCGGCAGACTTCGGCTGAGCCTTGAGGGGCCCTGGCGCGGGAGGCAGGCTAGTTCGCAGCTGGGCCGGTTGACACCAGAACCCCAGATCGAGGCCGCGACCTGTTTCGTGAAGCAAGGGGATCGAGAAGGCTGGAGGTCAACGCACGGGCGAGGGGACTTGTCGCTGGTCATTGTCGTTCCCACAGGCAGAAGCAAGGGAGGCCGATGATGAGGGCTTGGGGAGGACCGAGCGCGGAGACGAGCCGGTGATGTGGATGAGGCGAAGGACTCCTGCAGCGGAGAAGCTCCAGGCAGCGGCGCTGGCCTCTACAAAGGGCGGCGACGTGACACAAGTGAGAGAGAGAAGAAGAAAACGAGAAGGAAAGGAGAGGCAGGGCATGGTGAGGCCTACGGATCACCGGAGCATGCCGGCGACATGACGACGGGGACGAAGCAGGGGTCCGATGAATCCGGGCGACTCGCAACAAGGGCGGCAGAGGAGGCCATGGCGAGGGGCAACGAGGCGACGAGGAGCAGGACGGGTGCTCCACTCCTGATCCAGATCGGATCGAGGAGGTTGTGGCTGCGGAACTTCATGGGGCACCTCTTGGACGTTGGATTACAATACAACGGTTCAGATGAATGGATCTGGAGTCTGGGGTGAACTGGGTGGTGGCTGAAAACGAGGAGAGAAGTGACTGCGCAGGTGACTGCGGGCACGATCACAAGGTGGAGCTGGTTTGGCGGCGGGGTGAGGAAAAAAAGGAGTTGGTCTAGGGTTAGGTTGTTTAAATAGGTAGGGGATTAGGTTAGGGGCTACCTAGTCCCTAAGATCGAAAGCAGACGCTCGAGAAAAAATAGACTAGGGAGTCCAATAAATAAAACGGTGATGTTTTATAGACGTTTGGGATGATCTAGACCCAACGGTAGTGATAGTCCGGGTCGGGTTCGGGACAGCTCTCGGACGCGGGCGAGGGGTCGATGCACTATGCAAAGAGGGGTTAGGGGAACGAGGTCAAGTGAACTGTGAAGGGGAGTTGGGTTGAGATGAGAGGGAAGGAGTGCGGCCCGACGACGGTTTCCGGAGACCGAAAACGTCCGACGAAAAGACCGGCTATATTGCCACTATAGTTATCCGTTGGGGCATCAAACGAACTTCGAATGTGATGAAACTTGGCAGGCTGCCTATCTACACTATAACAACACCGCATGCCAACTTTCAACCCATTCCGAGAACATTTTTCAGCCACTTATAAAATACTATTTCGGACATGCCGCGGGCGCGTGCAAGTGTGTCTGGGCTCAGAATGGACAACGGACGAAACTGGGGGAACCCGGACGGATGCTAGTTTTGAAAACATGATGACATGACAAGATGCAACACGCAAGCTAATGACATGACAACGACGGTGAATAACTGGGAGACACCTGGCGCAACGGTCTCGGGGCGTCACAACACTCCACCACTACAAGAGGATCTCGACCCGAGATCCTAGGGATGGCACCAGAGAAAACGGAAGAGGAAGGGGAAGAGGTAAAACTAAGTTGCTTCCTTGACAAATGAGTGAAACCAAAGAACCTTGAAAGGTTGAACAACTTGAAATAAAGAATACCACGGAGGTAATCGAAGTTGAAAACACTCCGTAAGGACAGAGGAACAAGGAAGAACAAATTCGGACAACACTCCGGTTGAAAAGAGATGCAAGACTTGATAAGGCAAAAAGAACTTGAGCAGAGGGCACAACACTCTGGTTAAATGGATAAGCATGAAAAGAACACGATCCTCACCATTTGAGATGATGAGAGAAAAGAGCAAGATCACAATGCCTCCGGAAGAAAGAAAGAATGGACTAAAAAGAACGGAGGGAAATAAGATCTTGAGAGAGCATGCTTACAATAAATGCTAGAACGGAGTTGTTGGATTATCAACAACGAAAGGATAGGCTTGATGTGGGCTTATAGTAGACATCTCAAAATTATGAGGTGACAACCTGCCACTCACCAAAATGATGTGATTGGGAGCTAGAAAAGATAAAAGCTTCTTCCATCGAGGTGATAAGAAAACTTGGATCATAGGTAATCACCACAAGGAGCAACATTCCCAATGGAAGGCTTTAGGTGAAAACTATACCAAGATAACTCTAAGGAAGGAAGTGATGGGTTTAAATATCTCATTCTTGTGAATGAAGAATGATATATTACCACCTCAAAAGATAAGGGAGAACAATTTCACTCCGGATTGCAAGATGAAGAAAACTTGAGCTCCTCTGAAAAGAATCTCAATGAACACTTCGACAAGGAATTAAATCCTTGATGAACCATCATGTAGCCTCCATGAAGAACTCCGGTAATAAAATAATGATCAAACAAAAGGAGAGAGAGGTTGAAAACACAAGGTGAATCCTTGCAATGATTTAGATGAATCTCCATGGTGATATAATTGCGAGAGCTTAGAACTCTTGGAAAAGAAAAGATAAAACATCTCGAACCGAGAATGTGATATGATGAACCACTCCGGAAAGCAGAAATTGAATTTACTCAATGAAACAAGAATAAGAATTACATTATGCTTATCCTTCACCAATTAAATTGATGACAAACAACGGATTTGGCATTCTACTTATTCTCGTAGAAAGGATTAAGAGAGATATATCGCAAACTTGGGAAAATCTTCAACGAACCACCGGTAGGATTGAAATAACGAATGAACTAATATGATAACCATGGAAGAGAATCTTGAGCAAAGCACCGTAAGAATTGAAAATGAAAGTAGCAAAAGCACAAAACACCGGGAAGAATTTGAAAACGAATGAAGATACTTGTTGGGATTTAGATACATGAAAACGAAGAGATCATGAACTGATTAGAGGATATTTGAACGATGCAAGGGTAAGATTTGGAGAACGAGCGCCGAAGGCTGGAATGAATAATTCTAAGATGATGGGCTCCGGAGAATCAAACTGAAAAAACTCTTGAATTGCTCCGGATGGGTGAAAAGCATTCTCACAATAGAAAACAATTATGAGAGGATGCCATCAAGCTTGAACCACGCATCTCTGAGAGAACGGATAAGATTTGGAGGAAAAGCTCTTCTTCGGTCTTCAACTGTTGAGAATGATGATGAGAAACACCACCATGAATTGTTGAGATACTCCGGGATGAAAATTAGAAAGGTTGAACCGACGATGAAAAGTATTTGAAAGAAATTGAAGAAAGACATTTGACTGATGATAACTCATTCTTACGTTAAACTATGAAATGAATTTTAGAATAACTCTAGGAAAATAAGAAGAGTCAGGTAAGATCCTGGGAAAAGACCCGTGGGTTAGGGCCGACCCAAAAGATACACCGTTGAACGATTTGAAAGAGAGATTGCACCGGTTGAATAAAATGGCTTGAATGAGATAACACCCTCGAGATAGCTTGAACAGATTAGGAATGAAAACATGAATCTTCTGAGATATTTTCGGCACTCCAGAACAAATGAATAACAAGAAGTGAACTATTACGAGGTGCACCCGTATGGGAAAATATTTGAACCGAGGAAAGGATATGATTGACAAAGCTTGAATTAAATCCACCGGAGAAGAAATGGAACAAAGAATGGTGAACTTGTAGCTTCCTTAGCATCTTCATGATAGGTCATCAGATCGAAACTTGAAAGAAAAGGATGAAGAGACTTCACATGAATAAAATGGATAGTTGATTAAGAAATATGATTCCTTGAAGTAAAAGGGTGGGAGGGAGGGAAAAACAAAGACACCTTAGGACGGATGAAACAAACACCGTTGTGAATAACTGAGCATTGTTCTTGCAAATGTTGAAGGGATCGGATTAACTTGAAGGGAACACGCCGATTGAAAAGAATTAACATGAAAACATTGATGATAAAAAAATATTAGCATTCCCATATAAATATAAGAACACCATATAGGAAAAGGTATGGATTCCACACTTGACTTTGAAGCAACTCGAATACCACAGCTCAAAACAAAACAAAGGATTGGCTTGCAGAATAAGCCAGAAACAAACATATGATAGATCCCATATCGTATCATGTGTCTGTTGGAAAGATATCCTACGTGGTACTTGAATTCCCACTTATAAAATCCCGAAACTTTCTGGTTATGCAATCAGGTGTTGGGATACAGGGAAAGCATAATATCGCACCCAAACTAACAAATCCTACATCCAGCTGTATCCATCCTTCAACACATAACCAAGAAACCTTCGGAAATCATTTAACTCAACCTTCAAAAAGCATCTGTTATATGAGTTATGGCAATACTCCCGAACTCCCGCCCCAGTACTGGGTGGCGTTGAGGTTATCTCACCAACAACTACATAAAAGACATTTTCGATGTCGGCAAAACTCAGGTATTCCATAACTGCAACGATAAAATTGTGACGACAACACCTCGGAGCTCAACTACCCGGGACACTGCCACAACCCCTAGATGACAGGAGGCACCAAGAACAATGTTCTCATCACAAGAATATCAGAACGATTCCAAGATACCCACGTGATCCTAATTTTTTTTTGTGAAATTTGAGGAGAGGAAAGTCAAAACTTCTACGTCAGGAGGCCTCACTAGAGAGACTAAGGGACTGAGGAGTAAAAAGAATCCTACTCTTCGATATATATAATCCTAAGACTCAAAACATTTTGTTCTAGACTCAACAACGTCAGCGATTCGATCAAGCAGGGGGCTCCTAAATCAGAGATGGCTCTGATTACCAACTTGTAACACCCACGATGCGGCTATATCTCCCACGTGTCGGAGCACGACTTAGAGGCATAACCACATGGTAGGCATGTCGCAAGAGGGGTAATCTTTACACATACCATGTGCTGAATAAGAAGGGATAAGGAGTCGGCTTACAATCGCCACTTCACACAATACATAAATATATCATATATCATCCAAAATACAATCAAGGTGCAACTACAGAACAAAAATAAAGAAAGACAACCCCAAATGCTAGATCCCCGATCGCCCCAAGTGGGCTCCACTACTGATCAACAGGAAACAAAACAAAACAACGATCAAGATCTTCATCAAGATCCCACTTGAGCTTGGTTGCGTCACCTGCACTGGTATCATCGGCACCTACAATTGTTTGGAAGTATCTGTGAGTCATGAGGACTCGGCAATATCACACCCGCGAGATCAAGACTATTTAAACTTATGGGTAGAAAAGGGGAAATGAGGTGGAGCTGCAGCAAGCACTAAGCATATATGGTGCCTAACTTACGCAAATAAGAGCGAGAAGAGAAGCAACGCAGCGGTCGTGAACTAGAAGTGATCAAGAAGTGATCCTGAAACTACTTACGTTCAAGCATAACACAAGAACCGTGTTCACTTCCCGGACTCCGCCGTAAAGAGACCATATCACGGCTACACACGCGGTTGATTCATTTTAATTAAGTTAAGTGTCAAGTTTTCTACAACCGGACATTAACAAATTCCCATCTGCCCATAACCGCGGGCACGACTTTCGAAAGTTCAAACCCCGTAGGGGTGTCCAAACTTAGCCCATCACAAGCTCTCACGGTCAACGAGGGATGTTCCTTCTCCCGGGAAGACCCGATCAGATTCGGAATCCCAGTTACAAGACATTTCAACAATGGTAAATCAAGACCAGCAAAGCCGCGCGGATGTGCCGACAAATCCCGATAGGAGCTGCACATATCACGTCTCAGGGCACACTGGATGAGCCAGACGTCGGGTTGGCATAGACCCTGGTTGCCCAGGGGGCGCCAGACATCGCTCAGGTTGGACCAACACTTAGAGAAGCACGGGCCCGGGAGGGTTAAAATAAAGATGACCCTCGGGCTCCGGAAACCCAAGGGAAAAAGGCTAGGTGAGGCAAATGGTAAAACCAAGGTTGGGCCTTGCTGGAGGAGTTTTATTCAAAGCGAACTGTCAAGGGGTCCTCATAACACCCAACCATGTAAGGAACGCAAAATTAAGGAACATAACACCGGTATGACGGAAACTAGGGCGGCAAGAGTGGAACAAAACACCAGGCATAAGGCCGAGCCTTCCACCCTTTACCAAGTATATAGATGCATTAATTAAATAAGAGATATTGTGATATCCCAACAATAACCATGTTCCAACACGGAACAAACTTAATTTTCACCTACAACTAGCAACGCTATAAGAGGGGCTGAGCAAAAGCGGTAACTTAGCCAAACAACAGTTTGCTAGGAAAGGTGGGTTAGAGGCTTGAAATGGCAATATAGGTGGCATGATATAACAAGTGGTAGGTAGCGCGACATAGCGGTAGAGCGAACAACTAGCATGCAAATATAGAAGTGATTTCGAGGGTATGGTCATCTTGCCTAAGATCCCGCAAGGAAGAAGAACGAGTCCAGGAAGAAAACAAACGGACGAAATCGAACGGATCCTCACAAACGCGACGTTATCGGAACTAACCCGAAGAAGCATCACCGGAAAGAAGCAAACAACATGGTAAACAACCATCACATAATCATGGCATGATGCACAACCAAGTATGATGCATGTCCGGTTTAATGAAGCATGGCATGGAAAAGTGCAACAAACAACACTACAAATTAAGTGGAGTTGCATACTGAAGAAAACACCACATGACTTATTTAGTTCTCTCTCGTTTAGGTACTCGACAATATTAAATGGTGGTTAGCATGGCAAGAGGTGAAGCATATGAAAACTACCTATCTAGGCAAGTATAAATGAGACCGGAAATAACAAACAACAATTCCGGAAAATCCCCATGTGCAAATTATGGATTTGGTACTGTTCTTCCCTAAACCATATTTTAGAGTTGTTAAACATGCAAAGTAACGTCACCATGTTAAACTAGGCATTATTCCACCCCATTTACATATAAAGTTTATTAGGTTTGGAGCTACGGTTATTTAGTTATGAATTAAATCATTTTAGCATGGCATCTAAGCAAATTAAAGCAAACATCATTTTAAACATTTCAAACATGGATGAAAATTGGATATTGTGAAACTAGATGAAATTCTAGTGAATTTTCATATATAAATCATTTTAATCCGATGCACGGTTGTGGAGTTATTATATGCATGAACCTAAAGGGGTTTTCTGAAAAACTGCAGTCTCTGGAATAAATGAGAAAATCGCAGCAGCAGGAAAAAACATTATGGGCCGAAACTGGCAGGCCCAACTGCATAGGGGAAGGCGGGCGACTGCTCACCACTGGGCCAAGCCCAAGTCGGTGGAGAGGGGAGAGGCCGGCAGGCTTCGGCTGGGCCTTGAGGGGCCTTGGCGCGGGAGGCAGACTAGTTCGCAGCTGGGCCGGTTGACGCCAGAACCCCAGATCGAGGCCGCGACCCGTTTCGTGAAGTAGGGGGATCGAGCGGGCTGGAGGTCAACGCACGGGCGAGGGGACTTGTGGCTGGTCATTGTCGTTCCCACACGCAGAAGCAAGGGAGGCCGGCGATGAGGGCTTGGGGAGGACCGACCGCGGAGACGAGCCGGTGATGCGGACGAGGCGAAGGACTCCTGCGGCGGCGAAGCTACAGGCGGCGGCGCTGGCCTCTACATACGGCGGTGACGTGAGACAAGTGAGAGAGAAGAAGAAAAGGAGAAGGAAAGGAGAGGCAGGCACTACAAAAAAAATACACTTCCGTGATGATACGTGTTTGTCACAGTAGGTCGCTTTTTTGTCATGCATGTACATCCATGACAAATTTATGACAGAATCAAGATAATCACACTTGTGCTGTTGTAGAAGTGTTCCATGACATTACCAAAATTATCATCACGGAAGTGTCCACTTCCATGACGATAAATCGCGCGTCACAGAAGTGCTTTCGTCAAGGGTGACCGACACGTGGCATCCACCTTAATGGAACGCCGTTAAGCTATCGGGTCGGGTTTTGGATCCGATAACCCATTAACAGCCCCGACCAATGGGGATTTTCCACGTGTAAAATCATCGTTGGCTGGAGGAAACACGTGTCGGCTCATCGTTGGGACGGATGTCATCCACTCATTGGACAGAAGGAGCCTATGATACGTCAACACGTGGCACGACCCAACAGAGGCCCATTCCTATGAGAAGGTCGTCCCGTTTGACTTGGTCAAAAGGTGGCAGGCCGGCCCAAGGAAAGCCTGTTAACGGCTTGTTCGCATATAGCCCATTTATAGCCCGCTAACCGAAGGCCCGTTACGCCCTATCCGAATTAGGCCCAGTAGCGTCATCTGGGCCATCCAATATGATTCCAGCCCGTTTTCACTTCTGGCCCATGTTGTGATGCCCCAAGACCGGAGCTTCAGGTGCCTTCCATGATTTCCGGGTTTCGTCGTCTGATTTGTTTGGTCCGTTGCATTTCATCTTTGCATCATGTGCATTGCATCATGTCATCATGCAACCCATTTTAAAACTCACTAAATAAATTGCATGGATCATTGGTCCATTTAAACCAAGGGAATTCACATGGTGATTCTCTTTATAACATATCCTCTCAATATTAGGGAGCTATAATAAATATTCCATTCTTTTGGAATTAAACATAACACACTTGCAAATATTCCCCATGACTTTTCTGCTTCAAGTTTGGTCCTCAAACTTTGCCCATATCTTCTTTCATCGCTTTCCCGATCTCCACAAAAATTCCAAACATTTTTGGACTCTCCAAAAATGTTTTTCTAATTCAAACTTATTTGAATCACATTCAAATGTGTTTGAATGCAATCCTTTCAAGCGGTGCCAAATGCATTTTCTCGGAACGAACTCATTTTTATGAGTCCGGGAAATTTAACCTCATGCCCAAATTCTTCTCTAACCTTCCCTTCTATCTTTTCCTTTCTCTTAATTTCTCTGTTTTAAAAAAGGAAATAGGGGAGAGGGAGAAGAGAGTCCAGCCCAGCTGGGCCTCTAACCGGCCCAACCTTCCCCTCAGCCAGCTAGGCCTCCTGCCTGCACCTAGGCCCATTTGCCCCTTGGCCCAACTGCGCCCCCACCTAATACTAACCATAGCCCGATCCCATCTCACTCCCTCGTCTCCCTCCGCCGCCAGGAGACCATCGCCTCGCACCCCTGGCGTTCATTCGATCCCATCTCCTTCGTCTCCTTCCCTCCAACCCCGCAGCCCCAGAACCACTCGATCCCCTCTCCCTCCCTCGCAGCCTGTGCGCACCTCCACTCCGCGTCGCCGCCTCCACCGCGAGACCCTCGCGCCCGACCTCCTCCTTGCTGCCCTTGGTGTCGTGCCACCGGACCTCCCTGTCTCCCTCGTCGTCGACCAGCGCGCCCCTGCCTTCCTCAACCTCCTCTGAGTGCCGCCATGCCTCCCCTACAGCTACTCCGTCGAGCTCCAGGCAGCTACCCCACACGCGTGGACACTCCTCTGCCGCGTCGTGCCCCTTCCCTGAGCTCCACCTTGCCGTCCTTCTGCACCTCGTCGCCAGCTCCATCTCCACCTCGCCGGACCACCCCAACCCTGTCGTCATCCATGTGCCCTTGCAGGAGGCCACCACCGTGCCTGCTTTGTCTCTGTGCACGCCTTGCATCGAGCTCCACCCCCGTTTGATCTCCACCTCGCCATGGACGGGGCTGCTCCCAGTAGTAGACTTTCTCCCTCAGCTCCTATGTCGCCTGCCTTGCTCGTTTGGTTGCCACCCGCTGCTGCCTCCAAGCACCATCTATGCATCTCCGTGGTTAGTGCCTTCGTCGAATCCTCAGGGGTCACCTTCAGTAAGTGGTACCGAAGTGCAACAATGACCGGTGAAGACCCTGCCCCGTGTACCATCCTGTTGTTGTCGCTGGACACGGAGTGTCCATCGTCACGTCCGTTTCGTCGATGTCAAGCCCAAGAGGGCGCCAAGATACCAAGTACCACGACGTCGACGACCTTCAAGTTCAACTACATCGACTATGATCGGTGACGACCCGGAACATCTTCGGAGAGTGTACGACTACCGTCGCCGAAGACCCGGGTAGCAAAAACGTCAAGTACCTATGACCGAAGAACGCCAAGTACCTCTCCAAAAAACGAACATGTACCACTACGTCCGGAGGCATCGGATCCGTCAAGTTCCACTATGAGATGTACAACTACCATCGACCCCGAAGACCTCGGATTCACCAAGTTCCCACGACGACCAGTGTAACCCGTCGGATCGCCAAGTTCGGTTACGGTCGCAACCATGTACAACTACTTCCAGTACCGCTGATGAAGGTCGTTGAGTGAACAAACTACTGATGACGTGTACGACTACTCTGTGAACGTGTACCACTACCGCCACTCGAACGTCTACAGAACATGTACCGTCGATCCTCGAAGACCCGTGGACGTCAAGTTCCTTGTTTTGACCCCGAACACCTATGGAGTGTGAACATCTGCAAAGCGAGAACGACTACGTCCACTACCGACATCACGAGAACGCCTACTTCCCTCTACGAAATTGATACGTTCTGATAATGCACGCGTCGAGAGGTATAACCCCGAGACGACGCCCATGAATGAATAAATGCATGTTGTATGAGATGCACCCTTGTTCGCCTCGAGCCCGAACTATCGGTGCACGTTGCCCCTCTTTTGCCTTTCCACCGACATGTGGGACACCCGGTATCCGGGATCACTCCCCGTCACTCTTGAACGTTTCGCGCACCCACACTTGTTCCTTTGCACTAGCATCTCATTTGAGTTGCCGGATCATCGGAATGTTGCCATGGTAACATTTCTGTTTCGCCGCCGTGGCACCCCTTTTCCTTCTGCCATGGAGACAAGTGCCTCATATCTTATCATGTCAACTTTTACTTAAAAACTTGCATAAACTTGCGCATGTCATTCGCATCATGATAACGACATTTAAAATGTATAATTGTTGTTGCACCAAATTGCTAATTGCATATGGGGATTTACCGGAATTGTTGTTCGTTGTTCCGGCCTCATTTAAACTTTCCTAGATAGGTAGTTTTCATATGCTTCACCTCTTGCCATGTTTACAACATTTAATATTGTTGGGTACATAACCGAGAGAGAACTAAATAAGTCATGTGGTGTTTCGTCAATATGCAACTCGTTGCATATTGAGCTCCACTTAATTTGTAGGATTGCTTGTGCACTTTGCCATGCCATGCACATTTAAACCGGACATCCATCATACTTGGTTGTGCATCATGTCATGCTTATGTGATGGTTGTTTACTATGTTGTTTGCTTCTTTCTGGTGTTGCTTCTTTGGGTTAGTTCCGATAACGTCGTGTGTGTGAGGATCCGTTCGACTACGTCTGTTTGTCTTCTTCATGGACTCGTTCTTCTTCCTTGCGGGATCTCAGGCAAGATGACCATACCCTCAAAATCACTTCTATCTTTGCTTGCTAGTTGCTCGCTCTTTTTGCTATGCCTATGCTACAATACCTACCACTTGCTTTATCATGCCTCCCACATTGCTAAGCCAAGCCTCTAACCCACCTTATCCTAGCAAACCGTTGTTTGGCTATGTTACCGCTTTGCTCAGCCCCTCTTATAGCGTTGTTAGTTGCAGGTGAAGATTGGAGCTTGTTCCATGTTTGGAACATGGTTATTTTGTTGGGATATCACAATATATCTTATTTACTTAATGCATCTATATACTTGGTAAAGGGTGGAAGGCTCGGCCTTATGCCTGGTGTTTTGTTCCACTCTTGCCGTCCCTTGACAGTTCGCCTTGAATAAAACTCCTCCAGCAAGGCCCAACCTTGGTTTTACCATTTGCCACCTAGCCTTTTTTCCCTTGGGTCGGCCAGCCCAAGGGTCATCTTTATTTAAACGCCCAGGCCAGTGCTCCTCTGAGTGTTGGTCCAACTTGTCAGCCGCCGGTGGCCACCAGGGGCAACTCTGGGCTGGCCTACCGGAAGTTTGGACAATCCAGTGTGCCCTGAGAACGAGATATGTGCAGCTCCTATCGGTATTTGTCGGCACATTCGGGTGGCTTTGCTGGTCTTGTTTTACCATTGTCAAAATGTCTTGTAACCGGGATTCCGAGTCTGATCGGGTTGTCTTGGGAGAAGGAATATCCTTCGTGGACTGTGATAGCTTGTGATGGGCTAAGTTGGGACACCCCCGCAGGGATTTGAACTTTCGAAAGCCGTGCCCGTGGTTATGGGCAGATGGGAATTTGTTAATGTCCGGTTGTAGATAACCTGAAACTTATCTTAATTAAAATGCATCAACCGCGTGTGTAACCGTGATGGTCTCTTCTTGGCGGAGTCTGGGAACTGAACACGGTGTTGGAGTAATGCTTGACGTAGGTTGTTCTAGGATCACTTCTTGATCATAGTTGTTCGACCGTGCTTTTGGCTTCTCTTCTCGCTCTCTTTCGCGAATATGTTAGCCACCATATATGCTAGTCACTTGCTGTAGCTCCACATCATACCTTTACCTTACCTATAAGCTTAAATAGTCTTGATCGCGAGGGTGTGAGATTGCTGAGTCCTCGTGACTCATAGATACTTCCAAAACCAGCTTGCAGGTGCCGATGAGACGGTACAGATGACGCAACCGATCTCAAGGAGGAGCTCGATGAAGATCGTGTTCGTTATGTTGTTCCGTTTCTAGTTGATCAGTAGTGGAGCCCAATTGGGACGATCGGGGATCTGTGTAGCATTTGGGGTAGTCTTCTTTTATTTTGGTTCCATAGTCAGACCTTGATTATATCTGGATGATGTAATGCTTTATTCATGTATTGTGTGAAGTGGCGATTGTAAGCCAACTATGTACCTTTCCCTTTATTGTATTACATGGCTTGTTTGTGAAGATTACCTCACTTGCGACATTGCTTTCAATGCGGTTATGCCTCTAAGTTGTGCTTCGACATGTGGGAGATATAGCCGCATCGAGGGCGTTACACATATATGGCCCATGACGTCTTTCGGCCCATATGAGGCCCTATGTAACTCCTGGCCTATTAACGGCCCGTGGTGAAACTGGCCTGTAATGAACAGTGTATCACTTTACACCCATTAACGGCCCTTGGTGAAACTGGCCCGTAATGAACAATGTATCACTTTATACCCATTAACGGCCCGTTATTCCGTTGGGCCCTTTCCAGCCCATGTTATCTTTCGGCCTTCTCAGAGCCCATTTATTCTTGGGCTCATTTCCTGTCAGGACCCCGATTCCAAGTCACATCCATCTAGCCGGTAACACCTCATATCACTTTGCGGCCTCACGCACGGTATCCCACGGGTGTTGCCTTACTATGGCCCGGGACCGTTTGCGCCATTTGGCTCACGTATATGATAGTGTCGCTAGCATCCATATGACAGAGAACCCGGGCCGACATGGCTAGTCGTGAACCCAAAGCGGCACTAACCTATGGGGACAGGCATACATGATTCACATCGAGCGTGTCGGTCAGCAGCGTGTGAATCCGGGCTGTAGCACTAGGCTAACAGGACTCCGGGAACCCGGGCTGTAGCAGGCTAGGCAGGACTCCAGATGTCACTGCGTGACATTTCCCCGAAGGAACAGACACAGGAACGAAGTGAAACACATGCCGGCCAGTCAAGTGTCCTGAGCAGTAGTGCTGGGCTAACAGGACTCCGGTGAATCGGGCTGTAGCGGACTACTATGGCTCATGGAAGCACTTAGACTACATTTCCCCATAAGAGAGGCTGCCAAGGCTAAACAACTAGATTGTCGGATCCCACACATACCAAGCATTTCAATCATACACACAATATGCTCGATATGTGTAAATACAACATGGCATCACAACATAACTCTACAACTCAAGTATTTATTCATTAGGCTCCGAGGAGCGAGATGTTACAAACATGGGTCTCATGACCCAACAATCATAGCATACAAATCAAGGCACAAGCGGAAGCTTAACATGTCTGAGTACATACATCTACAAATGGAAAAGGCTAAGAAGCCTGACTATCTACCAGATCCTGCCGAGGCACAAGATCGTAGCTGAGGTATCAAGCTAAACGTCGAAGTCCACGCGGAACTACTAGCGAGACTGAAGTCTCTCTCTCTGCAAAACATAAATTAAGCAAACGTGAGTACAAAGGTACTCAGCAAGACTTACATCAGAACTAGCTACATATGCATCGGTATCAACAAGGGGGGGTGGTGTAGTTTAACTGCAGCAAGCCAGCTTTGACTCAGTGGCTAACCTGAACTACGATTGCTAGCAACTCTTTTGAGGTGGCGCACACGAGTCCACATATTCACCATTCAATACACCACTATGGATTCGCTCCCATCTCCCTACGAGAAGGCCATCCATAGAACTAACACTTATCTTGCGAGTTTTAGAGTATCCACTTTCACTTGTCTATGAACTGTCATAGGCAACCCAGAAGTCCATTACCGCGGACACGGCTATTCGAATAGATGATGTTAACCCTGCAGGGGTGTACTTCTTTACACACGCTCTCACCACTTACCGCCGTTTACACGACATGTACTCGGCAACCTTCAAGCGGAAGCCCAACGAGGGTGTCGGCCACGGCCTACCTAAACACTCAAGTCTCTAGTCGAAGTTTATCGCCTATCCAGGTTCCATCCGCAGGGAGTCCGGCCGAGGTTTCCACATACGGCCCCGAACGATGTGTACAGGGTTCCGAGACACCAAACGGGCGCCCGGCATGCCCGACCACAGTGTATCTACCGCAACATAGCCTACCCCTAGGGTCAGCGCTACGCACGGCCGCCAACACATATCCTATAAACACCAGAAACTAGTTGCAACTCCTGGACAGAGGACAAGGGTGATCAAGAAGCCGAGAGGGTCCATTGGTTTCGGGCCCAATGCGTGGTAGTAACTGTTTCATGGATCACAAATACAGAACTCAGTTCCTGAGGACGGCTTCAATGAGACAACCCACCATGTACTCCTACATGGCCTCTCACCGCTACCTTTACCAAATCATATTCACACACTTAGCTCTCAACAGTAGGACATGTTTACACACCTCCGATTCATCCCCGATGAATCAGACCTGACTCAACTCTAAGCAGTAGCAGGCATGACAAACAAGCATGAATGAGTAGGCACATCAGGGCTCAAACAACTCCTACTCATGCTAGTGGGTTTCATCTATTTACTGTGGCAATGACAGGTCATGCAGAGGATAAAGGGGTTCAACTACCGCAACAAGTAACAGATGAATCGTTGTTGTCCTAATGCAGTAAAAAAAAGAGCAGGAGCGAGAGAGTGGGCTTGTATCGGAATGAACAAGGGGGTTGTGCTTGCCTGGCACTTCTGAAGATAGTATATCTGTTCATCAGTGTCATTGATCACGTCGTCAGAAACATCATCGTCTGAGAGGGGACGGTTACCAGCAAACAGGGAAGGACACAATCAATGCCATGCAACAATACGATGCATGAATGTGACATGGCAATATGCTGTTGACTGGCCTAATGCAACTAGCAACAAGTTAAATGGAGTTGGTTTGAGCACTAGGTTCAAATTCAAACTCCATATGTGCTTTATTAAATGCCATTTAATTGTTTTATCCAAAACAGAGGACAAACATTGTTCAAACATGCATGAAAATGGTACAGATGGATTCCTTGAATTTTTATGATCATTTGTCATATATAATTTATTTCATTTGGAGTTACGGTTGAATTTCTATGAATTTTAGAAGTTTTGGGCATTTTCTGGAATTTTCTGAATTATTATAATTTAAACTAAATCCAGAAAATGTATTACTGCGTCAGCATGACGTCAGGGTGATGTCAGCAGGTCAAAGGCGTCGACCAGGTCAAACCTGACGGCTGGGCCCCACTAGTCAGTCTCACAGTTAACTATTTGGGTTAACTAGACTAACTAAACAACACTGGGCCCACTAGTCAGTGACTAACTAAACTAACTTAATTAAGTTTAGCTCTAACTAACTGGGTTAGCCGGGCGAGGCCCGCATGTCAGTGACTCAAGGGTCAAATAGAGGTCAACCTTGGGTCAAACCCGACGCTAACTGGGCTTTGACCCACTGTGGGGCCTACTGTCAGCGTCTGTTGAGGCCTAATTGGTAGGGGTTAGCGCTAAACTAATGAAGCCACATCAGCTCACCGGAGTTACGTCGGCGGCGACCAGGGATGCGGCGGAAGTTCGCTGGAATGGCGCTAGGGGCGGTGGCTGGGTGTGCTAAGGGCACCAGAGGGGAGCCCTCGCTCGGCTGCATCGAGCAGAGGCAACAGCGGTCACAGGGTGGCCGGAGCTCGCCGGAACTGAGCTCGCGGCGGCGCCGAAGTTCAGGCGGAGAGGGAAAGAGGGCTACGGTGCACGGCAGGGCGAGGAAGTGCGTGTGTTAGGCTCCTGGGGACGCACTGAATGCGGTGGTGCGCTCGGACGCGTGCTTGCACGGCCGTAGCCACGACGGCGACATGGACGGCGGCGAGGAGCGCTCGAGCTCGAAGGGGGCGGTGGCTAAGCGCCGTAATCGAGCGCGGGAAGTAGGGGGCTAGGTAGAGGAGCTCACGGCGGATCCAGAGAGTTGGTCAGCGGCCTTGGGGAAGCGCGGACGGTGGCGAACGACGGTGGCGATCTCCGGTGGCCGAGGTTGAAGAAGACGACGCCGAGGACGAAGCAGGGCTTCCAGGCTCACTTGGCTCGGTGCAAAAGGCGTAGGCGACAGTGGCGGAGCTTCCACACAACACGGGAAGGCGAGAGGGGGTCGGGGAGCACGGTGGTTCACGGCGGCGCTTCCATGGCCGCGTTGGCCGTCGTGGGAGAGAGCGAGGGAGAGGAGGGGAGAGTGAGCTGCGAGAGAGGGGAAGGACCAGGGGGCTCGGGCGTTTCCAAGCGCGACGGATCGGAGTGGGGAGGAAGCAGGAGGTGGAAGCAGGAGGTGGCTTTTCCTCCTGTGCGTGCGCCACGCCGTCGTCCTCCTGGCAAAGGAAGGAGACGACTGGCGCCTAGCTCTGGTGGGCTGGGCCGTGCTGGGCCGTGTCAGGTGAGCGCCAGGTGAGCTCTTCTCTCTCTCTCTCTCTTTTCTAATTCTTTCTGTTTGGCATTTTCTGTTATTTGTTTTGATTTAGTTTTATACACTAAATCATTTTTGTTGCTTCTGATAATTCTTGTAGGGACTAGTTGGATTATTCCAAAGCCCTTCACCAAAGATCAGAATTATTGGACATAATTTAATTAATTAATAAATATATATCCAATGCAAATAGTTATTGATTTAATTCAAAGGCCCAAAATAAATATCTCTGAGATTCCAAAAATATTATTTTAAGTTTTACCTCTTGCCAATATTTTCAAAGACTAAGAGGAACATTTTCTTGGACTTCTTTGAAATGATTTTAATGTTGATTATTTTTAGAAAAGATTTCTGAGGCTTTCCACTTTCCCCAATTCAACTTTCAGAAATATATACATGATGCATGAATGCTTGTGCAACTAGTTACAACCAATTCTAGGGCTGTGACATTTCCAGCATTCGTTTACTTACGGCCCGTTACTGTCATTTTCTGCTTGTGGGCCAAATTCAGCCCGTGGTTACAGTCGGCCCATTTGTGGTCCGTTAATACGTTGGGCCATTTTCATAGCGTCATCAAATACGGCCTATTAACGATGGCCCGTTTACGGCCATAACGCGGCCTGTTATTGGCCCATGTTTGTGAAGGAAATATGCCCTAGAGGCAATAATAAAGTTATTATTTATTTCCTTATAATCGTGATAAATGTTTATTATTCATGCTAGAATTGTATTAACTGGAAACATAATACATGTGTGAATACATAGACAAACAAAGTGTCACTAGTATGCCTCTACTTGACTAGCTCGTTAATCAAAGATGGTTATGTTTCCTAACCATGAACAATGAGTTGTTATTTGATTAACGAGGTCACATAATTAGTTGAATGATCTGATTGACATGACCCATTCCATTAGCTTAGCACCCGATCGTTTAGTATGTTGCTATTGCTTTCTTCATGACTTATACATGTTCCTATAACTATGAGATTATGCAACTCCCGTTTGCCGGAGGAACACTTTGGGTGCTACCAAACGTCACAACATAAATGGGTGATTATAAAGGAGCATTACAGGTGTCTCCAAAGGTAGATGTTGGGTTGGCGTATTTCGAGATTAGGATTTGTCACTCCAATTGTTGGAGAGGTATCTCTGGGCCCTCTCGGTAATGCACATCACATAAAGCCTTGCAAGCATTGCAACTAATGAGTTAGTTGCGAGATGATGTATTACAGAACGAGTAAAGAGACTTGCCAGTAACGAGATTGAACTAGGTATTGGATACCGACGATCGAATCTCGGGCAAGTAACATACCGATGACAAAGGGAACAACGTATGTTGTTATGCGGTCTGACCGATAAAGATCTTCGTAGAATATGTAGGAGCCAATATGGGCATCCAGGTCCCGCTATTGGTTATTGACCGGAGACGTGTCTCGGTCATGTCTACATTGTTCTCGAACCCGTAGGGTCCGCATGCTTAAGGTTACGATGACAGTTATATTATGAAATTATGCATTTTGATGTACCGAAGGTTGTTCGGGGTCCCGGATGTGATCACGAACATGACGAGGAGTCTCGAAATGGTCGAGACGTAAAGATTGATATATTGGAAGCCTATGTTTGGATATCGGAAGTGTTCCGGGTGAAATCGGGATTTTACCGGAGTACCGAGAGGTTACCGGAACCCCCGGGAACCATATGGGCCTAGATGGGCTTTAGTGGAAAGGAGAAAGGGACAGCCCAAGGTGGCCGCGCGCCTCCCCCCTCCCCCTAGTCCTATTAGGACTAGGAGAGGTGGCCGGCCCCCCTTCTCTCTCTTTCCCCCTCAAGAATCCTAGTCCAACTAGGATTGGGGGGGAGTCCTACTCCCAGAAGGAGAACGACTCCTCCTGCGCCCTCCTCCTGGCCGGCGCCCCCCTCCCCCCTTTGGGTCCTTTATATACTGAGGCAGAGGCACCCCAGAAACACACAAGTTGATCCACGTGATCTATTCCTTAGCCGTGTGCGGTGCCCCCAGCCACCATATTCCTCGATAATACTGTAGTGGAGTTTAGGCGAAGCCCTGCTGCTGTAGTGCATCAAGATCGTCACCACGCCGTCGTGCTGACGGAATTCTTCCCTGACACTTTGCTGGATCGGAGTCCGGGGATCGTCATCGAGCTGAACGTGTGCTCGAACTCGGAGGTGCCGTAGTTTCGGTGCTTGATTGGTTGGATCGCTAAGACGTACGACTACTTCCTCTATGTTGTGTCAACGCTTCCGCAGTCGGATTGCGTGGGTACGTAGACAGCACTCTCCCCTCTCGTTGCTATGCATCACCATGATCTTGCGTGTGCGTAGGAATTTTTTTTTAATTACTACGAAACCCAACAGTGGCATCTGAGCCTAGGTTATTTATGTTGATGTTATATGCACGAGTAGAACACAAGTGAGTTGTGGGCAATATAAGTCATACTGCCTACCAGCATGTCATACTTTGGTTCGGCGGCATTGTTGGACGAGACGACCCGGACCAACCTTACGCGTACACTTATGCGAGACCGGTTCCCCCGACGTGCTTTGCACACAGATGGCTTGCGGGCGACTGTCTCTCCAACTTTAGTTGAACCAAGTATGGCTACGCCCGGTCCTTGCGAAGGTTAAAACGGAGTCTATTTGACAAACTATCGTTGTGGTTTTGATGCGTAGGTGAGATTGGTTCTTGCTTAAGCCCGTAGCAGCCACGTAAAACTTGCAACAACAAAGTAGAGGACGTCTAACTTGTTTTTGCAGGGCATGTTGTGATGTGATATGGTCAAGACATGATGCTGAATTTTATTGTATGAGATGATCATGTTTTGTAACCGAGTTATCGGCAACTGGAAGGAGCCTTATGGTTGTCGTTTTATTGTATGCAATGAAATCGCGATGTAATGCTTTACTTTATTACTAAGTGGTAGTGATAGTCGTGGAAGCATAAACTTGGCGAGACGACAACGATGCTACGATGGAGATCAAGGTGTCACGCCGGTGACGATGGTGATCACGACGGTGCTTCGGAGATGGAGATCACAAGCACAAGATGATGATGGCCATATCATATCACTTATATTGATTGCATGTGATGTTTATCCTTTTATGCATCTTATCTTGCTTTCATTGACGGTAGCATTATAAGATGATCTCTCACTAAATTATCAAGAAGTGTTCTCCCTGAGTATGCAGTGTTGCGAAAGTTCTTCGTGCTGAGACACCACGTGATGATCGGGTGTGATAGGTTCTACGTTCAAATACAACGGGTGCAAAACAGTTGCACACGCGGAATACTCAGGTTATACTTGACGAGCCAATCATATACAGATATGGCCTCGGAACACGGAGACCGAAAGGTCGAGCGTGAATCATATAGAAGATATGATCAACATAACGATGTTCACCATTGAAAACTACTCCATCTCACGTGATGATCGGTTATGGTTTAGTTGATTTGGATCACGTAATCACTTAGAGGATTAGAGGGATGTCTATCTAAGTGGGAGTTCTTTAATTAATTTGATTAACTGAACTTAAATTTATCATGAAACTTAGTACCTGATTAGTATCTTGCTTGTTTATGTTTGATTGTAGATAGATGGCTCGTGCTGTTGTTCCGTTGAATTTTAATGCGTTCCTTGAGAAAGCAAGGTTGAAAGATGATGGTAGCAATTACACGGACTGGGTCCGTAACTTGAGGATTATCCTCATTGCTGCACAGAAGAATTACGTCCTGGAAGCACCGCTGGGTGCCAGGCCTGCTGCAGGAGCAACGCCGGATGTTATGAACGTCTGGCAGAGCAAAGCTGATGACTACTCGATAGTTCAGTGTGCCATGCTTTACGGCTTAGAATCGGGACTTCAACGACGTTTTGAACGTCATGGAGCATATGAGATGTTCCAAGAGTTGAAGTTAATATTTCAAGCAAATGCCCGAATTGAGAGATATGAAGTCTCTAATAAGTTCTATAGCTGCAAGATGGAGGAGAACAGTTCTGTCAGTGAGCATATACTCAAAATGTCTGGGTATAATAATCACTTGATTCAATTGGGAGTTAATCTTCCAGATGATTGCGTCATTGACAGAATTCTTCAATCACTGCCACCAAGCTACAAGAGCTTCGTGATGAACTATAATATGCAAGGGATGAACAAGACTATTCCCGAGCTCTTCGCAATGCTGAAAGCTGCGGAGGTAGAAATCAAGAAGGAGCATCAAGTGTTGATGGTCAACAAGACCACTAGTTTCAAGAAAAAGGGCAAAAGGAAGAAGAAGGGGAACTTCAAAAAGAACGGCAAGCAAGTTGCTACTCAAGAGAAGAAACCCAAACCTGGACCTAAGCCTGAAACTGAGTGCTTCTATTGCAAGCAGACTGGTCAATGGAAGCGGAACTGCCCCAAGTATTTGGCGGATAAGAAGGATGGCAAGGTGAACAAAGGTATATGTGATATACATGTTATTGATGTGTACCTTACTAATGCTCGCAGTAGCACCTGGGTATTTGATACTGGTTCTGTTGCTAATATTTGCAACTCGAAACAGGGACTACGGATCAAGCGAAGATTGGTTAAGGACGAGGTGACGATGCGTGTGGGAAATGGTTCCAAAGTCGATGTGATCGCAGTCGGCACACTACCTCTACATCTACCTTCGGGATTAGTATTAGACCTAAATAATTGTTATTTGGTGCCAGCGTTAAGCATGAACATTATATCTGGATCTTGTTTGATGCGAGACGGTTATTCATTTAAATCAGAGAATAATGGTTGTTCTATTTATATGAGTAATATCTTTTATGGTCATGCACCCTTGAAGAGTGGTCTATTCTTGTTGAATCTCGATAGTAGTAACACACATATTCATAATGTTGAAGCCAAAAGATGCAGAGTTGATAATGAGAGTGCAACTTATTTGTGGCACTGCCGTTTAGGTCATATCGGTGTAAAGCGCATGAAGAAACTCCATTCTGATGGACTTTTGGAACCACTTGATTATGAATCACTTGGTACTTGCGAACCGTGCCTTATGGGCAAGATGACCAAAACACCGTTCTACGATACTATGGAGAGAGCAACAGATTTGTTGGAAATCATACATACAGATGTATGTGGTCCGATGAATATTGAGGCTCGTGGCGGATATCGTTATTTTCTCACCTTCACAGATGATTTAAGCAGATATGGGTATATCTACTTAATGAAACATAAGTCTGAAACATTTGAAAGGTTCAAGGAATTTCAGAGTGAAGTTGAAAATCATCGTAACAAGAAAATAAAGTTTCTACGATCTGATCGTGGAGGAGAATATTTTAGTTACGAGTTTGGTGTACATTTGAAAAATTGTGGAATATTTTCGCAACTCACGCCACCCGGAACACCACAGCGTAATGGTGTGTCTGAACGTCGTAATCGTACTTTACTAGATACGGTGTGATCTATGATGTCTCTTACTGATTTACCGCTATCGTTTTGGGGATACGCTCTAGAGACGGCCGCATTCACGTTAAATAGGGCACCATCAAAATCCGTTGAGACGACGCCTTATGAACTGTGGTTTGGCAAGAAACCAAAGTTGTCGTTTCTGAAAGTTTGGGGCTGCGATGCTTATGTGAAAAAGCTTCAACCTGATAAGCTCGAACCCAAATCAGAGAAATGTGTCTTCATAGGATATCCAAAGGAAACTATTGGATACACCTTCTATCACAGATCCGAAGGCAAGACTTTTGTTGCTAAATTCGGAAACTTTCTAGAGAAGGAGTTTCTCTCGAAAGAAGTGAGTGGGAGGAAAGTAGAACTTGACGAGGTAACTGTACCTGCTCCCTTATTGGAAAGTAGTACATCACAGAAAACTGTTTCAGTGACACCTGCACCAGTTAGTGAGGAAGCTAATGATAATGATCATGAAACTTCAGATCAAGATACTATTGAACCTCGTAGATCAACCAGAGTGAGATCCGCACCAGAGTGGTACGGTAATCCTGTTCTGGAAGTCATGCTACTAGATCATGATGAACCTACGAACTATGAAGAAGCGATGGTGGGCCCATATTCCGCAAAAATGGCTTGAAGCCATGAAATCTGAGATGGGATCCATGTATGAGAACAAAGTATGGACTTTGGTTGACTTGCCTGATGAACGGCAAGCAATTGAGAATAAATGGATCTTCAAGAAGAAGACTGACGCTGACGGTAATGTTACTGTCTACAAAGCTCGACTTGTCGCAAAAGGTTTCCGACAAGTTCAAGGGATTGACTACGATGAGACCTTCTCACCCGTAGCGATGCTTAAGTCTGTCTGAATCATGTTAGCAATTGCCGCATTTTATGATTATGAAATTTGGCAGATGGATGTCAAAACTGCATTCCTGAATGGATTTCTGGAAGAAGAGTTGTATATGATGCAACCAGAAGGTTTTGTCGATCCAAAGGGAGCTAACAAAGTGTGCAAGCTCCAGCGATCCATTTATGGACTGGTGCAAGCCTCTCGGAGTTGGAATAAACGCTTTGATAGTGTGATCAAAGCATTTGGTTTTATACAGACTTTCGGAGAAGCCTGTATTTACAAGAAAGTGAGTGGGAGCTCTGTAGCATTTCTGATATTATATGTGGATGACATATTACTGATTGGAAATGATATAGAATTTCTGGATAGCATAAAGGGATACTTGAATAAGAGTTTTTCAATGAAAGACCTCGGTGAAGCTGCTTACATATTAGGCATAAAGATCTATAGAGATAGATCAAAACGCTTAATTGGACTTTCACAAACAACATACCTTGACAAAATTTTGAAGAAGTTCAAAATGGATCAAGCAAAGAAAGGATTCTTGCCTGTGTTACAAGGTGTGAAATTGAGTAAGACTCAATGCCCGACCACTGCAGAAGATAGAGAGAATATGAAAGATGTTCCCTATGCATCAGCGATAGGATCTATCATGTATGCAATGCTGTGTACCAGACCTGATGTGTGCCTTGCTATAAGTCTAGCAGGGAGGTACCAAAGTAATCCAGGAGTGGATCACTGGACAGCGGTCAAGAACATCCTGAAATACCTGAAAAGGACTAAGGATATGTTTCTCGTATATGGAGGTGACAAAGAGCTCGTCGTAAATGGTTACGTTGATGCAAGCTTTGACACTGATCCGGACGATTCTAAATCGCAAACCGGATACGTGTTTACATTAAACGGTGGAGCTGTCAGTTGGTGCAGTTCTAAACAAAGCATCGTAGCAGGATCTACATGTGAAGCACAGTACATAGCTGCTTCGGAAGCAGCAAACGAAGGAGTCTGGATGAAGGAGTTCATATCCGATCTAGGTGTCATACCTAGTGCATCGGGTCCAATGAAATTTTTTTGTGACAATACTGGTGCAATTGCCTTGGCAAAGGAATCCAGATTTCACAAGAGAACCAAGCACATCAAGAGACGCTTCAATTCCATCCGGGATCTAGTCCAGGTGGGAGACATAGAGATTTTCAAGATACATACGGATCTGAATGTTGCAGACCCGTTGACTAAGCCTCTTCCACGAGCAAAACATGATCAGCACCAAGGCTCCATGGGTGTTAGAATCATTACAGTGTAATCTAGATTATTGACTCTAGTGCAAGTGGGAGACTGAAGGAAATATGCCCTAGAGGCAATAATAAAGTTATTATTTACTTCCTTATAATCATGATAAATGTTTATTATTCATGCTAGAATTGTATTAACCGGAAACATAATACATGTGTGAATACATAGACAAACAAAGTGTCACTAGTATGCCTCTATTTGACTAGCTCGTTAATCAAAGATGGTTATGTTTCCTAACCATGAACAATGAGTTGTTATTTGATTAACGAGGTCACATAATTAGTTGAATGATCTGATTGACATGACCCATTCCATTAGCTTAGCACCCGATCGTTTAGTATGTTGCTATTGCTTTCTTCATGACTTATACATGTTCCTATAACTATGAGATTATGCAACTCCCGTTTACCGGAGGAACACTTTGGGTGCTACCAAACGTCACAACATAAATGGGTGATTATAAAGGAGCATTACAGGTGTCTCCAAAGGTAGATGTTGGGTTGGCGTATTTCGAGATTAGGATTTGTCACTCCAATTGTTGGAGAGGTATCTCTGGGCCCTCTCGGTAATGCACATCACATAAAGCCTTGCAAGCATTGCAACTAATGAGTTAGTTGCGAGATGATGTATTACAGAACGAGTAAAGAGACTTGCCAGTAACGAGATTGAACTAGGTATTGGATACCGACGATCGAATCTCGGGCAAGTAACATACCGATGACAAAGGGAACAACGTATGTTGTTATGCGGTCTGACCGATAAAGATCTTCATAGAATATGTAGGAGCCAATATGGGCATCCAGGTCCCGCTATTGGTTATTGACCGGAGACGTGTCTCGGTCATGTCTACATTGTTCTCGAACCCGTAGGGTCCGCACACTTAAGGTTACGATGACAGTTATATTATGAAATTATGCATTTTGATGTACCGAAGGTTGTTCGGGGTCCCGGATGTGATCACAGACATGACGAGGAGTCTCGAAATGGCCAAGACGTAAATATTGATATATTGGAAGCCTATGTTTGGATATCGGAAGTGTTCCGGGTGAAATCGGGATTTTACCGGAGTACCGGGAGGTTACCGGAACCCCCCGGGAACCATATGGGCCTAGATGGGCTTTAGTGGAAAGGAGAAAGGGACAGCCCAAGGTGGCCGCGCACCTCCCCCCTCCCCCTAGTCCTATTAGGACTAGGAGAGGTGGCCGGCCCCCCTTCTCTCTCTTTCCCCCTCGGGGAATCCTAGTCCAACTAGGATTGGGGGGGGGGGAGTCCTACTCCCGGAAGGAGAAGGACTCCTGCTGCGCCCTCCTCCTGGCCGGCGCCCCCTCCCCCCTTTGGCTCCTTTATATACTGAGGCAGAGGCACCCCAGAAACACACAAGTTGATCCACGTGATCTATTGCTTAGCCGTGTGCGGTGCCCCCAGCCACCATATTCCTCGATAATACTGTAGCGGAGTTTAGGCGAAGCCCTGCTGCTGTAGTGCATCAAGATCGTCACCACGCCGTCGTGCTGACGGAATTCTTCCCCGACACTTTGCTGGATCGGAGTCCGGGGATCGTCATCGAGCTGAACATGTGCTCGAACTCGGAGGTGCCGTAGTTTCGGTGCTTGATCGGTTGGATCGCGAAGACGTACGACTACTTCCTCTACGTTGTGTCAACGCTTCCGCAATCGGTCTGCGTGGGTACGTAGACAGCACTCTCCCCTCTCGTTGCTATGCATCACCATGATCTTGCGTGTGCGTAGGAAATTTTTTGAAATTACTATGAAACCCAACAGTTTAGCCAATCGATCATACATCCCGTATAAGATCCATTGATGATACGGCCCGTAGAAGGCCCATTGTTTCTACGGCCCGTAGAAGGCCTACTATTTCTCTGGCCCGTAGAAGGCCCACTGTTTCTACGGCCCGTAGGAGGCCCAGTGTCACTACAGTAAATATTAGACCATGGTTATTGTGGCCTAGTTTGAAAAAATAGGTTATTGCAGCCACTAGCAAACCGCGGAAAAAGAACTGCACTGACTACAAGCAAACAAATAAACAAGACAACAAGGAAATAAATAAGCAAGCAACTTATGCTAGGCTATCACATCTATCACACATATTACATCCACTGGGCATCAAAGTTCGCCACCAATGCAAATATAGGGAACAAAGCAGCATATAAACGCCGCAGCAAAACAAGTCCAGAACTAAAACCACTTCAGAAGAGTTCAAGAAACAATATCCTGGGTACCCATAATGCTGGCAAGATGCTTAGCAAGCTTATTAACTTTCTCTTGCTTGGCGCTTAAATCCTCTAGTGCTTGCTGTTGCACAAGAAAGGACTGGTGTTTACCAGTCACAGTAACTTGAATTCAGGGGTCAGCTACGGGAGGTATATCTCCATGTGTGTCGAAGAATGGTGTCAAGTTGATTCGCACCGGATATCGATACCTTCAGCCAAGACCCATTCTTAAGTACAAGCCAGTGGTGGTGATCGGTCGAAGGAAGTTAGTGCTATGGTGCTAGGGTTGCCAAGGGAGTTGTAGCGAGATGTAGTAGCAATTTTTTTTCAAATTTTTTTAATTTTTTTTTCAAATTTATTTCAAAAAAAATTCAAATTTTTTTCTTAATCGTGGGTCACTATGGCTTAATCTCAGGTCAAATCACACTCTATGGTCAAACTTCCCAGAAGGTCACCCATCCTCACACTACTCCAGGCTAAGCACGCTTAACTTCGTAGTTCTATCCAACCCCAGCACCACCTCACTTCACAGGCACTTGTTGATATATCTATCATATCAATCCTATTAAACCTTGCTAATGTCTAGGACTTAGTTCATGAGTATGATGAAATTTTGAAAAAATATTTCAAACTTCCCGGTCATATTATGTATCATATTTTGAAAAATAATTCAATTTTTTTTCGAAACCAATTTTTTTCTATTACTAGTGGCGCACCTAGCATACGGTGCGCCACTAGTAAGTTTGAAGTTTTTTGAATTTTTTGCCTCCGGATCTTAAAAGCCCCGTAACTTTTTTTTGTTAGGTTTTTGTGGATTTTCAAAATGTTTAACGGGGTTCCCCCGATTAAATTTGGATGTAACTTTCCAAGTAGATGATTTTTCATATAGAAAACTTTTTAATCCGAGTTCGTATGCAAAAGTTATGCCCATTTTACAAATTCCAGAGAGATTTTGCAAATAAAGTCGAAATTCATATTTGTAAATTTACCCAACAACTAGACCACATATCACATGGGAAACTTATTTTTTGACATTTCCATCAATTTTTTTATTTTTTTAAACTGAAAAGGCGGTCCACGGGGGGGGGGGGGGGGGAGGGTCATTCCGTGGAAGTTTTGGGCCAAGTTAGTAATGGCGCACCGTGGGAGTGGTGCGCCATTACTAGTAAAACTAGTAATGGCGCACCACACCCATGGTGCGCCATTACTAGTTTTGAAAAAAAAACAAATTCTGAATTTTTTTGAAAAAAACTTAGTAATGCCGCACCAGTTGACAGTGCGCCATTACTAGTTTTAACTAGTAATGGCGCAAAAACTAGTAATGGCGCACTGTCCACTGGTGCGCCATTACTAGTTTTGAAAAAATAAATAAAAAATTTGAAAAAAATTTACAACTGGCGCACCGTGGATGTGGTGCGCCATTACTAGTTTAACTAGTAATGGCGCACTATCCACTGGTGCGCCATTACTAGTTTTGAAAAAAATGAAAAAAAATGTTACTAATGGCGCACCATGGATGTGGTGCGCCATTAATATTTGTACACTAATGGTGCACCACATGTCTTGTGCGCCATTAGTGGCCATATCATCTATAGCCCTTTTCCTAGTAGTGTATAACGTAAGCAAACACGAAAGACTGCGACCTCTCTTCCGGAACTGTGTAGTCATCAGGTTCATCTGCTCAAGTCGATGATGGTAATGCAGTTGGTGTGGCTGCCGGCAATGGGGAAGATGATCTAAGGCAGCGAAAGGAATTCTGCAGGGGGGATCTCTGCTGCAGTGAACGCTTCTGTCGATGGTGCACCTCAGGTGGGGTAGATGACAGCACGACAGGAGCAGGACATAACACACAGAGTTTTCTTTGACGCCTATCTGAAAATGAAGTAAATCTGTAAGGGCTCCTTAGAATTGGAGGATTCTATAAACGCGGGGACAGGAAAAACACAGGAATAGGATAGGAATGCACGTGCAAAACAGAGCATTTGGAAACATGGGATTTCAGTCAACCTGGGTGTTTAGCTCACATGAATTGGAAGAATAGAGGAATGGAGAAACAAAGTGATGCGATGAGTGTACAACCTCTTTGGCATAGCCTTGTGGACCTCAGCATCATTGGGTTGGACGTGGAGGATGGTGATGATGTCGGTGTGACTGTCAGAGGCGGGGAAGAAGATCCGAGGCATCTGGAAATGGCGCCGAGGGTACTGCTCCGCTGTGATGGACGGTTCCATCGTTGGAGCAGCTCCGCTAAGGTATAAGGCGACGAGGCTGAAGCATGACAAGACAGACAACGTTAATCTGAAGTGGGACCCTAATATCATCTGCAATAGATGATGTAAAATACATCACCAAAAAGTGCTAGATGTAAAACGCATCAGCCGCGCCACGACTGCTCTTACAGATGCTACTAGTACTGTTCACTCTGAACTTAACTGAAGAAAATGAACTTCACAGTCAAAACTGAATTTTACTATCGAAACTGATTGAACTAGTAACAGAGCATTGCAATAGATGTTTAGGGTGTTTGAGCACTAGTAGCAGAGAAGCAGTGATCTAAATCAGCAGACGCTCGAGCAGGGAACGCACTAACAGAGAGCAAGTCATGCAGTAGCACTGCGAGCGAGTGCTAAAGCAGCAACTCCTGTAGCTGCCGGAGGTCGAGCAGCAGCAGCGCAAGCAAGAGCAAGAGCAGAGCAGCAGCACGAACGAAAGCAGGAGCAATGCAGTAGCGCGACCGACAACAAGAACAGAGCCGCAGCGCGAGCGAGAGCCGGAGCAGCTGCAGCTAGTGCCATTGTGGAAGTCGCCACCGAGGAAGCAACGCCGTGGATGATGTGGCCGGCGACGGCCTGTTGATGGAGACATGCCATGTCTGCTCGGTATCGAGCACCGGCAGCCCCGTGAGATAGAATAAAAGATAAAATGCAGCGGTGAGTGCAGAACCTCCTTGGTGGCGCCGAGTTGGCCTCGGCTTCATCGGAGGAATTGGTGAGGGTGTTGCGGTTCCGGCGGGGTAGGTCAAGACGGTGTTGTGGGGATTGAGGTGGCGCGATAGACGAGGCGAACGTCGGGGCAGCTCCTTGGAGGTGGAGGACGGGGCGGCTGATCCGGCGGGACGACGAGATCGACAACGGATCCTCATCCGGTGCGGTGGATCAGGGACGGCGAGCTGTTGCGGTGGACGACGTAGTCGGGGAAGAGTCTCCGGCTGGGCAGCGGTCGGGAGGCCGACGGAGGAGCGTGGGGTTTCGCGGGTTTTGGCGGCCTCGGTGTACGAATGGGGGCGAAGGGGGAGGGGTGAGCCAAGCTTAGGGACGCGCTTGTCTGAAATGTAGGGTAAGTTACCAGCGTACCCCCACCGGTTTTGACACCGCGACATGGAACTTCATTTCTGGTTGAGGGGTAGAAGGGGGATATCGCATGTCTGGGCTGCGGGAGCGATTTCGGATGAGGAGGGAGTTCTCGCACGCATCCAAATTTTGGGATAACAAGGCGCGGCGCGGGTTGAAGAAGCAGGAGTTTCAAAGCAGGTGAGACAAAGATACTCGAGCTTGAAAATTTTGGGATAACAAGGTGTGGATTCCTTTTTCGGCAGAACAAACTTAACGTGTAAAAAAACAATTCATATGAGACACAAGAGAGTCATGTCCCCTTTTACTATATTGCTATAGATGCCATTGAAAAAACTACAAGAAAAATGTAAAAAAACGGGAGAACAAGATTACCCTGCACAGTAGCAAATCGATTCGCACTTCCCTCAACAACAACAAAAAACAAATCAATGCCCACCAAACAAAGATTAATGTCCCTTTTTATATGATTACATATGCCATGATCTCGAATTTCAATTTTTGAATCCACGTTATGTTGAATTCTAATATATCGTTAGGTGACCTTGCGGTTTATAATTGATGTAGTCGTACATTTTGATCTTCCATCATATATGAAGATTTTACTCCACCATGTGAACATATATATTGTCGTCTACCATATGGACTAAATTTGAATTAATTTTCCTTACTTGAATACGATTGTTGTCAAGTTATACAATAATTTAAATATTATCTTGATAACAAAAAACATACATAGAGCAGTAATCATATTTCACTATGAACTACATGTACCATACGCTCTCCAATTCAAATATTTGTATCCATTTTATGTTGAATTGAAATCATAGTACATTATTGGTCTAGGTAGCGAGATGTTTGGGATAATCTAAACCCTGTTTTCGTACATATAATTTTTGGCTGAATTGGGACAAGTTTTGGTATAAGCCTCTTGCAAAACCAGAGATTCTCTAAACAAGCCTCGTGGTTCCGAGAGGGAACGTGTCACCTTTGTGTGCGAAATGATATACGCTGCCTCCCCCCTAATTTTATTTACAGAGGCAACATAGAACTATATGAGTGCCCTGTTAAATTTTGGAATTATTTCGGGTTCATTTGGCCTTTTTATACATTAATTGAGTTTCTGGACTTTTAATGTGCATAATCTAAATATGAATTGCATGCACATGCTCTGGTGCACCAAAGTTGGTTGAAAAATCACATGTGTGTCCCTGGTTGAATTTCTAGGTCCCATGGAAGAAATGAGAATGAAATTCAAACATCTGGGCGTCATGACTCGGCCGAGAACATCGATAAACTTTGATTTTAAATTCATGTAAATCAAACTCACCTGGAAATCATGAAACTTGGCATGGTGTCATGTCATGGCACTAACATGTTGTGGTAAAAAATTGTGCCGATTTTGAAGCTCATGGTTCTAAGAGGGAACGTGCCACCTTTGAGTGTGAAACGATATACGCTACCCCCCCCCCCTTGAGTTTCTTAACAAAGGCAACATAGAACTACATTAGTGCCCTGCTAAATTTTGGAATTATTTCGGGTTCGTTTGTCGTTTTTTATACATTAATTGAGTTTCTGGTCATTTAATGTGCATAAGTCAAATTTGAACTACAAGCACATGCTCTCGTGCAGCAAAGTTGGTTGAACAATCACATTTGTGTCCTCGGGTGAATTTCTAGGTCCCATGCAAGAAATGAGAATAAAATTAAAACATCTGGGCATCATGGCTCGGCCGAGAACATTGAGAAACTTGGTTTTAAAATTCTTGTTAATCCAAAAAAGTCTTAAAATCATGAAACTTGGCATGGATGTCATGTCATGGTACTACCATGTTGTGCTAAAAAAATTGGCCGAATAGGAACAGATATTGGTATAAGCTTTTGCAAACCGAAGCTTCTCTCAAGAAGGCTCGTGGTTTTGAGAGGGAACGTGCCACCTTTGAGTGCGAAACGATATACATTGTCCCCTTTGAGCTTATTTACAAAGGCAACATAGAACTACATGAGTGCCCCGTTAAATTTTGGAATTATTCTGGCTTCGTTTGGCCTTATTTACACATTAATTGAGTTTTTGGTCATTTAATGTGCATAATTCAAATTTGAACTACAAGCACATGCTCCCGTGCACCAAAGTTGGTTGAAAAATCACATTTGTGTCCTTGGGTGAATTTCTACTGCCTCCTTCCATCTATATAGGTCCTAATGCGTTTTTCGAGGCTAACTTTGACCAAACGTTAGAGCAATAATATATGACATGCAACTTACACAAAGCATACCTTCAATTTTGTATCTCAAAGGAGCTTCCAATAATATAATTTTCATAGTATACATATCATGTGCTATTAATCTTGTCAATAGTCAAAGGCTGTCTTGAAAAACACATTAGGCCCTATATAGATGGAAGGAGGGAGTAGGTCGAGAACGTTGATAAAATTGGTTTTAAAATCATGAAACTTGGCATCTGGGAATAAAATGAGAATAAACTTCAAACATCTGGGCATCGTGGCTCGGTCGAGAACATTGATAAACTTGGTTTTAAAATCATGAAACTTGGCATGGTGTCATGTCATGGTAGTACCATGCCGTGGTAAAAAAATTGGCCGAATAGGAACAAATTTTGGTATAAGCTTCTTGTAAATCGGAGCTTCTCTCAAGAAGGCTCGTGGTTCTGGGAGGGAACGTGTCACCTTTGTGTGCATAATTCAAATTTGAAATACAAGCACATGTTCCAGTGCACCAAAGTTGGTTGAAAAATCACATGTGTGTCCTCGGGTAAATTTCTAGGTTCCATGCAAGAAATGGGAATGAAATTCAAAATTCTCGGCATCGTGGCTGGGTTGGAAACATTGAGAAACTTAGTTTTTTAATTCCTGTAAATCCAAAACACGCATGAAAATAATGAAACTTGGCTTGGTGCCATGACATGGCACTAACATGCTGTGGTAAATTTGCAGTCCAATTTGCGAACGCGCACACATTAACAATCAACAAAGTCATTTTGAAACAAGTGCTGTCACATTACAATCGGAAACACAAGTATTATTGAAACCGTGGGCGTTCTACTTAGTAGTACCATTTACGTGCCGCCACACATCCCCATTTTTTATTAGCTAGGAGGCGCCATGCAGGGTAGCTATTTGAGTACGAGAGGCGTGCGATCAGACCCCTGTGCGTGCTTATCAGGAGGAGAGCCCTTTGACCTCCATCTGCCATCCACCTCTCTCCCAAGGTCTCCATTAATGGCACCCGAGCCTCTGTTTAGTGGCGTGGCTATGTCTCACTCGACTGAGATATAAGAGAGAAAAAAGAAAATCTGAAAGCACGGATCTTGATGTAAGATCCAACGGACCTATATAGCATCTACTGTGACTTATAGCAAGACTGGTGAATATATAAGGATGATTAAAAAAATTTGATCAAAGAAGGGCTTGCCCCTTTCGATTTTCATTACTGAAAACCACCACAATTTACAAGAAGTTCAGCACAACTCCAGCCTAACACGAAGGACTAAAAGCTACCAGATTGAAATCGCAACATCCCAAGAGGCCAACAAAGGCCAAACATCCATGCTAGAACCCAACATTTCACAACCGACGACACAATCCACATACTAAACCGATTATTACATCAAAAGAAACCAGGAAACTAGTCTCCACGGCGAGCGGCGATGAGCTCTTTCGTGTCCTCAAGACGCTGCTTGAGAACATCCACAGATTCTTCCACCAGCCTTTGGCGCTCGTTGTGGAGCATGTCATTCTCGTCCATAAGTTTCTTCAACAAGGCACTGGTCTCCTCCTGCAAGTCCGCACTTCGGACGATCTTCTCCCTCAGCAGGTCGCGCTCGGCCCGGAGCCTCTCATTGCCCTCCCTTAGTTGCCGAATAATGCCGGTAGCCTGTTCAAACAAGGCTATCATGTCGTCCTGCAAACTCGCCAAGCCGGAGATCTGATCCATCTGGCTATGGACGATTGCATGCATGCGCCTGTAACAGTCGTCGCCTGCCCGCGAGAAATTTTCCCAGGCCGCCGCGGCGTGGCGGGACATCTCTGCTGCTTCCGGACCAGTCTGCTGCATCGACGGCGCGGCGGGACCTCTATGCTGCTTCAGCGGCGCGGCGGGACCTCTGTGCTGCTACTTCCGCGCGGCGGGACATGTCGGCTGCTCTCGCAGCGAGGCGGGACATCTCTCGTGCTTTCGCTTCCATGCTCGCCTCTCCCTGGTGGTAATCTCTCGACCCATAACTCACGCTGGCCATGGCAGATGCAAGGGAAGGATGCTGAATGACTTGTTTGTTTTTGTGGATGAGGAGTTGAGGAGGAATGTGCAGTCATCTTGGCATACTAGTATTTATAACCGAGTACTAATATGCTCCTAAGTGGGAAACCGTTTAGTTGTGATCGGTGTGAACAGGTTTGCAATTCAATATAGCGTGGAGTAATTTGGAATGTGACGAGACGCAAGCTCAAAATTTATTGACGGTTCTAGTTTCAAAGTGCGGCACTATTCTCGGATGGAGTACTTCTTTTTCTACTCCCTCCTTTCCGGTTTTATAGGGCTTATCTCAAAATTTTAGTTTTTCCATTTTATAAGGCTCAATTTGGTTGTCCCCAACACATGTTCAGATTCCAAGGTGCATTAAATCATTGCATGCAAGTATTAAGAGAAAATTGACCAATGCATGTACTTTATGCATACATGCATTGCAATTAATGCATTAAACCTATCTCTCGGGACTTCTCACACGCACCATCGTGCCACCCACAAAAACGTGTACTCTGATTTTAGTAGTACGTTATACAGCAAGAGAAGAGGTGCACGCACGCACTCGTCCTCTCACACACGCATCTGTTTTTTCTCGGAAAGGAGGATGATGACCCCTGGCCTCTGCATCTGGGAGTCACACACGCAAATTATTGAAATATATCAAGTGCGGTGCTTTGATGTGTCGCGTCAACTCGTACATCAATGAGAAGTTTGATTATCCTCTCCCTCATGGACTTAACTGCACCTGCCTTTGGTTGTATGACAGGTTGGCCACACACCTGTAAGGACCACCTGTCATACACACAAAGGCAGGAGCGTCCCTCCCTCGCCCATGAGCGTGGTGGCTGGCAAGACTAGGAGAAGCTTTCGCTACACGCTCTCCCTCCTGCACGCGGTGGACATGCAGCAGTTCAATCGGTGTCAGATGGCCAGAAGCGTACTGTAGTACTCCTCCAGTGCAGTAGTATTCCATCATTGTTCGACTTCCCGAAGAGGCGAAGAGCCAAGCGCAGCCCGGACACTCGTGTGGCAGTTTCATGTGTATAGTAGTCTAGGATAGCGTGTATCGTGCCTGTAAGCTTAAAATCGTTGGGGTCGGCTCCATGCTATGTGGCTGTCTCGAAGTTTTTTTAAAAATTTAAAATAGTCTTCTAGCCCTACCTGAAAACTGCCGCGCGTACTGCCCGGGAAAAGCCCCGCCCTCAACTTTTAACTACGCGGAAATAGTTCAAACTTGTTCGTTCTATATAAATACAGTACTTACTTTATGTTTATTCACCTGTGGGGTTGTTCAATGAATGGAGGGGCGAGCACAAGTGAACAATATTGTAGTACTACTAGTAGTAAGTAGGAGTCGTACAGTAGTCATCTTAAATAGAGAGTTTCTTTTCTTTAATACCACGTACACAAATTGAAACGCTTGTTGTGGAGAGAAAAAGATAATCACTCCACTATATATGGACGCAGGGGCCTGAGCGCTTGCTTTACTAGGGTTTCTCTCTTCATTCTCTCATCCTCTCCAGATATAAACAAGACAGCGGTAGCGACATTTTCTCTCTGCTCACCGCTGGTCACAGATCCGGCCAGATCCCTTCAGACGGTGTGTGTATAGGACTAAAAGGTGCATCATTCATGCGGTCATCGCCGCCGAGGGAGGAAACCCACAGCTGCCGGAGGGGCCCGATCCTCTGCCCGTGCCATTCTCTCCAACACATGGCCGGCTCGGGAGGTCCTCCGACCCTTCTTCCTCCCATCATCCAACCTGCCTCCGCTGACATCCCAGCGACCCTCAGGTATAAGTTCTTCGAAAGCGGCCTTGCTCTACTGCCTTAGCTCCCCACGTGTCTGCATGTGCATCTTTTTCTACTCCCATTAGCTCTTCCAAAGCCACCTAAATTTTTAGTATTATTAGAGGTAAAGCTACTTCATGCATTCGAATCAAGGGCTTTGTTCAAACAACGAAGAAAGGGGGGAAAGTTGTAGCATGAATCTAGGACTTGATTCAAAGAAGAAATAATATGGTGAAAGTAGTAGAGACCGGATACCCAACCGGTCTCTTGGTTGAAAAGGGAAATAATGGGAAAATGCAGTACAAACTAGATAAGGAACATATCTATTATTGGTTGAAAAAGGATAGAAAGTGGCGGCTGGTGGACAAGTCAACAGAGTATGTCTAGGATTAGATTTGCTTCCATCACATAGTAAAAGGTCTCCAGGATTAGATTTGCTGCCCTCACATAGTAAAAGGTCTCAGGATTATATTTGCTGCCCTCACATAGTAAAAGGTCTCCAGGATTAGATTCGCTGCCCTCACATAGTAAAAGGTCTCCGGGATTAGATTTGCTGCCTTCACATAGTAAAAGGTCTCCAAGATTAGATTTGCTTCCCTCACATAGTACAATGGCACTTCTGCTATTTTCCCCAGTATGATAAGTAAGTTGCTCCTTTACGCTGCTGAGTGTCCTAGTGTCCCCACGGTCCCATGCCCTTAAACCAACTCTTTAGCTGTTGTTGATTTACTGTGTCTGGTAAACAAGCAATGCCACCATTAAAGTAATCCCATATTTGAGAAATCTCATTGTTGATAGTAATGCTTCTAGTAACATGAAGCATTGCTGACGTTTTAAAATTTCTACTGTCCTTGCGTGATTGCCATGAACATAATTAAGATGCTTCTTTTCATTTTGTATATGTTTCGTATATTCTTATTAAGTAGCAACTATTTACTTTCTATCTTTTTGTGCAGATAGGGATATCCATTTCACCTTGTTGCTATTGTGACCTTTTGGTGAACTGCACAAAACACTTTTTTTGAAATGAGTGTCTTGTGCAGTTCAACTAAAATGTCACGTGGGCAACATCTCTCAATTTTGGTGGAACTGCACAAAATGGTGATTGGAGTTTCCAAAATCTCCGTCAAGTTCTGCTGGTAATCTCGTGCAACATTTTATTAGCCTTTGTTTGATGGAGCCGTCACTGTCACCACAATGGCACTTTACAAAAGGATAAGAAAATTATAGTTGCACCTTACATGAGCCAGACAGCCAACCTTAATGTTCCTCAATTTTAGTGCAACTACTAAAGAAGAACCTACCAGCTCACAAGAGCAAGTACTTCTTGCTAGCTGAATGATGCAATATTTGCTACATTTCAGGTGAACTGCAGAAAAAGGCGCATGAATTGAATCATGGAACTCGAGGCAGACCTCATCCAAGTAGAGCTAGAGGTTGAGTTCAAGGAGGCCGCTATTAAAGCGAAATCATGCTCTCCTGTCTCCTTGTTTGTGTTGTGCAAACATGTTGTGCAAACAGGAATACTCAACTACAGATGTTGTGACAGTCAAGAGCATTCGCCAAGTTCTTCGATTGTATGACATGGCTAGCCAAGATGGATTTAATCCCGATATTCACTTTATCAAAAGGCTCTAATGGGTTGGTTCTGAATCTTGCAAGCTGGGAATCAGTGAGATGTGTAGGCATCTTTGTTGTACTTATTATTTGGATCTTATTTGTTGGTTCTGAATCTTGCAAGCTGGGAATCAATGAGATGTGTAGGCATCTTTGTTGTACTTATTATTTGGATTTTATTTGTTGGTTCTGAATCTTGCAAGCTGGGAAACTCTGCATGATGATGCAGAGGACAACAACCATAACAAACAGTTCAAACTTGGTAGTATTATCTTTGTGAAAGTGCGACAAATGTGTTGATCATGTGCGTCCTGAGAATAATAATTCTAATTGTTGTGCATGTTGATCCTGTGGTACTGATAGAACGAGTGAATGCATTGCTTCTTTTAAGTACAAATTTCTATTAAAGGTAATTAAATTTTAGTAAAGTGACCACTAATTCCTGTTATTACAGTACCAATACAGACGTGCTCGTGAACCGATGTGTGGCCGAGGGTGCATCTTCTGTCGCGCATGCAGCAGACGAGGGAGGGGCAGTAACTGTTGTCGCCTGTACACACTCAGC
Source organism: Triticum aestivum (assembly GCF_018294505.1). Classification (NCBI taxonomy): domain Eukaryota; kingdom Viridiplantae; phylum Streptophyta; class Magnoliopsida; order Poales; family Poaceae; genus Triticum; species Triticum aestivum. The sequence continues at coordinate 495,905,706 of NC_057809.1, read as the reverse complement.
TTACCGTTGAATCCAGTTCCCCAAGAGCTGAAAAACAAACTGTTGCCGCCGCCTACACACTCGTTCACTCGAAGAGACTCCAATGGCGATCCGAGGGGTGAGCCTGCTGGATATGGACTTGAGCAAGGAGTTCCCCTTTGAGTTCGCCATTTAGTTCTATGGATGCACCAAGTTGAATGTGATGTACACCAATGATACGGACTCGATGAGGCTCTGCCTCGCCTCAGTCCTATGGCTGCACCAGGTTCTGGAGCATTTGCCCGTTTCATCGGCAGCGCTGACTGCACCTTCGCTACGATGGAGAGAAGGAAGAACGCGATGATTCGGCCATCTGGTGCAACAAGCTTGTCGACATCCAGAAGCAATACAAGATCATCAGCAACGTGCAGGAGAAGGACTCCGTGGTTGACCTCGCTGAGACCATCATCGACCCCTGATACGCCAACATGAAAGAAGACGAGCTGAACACGTGGGACGTACCTCTGAATCTAGCCAACATAACCTACGCGGCCAAGGACGTATACGCATGCTATGACATGTACAGGCAGATCTTGGACATGAGGGCGTGTCTGCTTCCCGTAACCGACGAGTACACGGACAGCCGCAGCGTCATGATCAAGCATGCCAGGAAGGTCTAGATGTTGTACTTTATCTGTTTATAAGCACCTTTATCATCTGAGTGTTTCATGCATTAGCCTATGTGTCGTAATTATCTGTTTTGTCCGAAATATTTCTTTTAAGAACCCATTAACCTGATTTCTTTTTAGTGGCTATTTGCTTATGTATCTAAACTAGTTCACTTGTACGTAAAAAAACTAGTTCACTCGGCTGCCGTGCTTTGAATCTCCTTCCTCCCAACATATTCCCCTCCTCAGCTGGACCCAGCAGGTCTCTGAATTTTCTCCCACTTTCTTTTTCGGTGTAAACTGAGTTTTCTCCTAGTACTTTCCCCTAGAACCAACTCAACTGTCCCACGTCTAGCCTAAAAAATAATAATACCCCATATACTATTAACTCATCAAATTAAAATGATATTTTATTTCGTAAGTTGAAAGTTCTTACAGAATAATAATAATAATTGTTTATATATAACTTGGCAAGTTAACTCCTAGTGATTGCGTACATAAGCTTGCAAAGATTTTACTGACATGCAATCATGTGTTTATATTTTTATAACATTTCTCCATCTAGCCCAACATGATATTTTCACCCAGCCCAGCAAGTCTGCGGATTTTGAGAAAAATGCAAATTGGATTTAAACGGGCTGCATAGATGCTACATCATTGTTTCACCCAGCCCACCAAATGGACTAAAAAACAAATGGACTGACAGCTTGGTCCACGGCCACAACCTAGTTTTTTTTTATTTGCCAAGTAAGTCGCTTTGTTAGGCCTGTTGGGCTGCACATCTTTCAAGACGAGGAGAGCTTTCATTCGGCTGGCCGAGAAAATGGCCCATCAGTAATGAGAAATGGGTTGTACATTTTTAAAACACATCAAACCGACAATTAGTTTCAAATATCTTTTTTTTTATTTTGAGATTTTAAATTACATTAATTTTTATGCATGGACAATTTGTTGGATTTTATATTGATATAAATTTATTTTTAAAATCAGTTTGAATGCGATTCGAAATTTCAGGATTAAAAACAGTTCGAACCGCACCAAAATATGCAAAAATTCGTATAATTTTTTAACCGTGGACACAATATGGGTTGTAATGCTAACAAAAATAATATGGGCTCCACAAAAACCTTAAGAATTAGCAAATGAGCTTGCTTCCCTCACATAGTACAATGGCACTTCTGCTGTTTTCCCTAGTATGATAAGTAAGTTGCTCCTTTACGGTGCTGAGTGTCCTGGTGTCCCCACGGTCCCATGCCCTTAAACCAACTCTTTAGCTGTTGTTGATTTACTGTGTCTGGTAAACAAGCAATGCCACCATTAAAGTAATCCCATATTTGAGAAATCTCATTGTTGATAGTAATGCTTCTGGTAACATGAAGCATTGCTGATGTTTTAAAATTTCTATTGTCCTTGCGTGATTGCCATGAACATAATTAAGATGCTTCTTTTCATTTTGTATATGTTTCGTATATTCTTATTAAGTAGCAACTGTTTACTTTCTATCTTTTTGTGCAGATAGGGATATCCATTTCACCTTGTTGCTATTGTGACCTTTTGGTGAACTGCACAAAACACTTTTTTTTGGAATGAGTGTCTTGTGTAGTTCAACTAAAATGTCACGTGGGCAACATCTCTCAATTTTGGTGGAACTGCACAAAATGGTGATTGGAGTTTCCAAAATCTCCGTCAAGTTCTGCTGGTAATCTCGTGCAACATTTTATTAGCCTTTGTAAGATGGAGCCGTCACTGTCACCACAATGGCACTTTACAAAAGGATAAGAAAATTATAGTTGCACCTTACATGAGCCAGACAGCCAACCTTAATGTTCCTCAATTTTAGTGCAACTACTAAAGAAGAACCTACCAGCTCACATGAGCAAGTACTTCTTGCTAGCTGAATGATGCAATCTTTGCTTCCTTTCAGGTGAACTGCAAAAAAAGGCGCATGAATTGAATCATGGAACTCGAGGCAGACCTCATCCAAGTAGAGCTGGAGGTTGAGTTCAAGGAGGCCGCTATTAAAGCGAAATCATGCTCTCCTATCTCCTTGTTTGTGTTGTGCAAACATGTTGTGCAAACAGGAATACTCAACTACAGATGTTGTGACAGTCAAGACCATTCGCCAAGTTCTTCGATTGTATGATATGGCTAGACAAGATGGATTTAATCCCGATATTCACTTTATCAAAAGGCTCTAATGGGTTGGTTCTGAATCTTGCAAGCTGGGAATCAGTGAGATGTGTAGGCATCTTTGTTGTACTTATTATTTGGATCTTATTTGTTGGTTCTGAATCTTGCAAGCTGGGAATCAATGAGATGTGTAGGCATCTTTGTTGTAATTATTATTTGGATTTTATTTGTTGGTTCTGAATCTTGCAAGCTGGGAAACTCGGCATGATGATGCAGAGGACAACAACCATAACAAATAGTTCAAACTTGGTAGTATTATCTTTGTGAAAGTGCGACAAATGTGTTGATCGTGTGCGTCCTGAGAATAATAATTCTAATTGTTGTGCATGTTGATCCTGTGGTACTGATAGAACAAGTGAATGCATTGCTTCTTTTAAGTACAAATTTCTATTAAAGCTAATTAAATTTTAGTAAAGTGACCACTAATTCCTGTTATTACAGTACCAATACAGACCCGCTCGTGAACCGATGTGTGGCCGAGGGTGCATCTTCTGCCGGGCATGCAGTGGACGAGGGAGGGGTAGTAACTGTTGTCGCCTGTACACAGTCAACTTACTGTTGAATCCAGTTCGCCAAGAGCTGAAAAACGAACTGTTGCCGCCGCCTACACACTCGTTCACTCGAAGTGACTCCAATGGCGATCCGAGGGGTGAGCCTGCTAGATATGGACTTGAGCAAGGAGTTCCCCTTTGAGTTCACCATTTAGTCCTATGGATGCACCAAGTTGAATGTGATGTACACCAACGATACGGACTCGATGAGGCTCTGCCTCGCCTCAGTCCTATGGCTGCACCAGGTTCTGGAGCATTCGCCCGTTTCATCGGCAGCGCTGACTGCACCTTCGCTACGGTGGAGAGAAGGAAGAACGCGATGATTCGGCCATCTGGTGCAACAAGCTTGTCGACATCCAGAAGCAATACAAGATCATCAGCAACGTGCAGGAGAAGGACTCCGTGGTTGACCTCGCTGAGACCATCATCGACCCCTGATACGCCAACATGAAAGAAGACGAGCTGAACACGTGGGACGTACCTCTGAATCTAGCCTACATAACCTACACGGCCAAGGACGCATACGCATGCTATGACATGTACAGGCAGATCTTGGACATGAGGGCGTGTCTGCTACCCGTAACCGACGAGTACACGGACAGCTGCAGCGTCATGATCAAGCGTGCCAGGAAGGTCTAGAAGTTGTACTTTATCTATTTATAAGCACCTTTATCATCTGAGTGTTCCATGCATTAGCCTATGTGTCGCAATTATCTGTTTTGTCCGAAATATTTCTTTTAAGAACCCATTAACCTGATTTCTTTTTAGTGGCTATTTGCTTATGTATCTAAACTAGTTCACTTGTACGTAAAAAAACTAGTTCACTCGGCTGCCGTGCTTTGAATCTCTTCCTCCCAACATATTCCCCTCCTCAGGTGGACCCAGCAGGTCTCTGAATTTTCTCCCACTTTCTTTTTCGGTGTAAACTGAGTTTTCTCCTAGTACTATCCCCTAGAACCAACTCAACTGTCCCACGTCTAGCCTAAAAAATAATAATACCCCATGTACTATTAACTCATCAAATTAAAATGATATTTTATTTCGTAAGTTGAAAGTTCTTACAAAATAGTAATAATAATTGTTTATATATAACTTGGCAAGTTAACTCCTACTCATTGCGTACATGAGCTTGCAAAGATTTTACTGACGTGCAATCATGTGTTTATATTTTTATAACATTTCTCCGTCTAGCCCAACATGATATTTTCACGCAGCCTAGCAAGTCCGCGGATTTTGAGAAAAATGCAAATTGGATTTAAACGGGCTGCATAGATGCTACATCATTGTTTCACCCAGCCCACCAAATGGACTAAAAAAACAAATGGACTGACAGCTTGGTCCACGGCCACAACCTACTTTTTTTTGATTTGCCAAGTCGCTTTGTTAGGCCTGTTGGGCTGCAAATCTTTCAAGACGAGGAGAGCTTTCATTCGGCTGGCCGAGAAAATGGCCCATCAGTAATGAGAAATGGGTTGTACATTTTTAAAACACATCAAACCGACAATTAGTTTCAAATATCTTTTTTTTATTTTGAGATTTTAAATTACATTAATTTTTATGCATGGAGAATTTGTTGGATTTTATATTGATATACATTTATTTTTAAAATCAGTTTGAATGCGAGTCGAAATTTCAGGATTAAAAACAGTTCGAACCGCACCGAAATATGCAAAAATTCGTATAATTTTTTAACCGTGGACACAATATGGGCTGTAATGCTAACAAAAAGAATATGGGCTCCACAAAAACCTTAAGAATTAGCAAATGAGCTATATGCTGTTTTCCACAGATTTGAGGCTTTCCTAAAAAAGGTTGACGCACAGCCGTGACTGTTGGATGTCCATCGAATGGCCGTCGTGCTTCTTCAATCTCTGCTCTTCCTGCTCCAGCCGCTCAAACAAGCGCCGGTGGGAGGACTGCCTGCTCCCTCCTCCCCGCGGCTGGCTATGCTGCCGCGCAGGCCTCATCGCCCCACCGTACTCCCATCGCTGGCCTAGCCATCCCTCTACTCACCCACAGTTGCTGTTATTCTCCGGCGACGGCAGACAAACCAGTAAACCCTCGTACAGTCATACTCCCCTCCGCGTGGGAAACAACTGTCGAGTCTTCCCTTCCTCCGTGTCGTTCCCTTCCTAGGCCTCGCCGTCATCCACCGCCCTGGTGTTCTCGGCGCGGCCTGGTCAACATGGTCAATGACCGACATGCATCTGAAGTGGACTGTACGTGGAGAGGCTGACAGCTGGGTCCACGGCCGCAGGCAAGGAAATGCCTCCTTATTACGCGCAAAATAATGATTCCTCCACCTGACATCAGGGACCCACCGAAAGGGCCTCTGTATTTCACAAAAAAACGTTACCGCCGCTGACAGCTCGGACCCACCAGCTATATCTTCGCACGCAAGGAAGTGCCTCCTTATTACGCACAAAAGAATGAATACTCCCCCTGTTAGCTGGGACCCAATATAGTGGCAGGCTGACTTGTGGGCCTACTAAGTTGATGGGGACGGAGGGCTTTGTCAAGTTAGTCAATATATGCATGATTCTAGCTCAAGTGACTGTACGATGTCCATCCAACGGCCGTAGTGCTTCTTCAACCTATGGTCTTCTTGCTCCAGCCGCCCAAAACAGCATCGGTCGTGCCTCGTGCTCCTGCCTCCCATGGCCGTATGCGATGCGGCGGAGGCCTCACCGCCCCCTACTACTCCCACCGCTGGCCAGGCCATCCCTCTACTCACCCACACCCCCTGTTATTCTGCGGCAACAGCAGCCTCACATCGCAGTGAACCAGTGAACCCTCGTACTCCTCTACTCATGGGCATCCACTGCCGCGTCTTCCCCGGCTCCGCGTCGTCCCCTTCCTAGGCCTCGCCATCGTCCACCGCCCTGATGCTCTCGGCGTGGCGTGGTCAACGTGGTCAAGGAACGGCGTCCATCGGACGTGGAATGTACGTGGAGAGGCTGACAGCTGGGTCCACGACCGCAACAAGGAAGTGCCTCCTTATTACGTGCAAAATAATTATTCCTCCACCTGATAGCGGGGACCCACCGGACAGGCCACCGTATTTTGCAAAAAAAACATTTCCCCCTGACTGCTGGGACCCACCAGCTACACCTTCGCATGCAAGGAAGTGCGCTGGGGCAAAAAAACAAAACGATTCGCCCCCCTGACTGTTGGGACCCACCAGCTACATCTTCGCACGCAAGGAAGTGCCTGACAGTCGAGACCCACCTGGTCGAAGCATACGTAGCGTTGTCATTATGGTCGCGAACGTGTGCGTACATATATACTGGTCGATGTAGAGGCGCACATGTGTCGTAGTAGAGGCGCGCACGTGTCGTAGTAGAGGCGCGCATGTAGCATGTACACGTATGTACAGCGGCCAGGGTGCAAGAAAGAAAATACGGCCACGTACGTACATACGGGCAGGGTCTCGAACGCCTACTCGCGCATATGTACGGCCAGGGCTCGTGTACACGGCAGGGTCGGAACGGAGAAACAACATCGTCGTCGTGTTCATGGGGAGACAGCATCGTCGTGTTGTTCATGGGGAGGCAACGGAATGCGTCGTGTTCATGGGGAGGCAACGGAATGCGTCGTGATCATCGGGAGGCAACGGAACGTGTGGGAGCCAACCGGCTAGGTAGGAACGAAATGCGTGGTCGTGTTCATCAGGAGGGCTTGGACGGAACAGGCGATGGAAACGAGGCCTGAACGGGGTCCTGTTGACCGGGAGGGGTCCAGCGTATCGCAAAACAGAGGAAACGGACCTCCTACGGCCGAAACGGGGGTCCTGTTGATCGGAAGGGGTGTGGCATACCGCTAAACGTACGAAACGGACCTCCTACGGTCGAAACGGGGGTCCTGTTGATCGGGAGGGGTGTGCCGTACCGCAAAACGGACAAAACGGACATCCTAAGGTCGAAACGGGGGTGCTGTTCATCGGGAGGGGTGTGGCGTACCGTAAAACGGGACTCCACGAGATACTGTTCATCTCCACCGTCGACCTCCTCCAGCCTCCACGGGCTCCTGTTCATCCAGCCTCCACAGCGCGCTACTCCACCGGCTACTGTTCAACCACCCCTCCACCGTCTACTGTTCATCTAGCCCTCCACACCACGGGGTCATGTTCAACCACCCCTCCATGGGCACCCTTCCACCGTCTACTGTTCATCCAGCCCTCCACCACACCACGGGGTCCTGTTCATCCATAGGCAATGCCACCGCTCACTGTTCATCCAAACCCCCTGCAACGCTCACTATTCATCCCAGAGGCAGCATCGATCGGCTTCAGTTAGCAGCAGTAGTGAAGGAATCGCTTGATCGGGTTCAGTTAACATCCATGGATCGATCCCTCGGGTTCAGTAATGCGTAGCCTGCAGTGCAATCGCTCGGGTTCAGTTAGAGCCCAACGGCTCGCTCGGGTTCATTTAGAGCCAACGCCTCGCACACACGCGCGTATGTGTACGAGAGAAACGCGCATCGCTCGGCCCCCGACCTCCCACCGTAACCGGGAACTCCTTGAAATTTTCCTCCCCCTCGCTTCTACCACGGTTTTTTCCGTCACGGACGGCCCAAGAATGTCATGCAGCTGCGTCTCCAGCCCGCCCAGGATGAAAAGCCCATTTTCTGTCATGATTTTTTCTCATACAAGTAGGAGCCCACCACATCTATGATGATACCGGATTTTGTCACAATTATCGTCATAGAAGTGTCATATGTATGACAGAAAAAAAATTCGTTCGGCCCAAAATGTCACGGATGTGTCTTTTTTTGCAGTGAGGGCATGGCGAGGCCTACGGATCACCGTAGCATGCCGACGACATGACGACGGGGACGAAGCAGGGGTCCGACAAATCTGGGCGACTCGCAACAAGGGCGGCAGAGGAGGCCATGGCGAGGGGCAACAAGGAGATGAGGAGCAGGATGGGTGCTCCTCTCCCGATCCAGATCAGATCGACGAGGCTGTGGCTGCAGGAGCTGCATGGGGCACCTCTTGGACGTTGGATTACGATCCAACAGTTCGGATGAATGGATCTGGAGTCTGGGGTGAACTGGGTGGTGGCTGAAAACGAGGAGAGAAGTGACTACGCAGGTGACTGCGGGGACGATCCCAAGGTGGAGCTGGTTTGGCGGCGGGGTGAGGAAAAAAAGGGAGTTGGTCTAGGGTTAGGTTGTTTAAATAGGTAGGGGATTAGGTTAGGGGCTACCTAGTCCCTCAGATCAAAATCATACGGTCGAGAAAAAATAGACTAGGGAGTCCAATAAATAAAACGATGATGTTTTATAGCCGTTTGGGGATGATCCGGACCCAACGGTAGCGATAGTCCGGGTCAGGTTCGGGACAGCTTTCAGACGCGGGTGAGGGGTCGATGCACTGTGCAAAGAGGGGTTAGGCAAACGAGGTCCATGGACTGTGAAGGGGAGTTGGGTTGAGATGAGAGGGAAGCAGTGCGGCCCGACGACGGTTTTCGGAGACCAAAAACTTCCGATGAAAAGACCGGCTATATTGCCGCTATAGTTATCCGTTGGGGCGTCAAACGAACTCCGAATGCGATGAAACTTGGCAGGCGGCCTATCTACACTATAACAACACCGCATGCCAACTATCAACCCATTCCGAGAACATTTTTCGGCCACTTATAAAATACTATTTCGGACATGCCGCGGGCGCGTGCAAGTGTGTCTGGGCTCAGAACGGACAACGGACGAAACTGAGGGAACCCGGATGGATGCAAGTTTTGGAAACATGATGATGCAATGCACATGATGACATGAAAAGATGCAACACACAAGCGAATGACATGGCAACGACGGTGAATAACTGGGAGACACTTGGCTCAATCGTCTCAGGGTGTCACAACACTCCACCACTACAAGAGGATCTTTACCCGAGATCCTAGGGATGGCACCAGAGAAAACGGAAGAGGAAGGGGAAGATGTAAAACTAAGTTGCTTCCTTGACAAATGAGTGAAACCAAAGAACCTTGAAAGGTTGAACAACTTGAAAGAAAGAATACGACGGAGGTGATCGAAGTTGAAAACATTCCGTTAGGATAGAGGAACAAGGAAGAACAAATTCGGATAGCACTCCGGTTGAAAAAAGATGCAAGACTTGATAAGGTGAAAAGAACTTGAGCAGAGGGCACAACACTCTGGTTAAATGGATAAGCATGAAAAGAACACGATCCTCACCATTCGAGATGATGAGAGAAAAGAGCAAGATCACAATGCCTCCGGAAGAAAGAAAGAACGGACTAAAAAGAACGGAGGGAAATAAGATCTTGAGAGAGCACGCTTACAACAAATGCTAGAACGGAGTTGTTGGATTATCAACAACGAAAGGATAAGCTTGATGTGGGCTTATAGAAGACATCTCAAAATTATGAGGTGACAACCTGCCACTCACCGAAAAGATTTGATTGGGAGCTAGAAAAGATAAAAGCTTCTTCCATTGAGGTGACAAGAAAACTTGGATCATAGGTAATCACCACAAGGAGCAACATTCCCAATGGAAGGCTTTAGGTGAAAACTATAGCAAGATAACTCTAAGGAAGAAAGTGATGGGTTTAAATATCTCATTCTTGTGAATGAAGAATGATATATTACCACCTCAAAAGATAAGGGAGAACAATTGCACTCCGAATTGCAAGATGAAGAAAACTTGAGCTCCTCTGAAAAGAATCTCAATGAACACTTCGAGAAGGAATTAAATCCTTGATGAACCATCATGTAGAACCTCCATGAAGAACTCCGGTAATATAAGAATGATCAAACGAAAGGAGAGAAAAGTTGAAAACACAAGGTGAATCCTTGCAATGATTTAGATGAATCTCCATGGTGATATGATGAACCACTCCGAAAAGCAGAAATTGAATTTACTCGATGAAACAAGAATAAGAATTACATTATGCTTATCCTTCACCTATTAAATTGATGACAAGCAACGGATTCGGCATACTACTTATTCTCGTAGAAAGGATTAAGAGAGATATATCGCAAACTTGGGAAAATCTTCAATGAACCACCGGTAGGATTGAAACAACGAATGAATTAATATGATAACCATGGAAGAGAATCTTGAGCAAACCACCGTAAGAATTGAAAATGAAAGTAGCAAAAGCACAAAACACCGGGAAGAATTTGAAACGAATGAAGATACTTGTTGGGATTTAGATACATGAGAACGAAGAGATCATGAACTGATTAGAGGATATTTGAATGATGCACCGGTAAGATTTGGAGAACGAGAGCTGAAGGCTGGAATGAATAATTCTAAGATGATGGGCTCCGGAGAATGAAACTGAAAAAAACTCCTGAATTGCTCTGGATGGGTGAAAAGCATTCTCACAATCGAAAACAATTATGAGAGGATGCCATCAAGCTTGAACCACGCATCTCTGAGAGAACGGATAAGATTTCGAGGAAAAGCTCTTCTTCGGTCTTCAAATGTTGAGAATGATGATGAGAAACACCACCATGAGTTGTTGAGATACTCCGGGATGAAAATTAGAAAGGTTGAACCGACGATGAAAAGAATTTGAAAGATCTTGAAGAAAGACATTTGACTGATGATAACTCATTCTTACGTTAAACTTTGAAATGAATTTTAGAATAACTCCGGGAAAATAAGAAGAGTCAGGTAAGATCCTAGGAAAAGACATGTGGGTTAGGGCCCACTCAAAAGATACACCGTTGAATGATTTGAAAGAGAGATTGCACCGGTTGAATAAAATGGCTTGAATGAGATAACACCCTCGAGATAGCTTGAACGGATTAGGAATGAAAACATGAGTCTTCTGAGATATTTTCAGCACTCCAGAACAAATGAATAACAAGAAGTGAGCTATTACAAGGTGCACCGGTATGGGAAAACATTTGAACCGAGGAAAGGATACGATCGACCAAGCTTGAATTAAATCCACCGAAGAAGAAATAGAACGAAGAATGGTGAACTTGTAGCTTCCTTAGCATCTTCATGATAGGTCACCGGATCGAAACTTGAAAGAAAAGTATGAAGAGACTTCACATGAATAAAATGGATAGTTGATTAAGAAATCTAATTCCTTGAAGTAAAAGGGTGGGAGGGCGGGAAAAAGAAAGACAACTTAGGACGGATGAAACAAACACCGTTGTGAATAACTAAGCATTGTTCTTGCAAATGTTGAAGGGATCGGATTAACTTGAAGGGAACACGCCGGTTGAAAAGAATTAACATGACAACCTCGATGATAAAAAAGATTAGCATTCCCATAGAAATATAAGAACATCATATAGGAAAAGGTATGGATTCCACACTTGACTTCGAAGCAACTCGAATACCACAGCTCAAAACAAAACAAAGGATTGGCTTGCAGAATAAGCCGGAAACAAACATATGATAGATCCCGTATCGTATCATGTGTCTGTTGGAAAGATATCCTACGTGATACTTGAATTCCCACTTATAAACTCCCGATACTTTCTGGTTATGCAATCGGGTGTTGGGGATACAGGGGAAGCATAATATCTCACCCAAACTAACAAATCCTACATCCAGCTGTATCCATCCTTCAACACATAACCAAGAAACCATCGGAAATCATTTACCTCAACCTTCGAAAAGCATCCATTATACGAGTTATGGCAATACTCCCGAACTCCCGCCCCAGTATTGGGTGGCGCCGAGGTTATCTCACCAACAACTGCATAAAAGAGATTTTCGATGTCGGCAAAACGCAGGTATTCCAGAACTGCAACGATAAAATTGTGACGACAACACCTCGGAGCTCAACTACCCGGGACACTGTCACAACCCCAAAATGACAGGAGGCACCAAGAACAATGTTCTCATCACAAGAATATCAGAACGATTCCAAGATACCCGCGTGATCCTAATTTTCTTTGTGAAATTTGAGGAGAGGGAAGTCAAAACTTCTACGTCAGGAGGCCTCACCAAAGCGACTAAGGGACTGAGGAGTAAAAAGAATCCTACTCTCCGATATATATAATCCTAAGAATCAAAACATTTTGTTCTAGACTCAACAACGTCAGCGATTCGATCAAGCAGGGGGCTCCTAAGTCGGGGATGGCTCTGATTACCAACTTGTAACACCCACTGAGGGAGTCCTGGATTAGGGGGTATCCGGACAGCCGAATTATATCCTTTGGTCGGACTGTTGGACTATGAAGATACAAGATTGAAGACTTCGTCCCGTGTCCAGATGGGACTCTCCTTGGCGTGGAAGGCAAGCTTGGCAATACAGATATGTAGATCTCCTTCCTTGTAACCGACTCTGTGTAACCCTAGCCCCCTCCGGTGTCTATATAAATCGGATGGTTTAGTCTGTAGGACCAACAACAACAATCATACCATAGGCTAGCTTCTAGGGTTTAGCCTCTCTGATCTTGTGGTAGATCAACTCTTGTACTACTCATATTATCAAGAACAATCAAGCAGGACGTAGGTATTACCTCCATCAAGAGGGCCCGAACCTGGGTAAACATCGTGTCCCCCGCCTCCTATTACCATCCGCCTAGATGCACAGTTCGGGACCCCCTACCCAAGATCCGCCGATTTTGACACTGACATTGGTGCTTTCACTGAGAGTTCCTCTGTGTCGTCATCGTCAGGCTTGATGGCTCCTTCGATAATCGATAGCAATGCAGTCCAGGGTGAGACTTTTCTCCCCGGACAGATCTTCGTATTTGGCGGCTTCGCACTATGGGCCAACTCGCTTGGCCATCTGGAGCAGATCGAGAGTTACGCCACTGGCCACCAGGTCAGGTTTGGAAGCTTAAACTACACGGCCAACATCCGCGGAGACTTGATCTTCGACGGATTCGAGCCCCTGCCAAGTGCGCCGCACGATCACGATGAGCATGATTTAGCTCTACCATCAGTGTTCAGGAGACCGCACCGGCAACCGCTCCGACCCTCAATGCGGAGCCGATTGCGCCATCCATGGACGGGTGGATAGACGCCGCCACAAAGGCCACATTCTCAGTGGCGATCGAGCCAAGTATCGACCTTACCCTTCACGAGAGCCGTGGCGCCAAACTGCCGGATTCTTCCCCGGCCACGGACTCCGAACCTCCTGCGCCCGTGCCAATCGAATCCGACTGGGCATCGATTATGGAGTTCACCTCCGCAGATATCTTTCAGCACTCGCCCTTCGGCGACATACTAAACTCATTAAGGTCTCTCTCCTTGTCAGGAGAGTCCTGGCCGAACTATGTCCAGCAGGATTGGGATGCGGATGACGAAGAAATTCGCTGCCCACCCACCACCCACTTAGTAGCCACTGTCGACAATTTGATCGACATGCTCGACTTCGACTCCGAGGACATTGACGGTATGGACGACGATGCAGGAGACGAACAAGAACCACTGCCCACAGGGCACTGGACAGCCACCTCATCATATGATATATATATATGGTGGACACACCCAAAGAAGGCAATGGCGACGGGACAGCGGAGGATGACCCCTCCAAGAACCAACCCAAGCGCCGACGTCTGCGGCGCCGCTCTAAGTCTCGCCAAGGCAAAAGCGGTGATACCGGCACAAGAGATAATAGCACTCCGGACAGTGCCGAAGATGACGACAATCCAGCAAGATTTAGAGCTGGAGGATGGAAAAGCCAGCCCTCCCAAGAGAGCGGCAGATGGAGAGGCGGAGGATGATAATTACATGCCTCCCTCCAAAGACGAGGCAAGCCTCAACAATGACGAATTTGTCGTGCCTGAGGATCCCGTCGAGCAAGAGCGCTTCAAGCGCCGGCTTATAGCCACGGCAAATAGCCTTAAGAAAAAGCAACAGCAGCTTCAAGCTGATCAAGATTTGCTAGCTGACAGATGGACTGAAGTCCTTGCGGCCGAGGAATATGAACTCGAACGCCCCTCCAAGAGTTACCCAAAGCGCAGGTTGCTACCCCGACTGGAGGAGGAAGCATTAAAACCAACATCTCCAGCGTATGACGCGGCTGATCGGCCACCTCGTGGCCGCGACAGAGAGGCATTTCAGCCAAAAGCTCAGCCCGCACCCCGAAGCCACTCAAATAAAAATGTCAAGGCATGGGGAAACACGCTAGACCTGCGAGACGTATTGGAGGACAAAGCAAAACACGCAAGATCGATCTACGGATCACGAGGGCGCGCCACTATGCAAGACGATAACCGTCACGCCGGATACAGTAAAAGTAAATCTGGCTGGGCCGAACACAGCGGACAAGACTCATTTGAGATGCGTCACGATATAGCCCAGTACAGAGGCGCCACACACACCCCCTATGCTTCACAGACGAAGTAATGGATCACCAAATCCCAGAGGGTTTCAAACCAGTAAATATCGAATCATACGACGGTACAACACATCCTGCGGTATGGATCGAGGACTTCCTCCTGCACATCCACATGGCCCGCGGTGACGATCTACACGCCATCAAATACCTCCCACTCAAACTCAAAGGACCAGCTCGACATTGGCTCAACAGCCTGCCAGCAGAATCCATTGGCTGTTGGGAAGATCTGGAAGCCGCATTCCTCGACAACTTCCAGGGCACTTATGTGCGACCACCAGATGCCGATGACTTGAGCCACATAATTCAGCAGCCAAAGGAATTGGCCAGGCAATTCTGGACACGGTTCCTGACAAAGAAAAATAAAATCGTCGATTGTCCGGATGCAGAGGCCCTAGCAACTTTTAAGCACAACATCCGTGACGAGTGGCTCGCCCGGCACCTTGGCCAGGAAAAGTCGAAATCTATGGCAGCCCTCACGACACTCATGACCCGCTTTTGCGCGGGAGAGGACAGCTGGCTGGCTCGAAGCAATAACATATCAAAGAACCATGGTACTTCGGATACCAAGGATAGCAATGGCAGGTCACGTCGCAACAAACACAAGCGCCGCATCAACAGCGACAATACCGAGAATACGACAGTCAATGCCGGATTCATAGGCTCTAAACCCGGTCAGCGGAAAAAGCCATTCAAAAGAAGCACTCTGGGCCCGTCTAGTTTGGACCGTATACTCGATCGCTCGTGTCAAATACATGGCACCCCCGACAAGCTAGCCAACCACACCAACAGAGATTGTTGGGTGTTCAAGCAGGCCGGCAAGTTAAATGCCGAAAACAAAGATAAGTGGTTACATAGCGATGACGAGGAGGAGCCCCGGCCGCCGAACACCGGAGGACAGAAGAGGTTCCCCCCACAAGTGCGGACGGTGAACATGATATATGCAACCCACATCCCCAAGAGGGAGCGGAAGCATGCGCTAAGGGACGTATATGCGTTGGAGCCAGTCGCCCCAAAGTTCAACCCATGGTCCTCCTGTCCGATCACCTTCGATTGCAGGGACCACCCCACTAGTATACATCATCACGGATTCGCCGCACTGGTCCTAGACCCAATCATCAACGGATTTCACCTCACTCGAGTCCTTATGGACGGCGGCGGCAGCCTGAACCTGCTTTATCAGGACACAGTGCGCAAAATGGGTATAGACCCCTCAAGGATCAAACCCACAAAAACGACCTTCAAAGGTGTCATACCAGGTGTAGAGGCCCATTGCACAGGCTCAGTCACACTGGAAGTGGTCTTCGGATCCCCGGATAACTTCCAAAGCGAGGAGTTAATCTTCAATTTAGTCCTGTTCCGCAGTGGCTATCATGCACTGCTCGGGCGAACCACATTTGCGAGATTCAATGCGGTACCGCATTATGCATACCTCAAGCTCAAGATGCCAGGACCTCAGGGGGTCATCACAGTCAATGGAACCACAGAACGCTCTCTCCGCACGGAGGAGCACACTGCGGCCCTCGCAGTAGAAGCACAAAGCAGCCTCTTTAGGCAATCCACCAGTTCGGTGATTAAACACTCGGACACCATCAAGCGCGCCCGGAGTAATCTGCAACAAGACCGCCTGGCATGTTCCGAGCTTGCATAGCAATGCGGCCCCCACCCCAGTCCCGGCCAAACGGCGACATTCGTGCCACGCGTACATAGTTACGCATTGAAAATACCATGGGCATAGGTGGGGGCACGACTACGGCACGCCCCAAAACACGGCTCAACCGCACTAGGGGCTTCCCGCTTTGTTATTTTTTCTCTCTTTCTGGACTTTACTCTCTGGAAACCCCATCCGGCAGTATGATTGCCAGACACACAATACAACAACCAAGGAGGCAGAAAGCTACGTCGCACCATGGAACTCCCAGGTGGTCTCTGATAATGAGTGAAATACCTGCTTTAAATACCATTCCTCAGCTTGCCCTTGGAGGGGACATGTCGAATAGTCCTACTTTTTGCTTATCACACTACTTGTATCATTCTGCTTCGACGCACCTTTTTCAATAAACAATGCATAGCACTAGACTATTACCGCATTCTCTATTCTTTTATATATATATGTTCATTCATTCAGCACCCGTACACTCTGGTATGGCCAATATGCCAGGGGCTTAAGCGTACCCCATAATACGGTGTGAGAAGTCCGAACACTTTCGACAGTGTGGCACCCCGAACTTATAGCATTATATGCATCAACTCCGAATCATGTCTTGGGTCAATAGTTGGGTTTGCCCGGCTCCCATGTTTTGGTACCTTACATTCCGCTATATCGGCTAATGTAGCACTGGGAGAACTACTGCGATTGTGCCCCGGTTCATCTGGGCAAGCACCTCAGTAGAGAAAGCTAAAATTGACTGTCATGATAAGTCAAGAGTTGGTCGCTGTTCGAGAGGTCTCGAGTCCCTAAAGACTTATGCCGCTTAGGGCGAGGAGTCAGCTTTGTCCGGCTTAGGTGTGTATAGCGCCCCGAATTCGGCCTTCCGAATACTAGGGGCTTCACCAAAATTTAAAATTGTAGACTTCTATGGCTAAGTGAGAGTGATAAAGCATTATAGTCCGATTGCCTTGTTCGTTGTGCTGAGCACCTCCCTCGAAGGACCGAACAATGGGAAAAAGAGTGCTCAGATTTATCCCGAACACCCCAGCACTCGTGGCATGGGGCAGAAGCCGACGACTGGCCATCTCTCAAATTTGATAAATAGCCGCACAGAAGGTAATATTTTAAATTCAAACAAGCGTTGCATAGCGCACATGAACAAGTTTTCATAATACAGGATCACATGAGCAAGTTCATTCAAAAATTACATCCTTCGCACACTCGTCTGCCACAAGACAGGAACCCTTCAGGACACCCTCATAATACATTTCAGGGTGGCGATGCTCCTTGCCCTGTGGCGGCCCCTCCTTCACCAGCCTCTCGGCGTCCATCTTGGCCCAGTGCACCTTCGCACGGGCAAAAGCCCGGCGTGCACCTTCGATGCAGACGGACTGCTTTATGACTTCCAGCCATGGGTAGGCATCCACAAGCCGCCTCACCAGGACGAAGTAGCTGTTGGGAAGGGAGTTGCCAGGCCACATCCGGACTATAAGGCCCATCATGGCCTGTTCGGCCGCCTTGTGAAGCTCGACCAGTTGCTTCAGCTGGTCGCTCACAGGCATCGGGTGTTCGGTCCCAGTATATTGAGACCAGAACAACTTCTTCATTGAGCTTCCCTCCTCGGCCTGGTAGTAATTTGCGGCATCTGACACGCTGCGGGGCAAATCTGCGAATGCTCCTGGAGAGCTCCGGACTCGGGTAAGTAACAAGTAATTTACTTTCATATGCTTGCTTTGCATAATGAATGCCTTACTCGCCGCTATCTTCCTCATCGCCTCAATTTCCTGGAGGGCCTTTTGGGCTTCAGCCTTGGCATGGTTTGCGCTCTCGAGGGCCGCGGCAAGCTCGGACTCTCGCATCTTCGAGTCAAGCTCCAAACTCTCGTGCTTCTTCAGGAGAGCCTGGAGCTCTTGCTGCACCTCGCCCACCCGTGCCTCTTGCTTCTCCCGCTCGGTGCGCTCCTCAGCCGCTTTGTTTTCGGCCTCGGACAGCGCTCGCTTCAGGGTCGCCACTTCGGTCATGGCCCCTGGCACATCCATGATGATCCTATCATTTTGCAACCACATCTTTATATATATATAGACAAGGTATTACTTACCTTTGTTCTCCTCGAGCTGCCTCTTGGCAAGGCCGAGTTCTTTCTCGGACCGCTCGAGGTTCTGCTTCAGTGCGGCGGCCTCCGCAGTCAGTGTGGCAGAGGTCAGCAGCGAAGCCTCGACATACTTGTATTAGACTCCTGCAGATATTATTTGATCCTCTATTTTGCTTTTCTTTGTGAACACCAAACAGAGCATCAGGGGCTACTGTCTATGCGGTAATATTTTCCTATATTTTAAATACTTACCTCAAAGCCTGTTAGAAGGCTGGCACAGGCTTCAGTCAGTCTGCTCTTGGTGGACTGAACCTTCTTGATCACCGCACTCATAATAGTGCGGTGCTCTTCGTCGATGGAAGCGCCGTGAAGCGCTCCCAGCAGGTTGTCTGGTGCCTTTGGATAGAAAGAGGTCACCGGCACGTGTGGCTTGCCCCTCTTGGCAGGGGGCCGCTTGCCGGAGTCCGGAACCACTGGAGATTCCGGCGCGGTGTTCGGCTGAGGGCCGAACTTGGAGCCCTTGGGAGTCTTGCTCCCTTTGCGCTTGGAGTCCGGAAGGTCGCCTTGAGGCGCCTCCAGGACTACCTCCCCTCGGTTTGGTGCCCTTGAGACAATGCCTCGACATTGTCCGTAGGGCGAGGAGAGGAGGCGGTTGGAAGTGACTCACTATTCATGTCCGACGAGTCCAAGGAACCGTCCGACGAGGATACGTCGATCCGGGCTCGGGGCGGACTGCATGATCATATTCGACGTTAGGAGAAGCAGTGCAATAAAAGTATGCTATGAGTTACTCTGGTATCCGAATACTTACGACTTCGCCAGGGGCTTGACCCTGAGTAACCACTCGTCTTCGTAGTCGGCGGTGGTGGTGGAACAGTCCGAAAGGCGAGTCCTTCCCTTCTTGGACCCTCCAGCCTCCCCGGTTGGGGCAGCCTTCCTTTTCCTGTCTCCCCGACTGGAGGGGGAGAACCGTCATCTTCCTCCTCCTCATTTTCACGGGAGGAGTGCGTCTCGGAGTTATCGGACGATGAGTCCGATACCACCTGGCGGCGGGAACTCTTTCGGGTTCCCGTGGCCTTCTTCTTGATCTTCTTCTCCGGCACCTCATAAGGAGCCGGAGTCCGCATCTCCGTGAGGAGAGCGTCTGCAGGGTCTTCGGGCAGAGGGGCCGGACAGTCAATCTGCTCCGATGTCTCCACCCAGTCCTGTCAAAGGCATGGGAGCTCAGGCCCCGCACATGGTTAAACTATGGAAAATAAATACACTACGAGGTGTACAGAACTTACCGGATTCGCAGGGCACGTCGCGCTTAGCCTGCGGTCTTCGATAAGGGGAGGGGGCACCTCGGCGCCCTTGAACAACACCTTCCAGACATCCTTATGCATCATGTCGAAGAGCTCGCGTAGAGTCTGGTGCTGGGCCGGGTCGAACTCCCATAAGTTGAAAGCCCGTCGTTGACACGGGAGGATTCGGCGGAAGAGCATGACCTGGACTATGTTGAAAAGCTTGAGTTTCTTGCTTATCATGTTCCCGATACACTTCTAGAGTCCGTCCAGCTCCACCGATGAACCCCAGGACAGGCCCTTCTCCTTCTAGGAAGTGAGCCGCGTGGGGATTCCGGATCAAAACTTGGGGGCCGCCACCCAGTTGGTGTCGCGTGGCTCGGTGATGTAGAACCACCCCGATTGCCACCCCTTTATGGTCTCCATGAAGGAGCCCTCGAGCCATGTAACATTGGGCATTTTACCCACCATGGCTCCGCCGCATTCCGCTTGTTGGCCGCCCACTACTTCGGTTTGACATTGAAGGTCTTCAGCCACAGGCCGAAGTGGGGTCAGACACGGAGGAAAGCCTCGCACACGACGATGAACGCCGAGATGTTAAGGATGAAATTCGGAGCTAGATCTTGGAAGTCTAGCTCATAATAGAACATAAGGCCGCGGACGAATGGATGGAGGGGAAACCCCAGTCCGCGGATGAAGTGGGTGAGGAAAACCACCCTTTCGTAAGGTTCTGGGGTAGGGACGATCTGCCCTGCGGCTGGCAGCCGGTGCGCAATATCCGTGGCTAAGTATCCGGCCCCGCGCAGCTTTTTGATGTCTCCCTCCGTAATGGAGGAGACCATCCACTTGCCTCCCGCTCCGGACATGTTTGGAGAGGGTTGAGGAGAAGGATGTGGACTTGGGCGCTGGAGCTCGAGTGTGCGAGAATGGATGAGCAAGGAGGAAGAAGGCGTGGGTAGAAAAAGGTGAACCCTTATCCCTTTATAAGGGAGGACGAAACTATGCGCCCCCACCAGCCTGGTAAAACTCGCTTATCCCCCAAGCGCCGTAATTGATGGCGCGGTTGGGTTACCCACGTCCGTATTGATGGGAATCCCGTAATAAGGGGACACGATCTCTGCTTCGACAAGACGTGCCAAGGAAACAGCCTCGCGAAACACGCTGAGGTTGGTTGTGAAAAAGATTTGAATGGTGACCTAGCTGTGGTGTGATGTCACACTGCGGAATGCGTCGACAGATTAGATTTGTAAAAATATTATTCTCTCTACGGTTGTATGTGGAACTTGTTTTGTAGAGCCGGACACGATCCTCGTGTTCAAAATCTTCTATGAAGTATTCAGAGGAGGAACCTGCCTTGCAATGCCGAAGACAATCTGCGCGCCGGACTCATCGTCATTGAAGTCTGGTTCAAGGGCTACCGAGGGAGTCCTGGATTAGGGGGTATCCGAACAACCGGATTATATCCTTTGGCCGGACTGTTGGACTATGAAGGTACAAGATTGAAGACTTCGTCCCGTGTCTGGATGGGACTCTCCTTGGCATGGAAGGCAAGCTTGACAATATGGATATGTAGATCTCCTTCCTTGTAACCGACTCTGTGTAACCCTAGCCCCCTCCGGTGTCTATATAAACCGGAGGGTTTAGTCCGTAGGACCAACAACAACAATCATACCATAGGCTAGCTTCTAGGGTTTAGCCTCCCTGATCTTGTGGTAGATCAACTCTTGTACTACTCATATTATCAATAACAATCAAGTGGGACGTAGGGTATTACCTCCATCAAGAGGGACCGAACCTGGGTAAACATCATGTCCCCCGCCTCCTGTTACCATCTGCCAAGATGCACAGTTCGGGACCCCCTACCCGAGATCCGCCGGTTTTGACACCGACACCCATGATGCGGCTATATCTCCCACGTGTCGGAGCACGACTTAGAGGCATAACCGCATGGTAGGCATGTCGCAAGAAGGGTAATCTTTACACATCCCATGTACTGAATAATAAGGGATACGGAGTCAGCTTACAATCTCCACTGCACACAATACATAAATATATCATACATCATCCAAAATACAATCAAGGTGCGATTACGGAACCAAAATAAAGAAAGACAACCCCAAATGCTGGATCCCCGATCGCCCCAACTAGGCTCCACTACTGATCAACAGGAAACGAAACAAAACAATGATCAAGATCTTCATCGAGCTCCCACTTGAGCTTGGTTGCGTCACCTGCACTGGTATCATCGGCACCTGCAATTGTTTGGAAGTATCTAGGACTAAGGAATCTCACACCCGCGAGATCAAGACTATTTAAGCTTATGGGTAGAAAAGGGGTAATGAGGTGGAGCTGCAGCAAGCACTAAGCATATATGGTGGCTAACTTACGCAAATAAGAGTGAGAAGAGAAGCAACGCAGCGGTCGTGAACTAGAAGTGATCAAGAAGTGATCCTGGAACTACTTACGTTCAAGCATAACAGAAGAACCATGTTCACTTCCCGGACTCCGCCATAAAGAGACCATCACGGCTACACACACGGTTGATTCATTTTAATTAAGTTAAGTGTCAAGTTTTCTACAACCGGACATTAACAAATTCCCATCTGCCCATAACCGCGGGCACGACTTTTGAAAGTTCAAACCCGGCAGGGGTGTCCCAACTTAGCCCATCACAAGCTCTCACGGTCAACGAAGGATATTCCTTCTCCCGGGAAGACCCGATTAGACTCGAAATCTCGGTTACAAGACATTTCAACAATGGTAAAACAAGACCAGCAAAGCCGCCCGGATGTGCCACAAATCCCGATAGGATCTGCACATATCTTGTTCTCAGGGCACACCGGATGAGCCAGACGTCGGGTTGGCATAGACCCTGGTTGCCCAGGGGGCGCCGGACATCGCTCAGGTTGGACCAACACTTAGAGAAGCACGTGCCCGGGGGGTTAAAATAAAGATCACCCTCGGGCTCCGGAAACCCAAGGGAAAAAGGCTAGGTGAGGCAAATGGTAAAACCAAGGTTGGGCCTTGCTGGAGGAGTTTTATTCAAAGCAAATTGTCAAGGGGTCCCCATAACACCCAACCATGTAAGGAACGCAAAATCAAGGAACATAACACCGGTATGACGGAAACTAGGGAGGCAAGAGTGGAACAAAACACCAGGCATAAGGCCGAGCCTTCCACCCTTTACCAAGTATATAGATGCATTAATTAAATAAGAGATACTGTGATATCCCAACAATAACCATGTTCCAACATGGAACAAACTTAATCTTCACCTGCAACTAGCAACACTATAAGAGGGGCTGAGAAAAAGCGGTAACTTAGCCAAACAATGGTTTGCTAGGAAAGGTGGGTTAGAGGCTTGACATGGCAATATGGGAGGCATGATATAACAAGTGGTAGGTAGCACGACATAGCAGTAGAGCGAACAACTAGCAAGCAAAGATAGAAGTGATTTCGAGGGTGTGGTCATCTTGCTTGAGATCCCACAAGGAAGAAGAATGAGTCCAGAAAGAAAACAAACAGACAAAGTCGAACGGATCCTCACAAACGCGATGTTATCGGAACTAACCCGAAGAAGCATCACCGGAAAGAAGCAAACAACATGGTAAACAACCATCACATACTCATGGCATGATGCACAACCAAGTATGATGTATGTCCGGTTTAATGAAGCATGGCATGGCAAAGTGCAACAAACAACACTACACATTAAGTGGAGCTCAATATGCAACGGAGTTGCATATTGAAGAAAACACCACATGACTTATTTAGTTCTCTCTCGCTTAGGTACTCGACAATATTAATTGTTGGTTAGCATGGCAAGAGGTGAGGCATATGAAAACTACCTATCTAGGCAAGTATAAATGAGACCGGAAATAACAAACAACAATTCTGGAAAATCCCCATATGCAAATTATGGATTTGATATTGTTCTGCCCTAAACCATATTTTAGAGTTGTTAAACATGAAAGGTAATTTCACCATGTTAAACTAGGAATTATTCCACCCCATTTACATATAAAGTTTATTGGGTTTGGAGCTACGGTTATTTAGTTATGAATTAAATCATTTTAGCATGGCATCTAAGCAAATTAAAGAAAACATCATTTTAAACATTTCAAACATGGATGAAAATTGGATATTGTGAAATTAGATGAAATTCTAGTCAATTTTCATATATAAATCATTTTAATCCGATGCATAGTTGTGGAGTTATTATATGCATGAACCTAAAGGGGTTTTCTGAAAAACTGCAGTCTCTGGAATAAATGAGAAAATCGCAGCAGCACGAAAAAACATTATGGGCCAAAACTGGCAGGCCCAACTGCACAGGGGAAGGCGTGCGACTGCTCACCACTGGGCCAAGCCCAAGTCGGTGGAGAGGGGAGAGGCCGGCAGGCTTCGGCTGGGCCTTGAGGGGCCTTGGCGCGGGAGGCAGGCTAGTTCGCAGCTGGGCCGGTTGACGCCAGAACCCCAGATCGAGGCCGCGACCCGTTTCGTGAAGTAGGGGGATCGAGCGGGCTGGAGGTCAACGCAGGGGCGAGGGGACTTGTCGCTGGTAGTTGTCGTTCCCACACGCAGAAGCACGGGAGGTCGGCGATGAGGGCTTGGGGAGGACCGACCGCGGAGACGAGTCGGTGATGCGGACGAGGCAAAGGACTCCTGTGGCGCAGAAGCTCCAGGCGGCGGCGCTGGCCTCTACAAACGGCGTCGATGTGACACAAGTGAGAGAGAGAAGAAGAAAAGGAGAAGGAAGGGAGAGGCAGGGCATGGCGAGGCCTACGGATCACCGGAGCATCCCGGCGACATGACGACAGGGACGAAGCAGGGGCCCGACGAATCTAGGCAACTCGCAACAAGGGAGGCAGAGGAGCAGGACGGGTGCTCCTCTCCCGATCCAGATCGGATCGAGGAGGCTGTGGCTACGGGAGCTGCATGGGGCACCTATTGGACGTTGGATTACGATCCAACGGTTCGGATGAATGGATCTGGAGTCTGGGGTGAACTGGGTGGTGGCTGAAAACGAGGAGAGAAGTGACTGCGCAGGTGACTGTGGGGACGATCCCAAGGTGGAGCTGGTTTGGCGGCGGGGTGAGGAAAAAAAGGAGTTGGTCTAGGGTTAGGGTTAGGTTGTTTAAATAGGTAGGGGATTAGGTTAGGGGCTACCTAGTCCCTCCGATCGAAATCGGATGGTCGAGAAAAAATAGACTAGGGAGTCCAATAAATAAAACGATGATGTTTTATAGACGTTTGGGGATGATCCGGACCCAACGGTAGCGATAGTCCGGGTCGGGTTCGGGACAACTTTCGAACGCGGGCGAGGGGTCGATGCACTATGCAAAGAGGGGTTAGGCGAACGAGGTCAAGTGGACTGTAAAGGGGAGTTGGGTTGAGATGAGAGGGAACGAGTGCGGCCCGACGACGGTTTCCGGAGACCAAAAACGTCCGACGAAAAGATCGGCTATATTGCCGCTATAGTTATTCGTTGGGGCGTCAAACGAACTCTGAATGCAATGAAACTTGGCAGGCGGCCTATCTACACTATAGTAACACCGCATGCCAACTTTCAACTCATTCCGAGAACATTTTTCGGCCACTTATAAAATACTATTTCGGACATGCCGCGGGCGCGTGCAAGTGTGTTTGGGCTCAGAACGGACAACTGACGAAACTAGGGGAACCCGGACGGATGCAAGTTTTGAAAACATGATGATGCAATGCACATGATGACATGACAAGATGCAACACACAAGCGAATGACATGGCAACGACGGCGAATAACTGGGAGACACCTGGCGAACGGTCTCGGGGCGTCACACCTTCATCATATGGATAGGAGTAGTGGCATATGCTGCCAAGATGGCGGATTCAGGCATATTGTTGTAATACTTTTTAAGGTCCTCGAGAATAATCAATAAATTGGCCGCATGCATCTCCCAGATGCAGAGGCCGGGGTGATCCTCCTTTTCTAAAAAAACTATTCTACATAACAATAAGCACATATTTTAGTTGAACCGAAGAACTACCGCACAAAAATGCACTCACTTTGTCCATTTAACTCTTGAAGAAGACCCATCATGTTCTGTCGTCTTCGATACCTGGCGCAGCACCAGCTGCCAATAGTCATCACACTTGATGATCGGTAGAGGAACACTAACGAGTTGCTGGGCGAGGGCTGAACCCGACCAACCGGCGGACGAGGATCCTCCCGCGGTCGGACGACAATTCGAACGGCGAGCTAAGGAAGACATACAGCAAGGCGGCGTAGTGAGCTTTGGTTGGCTGTGTGGCTCGGTTTTGCAGGGCATACGTTCATTGAATCCGTCCACGGTGGTGACGAGCGTAGATGTGTTGAATCCGGTGGCACGGGGAAAAGCATCGACCAAATCGAAGTGGGTGGAGGAGTGGTGGGTGCTATGGGCAACTGTGGTGGTGCATGGTGACCGACGGGGGCAAGGACGGCCGCGCCGCAGTGGATGTGGTCGAGCGTTGGAGAGGGGCGGTCGCCGAGGGAGGGGAATTTTTCCTAAGAAGTGGCGCTGGTCGAATAAATATAAGAGGCCATCGACGCGAGAAGTAATGACACTTACAAGGCGCTAAAGCCGATAAGGGGTTTACCGGGCCATCGCACCATCGCCGAGACCTGCCCCCTTGGCGACGATTTGGCAATGGATCTGGGGCCGCATCCCTTGCGGCATGAAGGTGCTCAAGCGACATGGCCCGGGCGATGTGATATGTCCTCTATGTGGGACAGCGGAAGACTCCAACCACATCTTCTTCTCTTGTGTGTCCGCCCAGTTCTTGTGGAGTTGCTTCCGCGAGGTGGTTGGTGGTCGTTGGTGCAACACCAACTTCCCGAACCTCTTCGCTCAGCTTCAGACCTTACCTCCAACGGGCCACCACATTAGGTGGCTGGCTATTGGGGTCCTTACCTGGATGCTATGGATGGTTCGAAATAAGCTTGTGATCCAGCATATCCCTCTGCGACGTGCGACTGATGCGGTGTTCAAAATGTGTGGCTATTTGCAGCTCTGGCGGCAGCTTAGCCATCCTCAGGACCAGGACGCCATCAACATCATCATCGCCGACCTTCGCTCGATGGCTCTCCGCCGCTTCCTCCACCACCACCGGAGCCGGATTAACATCTTTGTTTGTGGTGCGTCCGCCTTTTTTTTATTTTAGGGCTTGTTCAGTTGTACCCTCAGCAGTACCCTTTCATACCTCGTACTTCGTGTTGTGCTACCTTGTGTGTGGGTGTGTGAGTGTTGAACTTTTGGATGTGGTGGTTTGCTTTATATATAAAGCGGGGCGAAAGCCTTTTTCGGTAAAGCTAATAAGGGGTCAGCTAGGTCCGGTTTAGCCTCTTAAAACCAAAATTTTACTCTAAAACTTTTTAAAGGATCGGCTAGAGATGACCTCGTCTTGGTATCCATGATCATGACACAGTGCTCACCAATAACTTGAGGCGACAGAAATCATACACCACACGCACTCAAATCAGTCATCTATTTATGCTTGAATATCTTTACGTGGAGTACTGCACCATACATATTTGTCAATTGAGTTTTGAAGGAAGAGATGGAACATGGCACCTGGTTATACATGCTACTATTGCAACAATGTAGTATAAGCATAAAAAAATCAGTAAATAAACAATTTGGACATGGCTAGTTACATGCATGGTTAAGTACTGAAGAGTGACCATTTCAAAACAAAAAAAAAGTACTAAAGAGTGAAGAAGCTCTGCTCACCAGTCACCACTTGCCCAGATCGGAGCTGATTGCTTCAGTGTAGTACTGAGGAGACCGTGCGGGCGCCGCGCTGAGAGAACTTTCTGAAATGCATGTTCCCGAGCAAATATGGAATCCTTAATATTCAGTTCCCGAGCTTCAGATAAGAAACCAGGAAAAGAACACAAAGCACATTTGCAGTCAAGCTAGTTCTAATTTTCTCCGGATTGCTTGACGAATCTTCTCAACCTAAACCTGTATCTTTTCACAAAGGTGGAAAAAACGCATTCTGCATGAAAAGAAACACGTGTTGCTAAAAGAAGCTGTATGTTGAACAGAAGAAGTATTTGCTGTCAACATACGGTGCCTGGTTTTTTATTTTTAGTAAGCAATGTGTTGTGAAGTGTGGTTGCTCTTCAGACTCCAGAAATTGACGCCGTGCAGTCAAATCTGGGATCGTCTGTTTTATGAAAGAAAAAGGTTACTTTATCAACAATTTCGCCCCTCTGGTGTCATTATCAGTATGCTCTTAGTGCAATTCAGACTTGGGCGAGTACTCGAAATACAGAGCAAACAACAGAAACAAAACCAAGGCCACTCTAACTTTGTAGAGGAAAAGGTCACTCCTGCACAGACTAAGAGCATCTCCAGCCGTTGGCCCCCCAGGGGGCATCTAAAATCGCCGCCTGGGGGTGAGCCAGTGTAAAAATTGGGCCTGGGGGCGAGTTGGTCCCCAGCCGTCGGCCCCAGGGCCGCCCCCAGGCGCGTTTGAAAATAAAATTTGTTTAGCAAAGTTCGGCACAGTTCGGCGAAGTTCAGCGAAACACGATAAATTTCGGCAAACTTAGGCATATATTAGACATGTTCGCCGGTTTTCATTATATAGGAAAATAGATAACTAATAAACTAAAAGAGAAACTGGCTGAACGCCGAGTAGTCGCCATCGTCGCCGCCGTCGTCGGACTTCTCCTCCTTGACGCGACCGTCCCTGGTGGACCCCTGACCGGTGTCGCCGACGCGGGCTGGTGGCGGTGGCGCGTCGTCATCGTCGCTATCGCAGATGACGACGACCCCGCCTTCGTCGTGGCCGCGTCGGCGCTCCGCGAAGCGGCGCAGGGCGGCGCACTGGCGCTCCTTTGCCTTCTCCAGGCGCTCCTTCTCCATTGCTATGGAGTCCCTGCGCGCCCATTCCAAGGCCGCGTCGTCGTTGTCGAGCTCCATCTTCACCGGCGCGGCAGGCTCCTTCTTCACCGGCATGAGCCCCGGCTCCGTCTTCACCGGCGCGAGCCCCGGCTCCGTCTTTGGCTTGACGAAGCGCAGAGGAGGAGCCGACGAGGAGGCGCGCAGGCCGCCCTCGTTGATGACGATGCCGGCGCTGCGAGTGCGCCGACCGAGCGGCGTCTCCGTCGCGGGCTCGGCCTTGACGCCGAGCAGGGCCGGGGCACCGGACGAGTGCGAGGAAGATCGAGAGGAGGAAGAAGAGGAGGAGGACCCGAACCTCCTTGGCGCCCATGGCCCGGCGCGTCGGTGGTGCGCCGGAGCGGCCGCCCTCGCCGGGTACGCATACGGCGGGTTGTTGCCGCCCTCGAGGTGCGTCAGCACGCCCTCGAGTGTGCGTCCGGGGACGCCCCACCACAGGTGGCGCCCCTCGCTGTTTTTCTAGCCGCCAACCACCGGCGCGTCGTTGGTGGATGCCAACCGCGGCCGCTGGCGGCGCTCGAAGTACACCGCCCAAGCCGCGTGGTTGTCGGCGGCGTACTGGGAGAGGGAGAGCTGGGCGTCGGTGAGGGAGGCGCGGACGACCTCGATCTCCTCGGCGAAGTAATTTGGCTTGGCCACGGCGTTGGGCAACGGGGGAACGGGCACTCCCCCGTCGCTGTGCCTCCACCCCGTCGACCCGGCGCGCATATCCGTCGGCGTCGGGATGTTCGCTTGGAACAGGAGCCAGGACTCCTGTTCGCGTAGTGAACGGCGGCCGAAGCCGTTGGCCGCCGCCTCGTCTTCGGGGAAACGCTCTGCCATGGCGACGGGCTCGGGAGAGGTAGAGAGGGAGAGGGAGGGGCTGGGCGGCGGTGCTCGGGAGAGGTAGAGGGAGGGGCTGGGTGGCGGCAAGGGGCGGGGCTTGTGTGGGCATAGGTGAAAGTGCAACTATCCCTAGGTGGTTTTGGTAATTCATAACAACATATAGCTCATTGAGCTAATGCTATTCCAAGATGACTATTTCAGGAAAGCTCAATGATTGGCATGGCATGGATGTGAAAGTGGAACCCCCAAAATGCTAAGGACAAAGGATTGGCTCAAGCTCAAAAGTTCAAGACTCTTCATTTTATATTTTAGTGATCCAAGATCACATTGAGTATTTCGGAAAAGCCAATACTATCAAGGAGGGATGAGGTGTTGCTTAATGAGCCTCTTGCTTCATGTGCTTAGTAATATGCTCCAAAACCCTCAACTACTTTCCCATATCCACATATGACCTAAACCCTAAGCCAAACTCGGTCCTACCGATTCTTTCTATCCGGCGCCACCGAGTTTCACTTGTCATAAGCCACTGCCAAACCCTAGCAATTCGGTTCTACCGATAGGGATCTCGGTATCACCGAGATGGGATTGCAAACTCTCTGTTTCCCTTTCGTAACTTTTCGGTCTCACCAAAAGAGCGAATCGGTCCCACCGAGATTGCAGTGTAAACTCTCTGTTTCCTTTTGGTAACTTTTCGGTCTCACCGAAAGAGCAAATCGGTCCCACCGAGTTTACCTGACCAACTCTCTGGTTAGATTATTACCAAACTTGGTGTCACCGAGTTTGTGTAATCGGTCTCACCGAGATTACGTTATGCCCAAACCCTAACCATATCGGTCCTACCGAGTTGCATGTCAGTCCCACCGAAAATCTCTAACGATCACTAGGTTTACCTTTTCGGTCCGACCGAGTTTGTTGATTCGGTCCCACCGAGATTGGAAAATTGTGTGTAACGGTTGGATTTTGTGTGGAGGCTATATATACCCCTCCACCTCCTCTTCATTCGTAGAGAGAGCCATCAGAACACATACACAATTCCAACTCATATGTTCTGAGAGAGAACCACCTACTCATGTGTTGAGACCAAGATATTCCATTCCTACCATATGAATCTTGATCTCTAGCCTTCCCCAAGTTGCTTTC
Source organism: Triticum aestivum (assembly GCF_018294505.1). Classification (NCBI taxonomy): domain Eukaryota; kingdom Viridiplantae; phylum Streptophyta; class Magnoliopsida; order Poales; family Poaceae; genus Triticum; species Triticum aestivum. The sequence continues at coordinate 495,875,139 of NC_057809.1, read as the reverse complement.
CACTCAAATCTTCTTTCCACAAAATCCAAATCCTATGAGAGAGAGTTGAGTGTTGGGGAGACTATCATTTGAAGCACAAGAGCAAGGAGTTCATTACCTACACACCATTTGTTACTTCTTGGAGAGTGGTGTCTCCTAGATTGGCTAGGTGTAACTTGGGAGCCTCCGACAAGATTGTGGAGTTGAACCAAGGAGTTTGTAAGGGCAAGGAGATCGCCTACTTCGTGAAGATCTACCGCTAGTGAGGCAAGTCCTTCGTGGGCGATGGCCATGGTGGGATAGACAAGGTTGCTTCTTCGTGGACCCTTCGTGGGTGGTTGCTTCTTCGTGGACCCTTCATGGGTGGAGCCCTCCGTGGACTCGCGCAACCATTACCCTTTGTGGGTTGAGCCCTTCGTGGACTCACGTGACCGTTACCCTTTGTGGGTTGAAGTCTCCATCAACGTGGATGTAGGATAGCACCACTTATCCGAACCACGGGAAAAACATCCGTGTCTCCAATTACGTTTGAATTCTCCAAACCCTTCCCTTTACATTCTTGCAAGTTGCATGCTTTACTTTCCGCTGCCAATATACTCTTTGCATGCTTGCTTGAATTGTGTGATGATTGCTTGACTTGTCCTACAATAGCTAAAATCTGCCAAGAACTAAAATTGGGAAAAGGTTAAGTTTTTATTTGGTCAAGTAGTCTAATCACCCCCCTCTAGACATACTTTCGATCCTACAAGTGGTATCAGAGCTTTGGTCTCCATTTGCTTTGATCTCCATAGCTTTTGGTGGTCATAGCCTTGGTTTCACAACCTAGGAGAGTATGGCGTCTAGCGAGGGAAATTATCACCGTAGAGGTCCTTACTTTGATGGTACTAATTTTGCTAGTTGGAAGCGTAAAATGAAAATGCATATTCTTGGACATAACCCCGCCGTTTGGGATATTGTGTGTGTTGGTTTGCAAGGTGACTTCTTTGATGGGAAAGAACCAAACCGTGAAGCTACCACGGATGAGTTGAAGATGTTGCAATACAATGCTCAAGCTTGTGATATTCTCTTCAACGGATTGTGCCCCGGAGAATTCAACAAAATCAGCCGTCTTGAGAATGCAAAGGAAATTTGGGACACTTTGATTGATATGCACGAAGGTACCGACTCCGTCAAGGAATCCAAGTTGGATGTGCTTCAAAGTCAACTTGAAAAGTTCAACATGAAGGATGGTGAAGGTGTCGCTGAAATGTACTCTAGGCTTGCTCTCATCACAAATGAGATTGCCGGCTTAGGAAGTGAAGAGATGACCGATAGATTCATCATCAAGAAGATTCTAAGAGCCTTGGATGGAAAATATGATACCGTGTGCACATTGATCCAAATGATGCCCAATTACAAAGATCTCAAGCCAACGGAGGTGATTGGAAGAATTGTTGCTCATGAGATGTCACTTAAGGATAAAGAGGAACTTCACAACAAATCAAGTGGTGCCTACAAAGCCTCATGTGAAGCCCCTACATCATCAAGTGAGAAACAAAACTTCAATGAAGAATTGAGCTTAATGGTGAAGAACTTCAACAAGTTCTACAAGAGTAGAAGCAAAGATAGAAGCTTCAAGTCAAGGTCCTACAATGACAAAAGATCTTCTAGTCGAGAGCGAAACTGCTACAGTTGTGGAAGACCCGGACACTATTCCAATGAGTGTACGGCTCCCTACAAGAGAAGAGAAGATTCTCCAAAAAGAAGAAGCAAAGAATCACCACCAAGAGAGAGAAGGAGTAGAGATGATCGTTATGAACGAAGATACTCACGGAGAAGCAAGGATTCAGAAAGGAAGGAAAAATCATCAAGCAGCTACACAAAACGAAGACATCAAGCTCATGCTGGTGAATGGGTATCCGGCTCCGACTCCGACAGCCACTCCGAGAGAAATTATCACTCCGACTCCGAAGATACTCAAGATGAAGGTGTTGCCGGTCTAGCACTTGTGTCAACCAACTCCTACGACATATTTGACTCACCAAATGAAGGAATTGGAAGATGCTTCATGGCCAAAGGTCCTAAGGTAACACACCCCGAGTATGTTGATTTCAATAGTGATGAAGATGATTTGTTAGGTGATGATTTGCTTGTTGACAACTCTAGTGATGAATACTATGATGAAACGTCAATTAATCATGCTAATCAAGATAAAACGAATGACAATGATAAGGAGAAGATTGAGGCTCTAACTAAAGAACTAAACACTCTTAAGTTAGCTCATGAAACTATCTTCGAAGATCATCGAGAACTTTTAAGAGCTCATGAGAAATTACACTTTGAAAAGCTCAATCTTGAGCAATAGCATGAGTTCTTAAAGGCAATCAATGATGATCTCCGCAAGAAAAGTTCTTCTTACATTGCCAAGCGTTTACTCTTATCCACTTACATGCCTCAAGTCAAGTCTAGTAACAAGAACAAGAAAGATTCTTCCTCTAGCAGTAACAATGATCATGCTAAATCCAATATTGTTGCTTCTAGTAGTTCTCTTGATTCCACTAATGATTCTCTTAGCCAAGTTACACTTGAGCAAGGAAATAGCTTATTGAAGGGAATTATAGAGAAAGGAGTGTACAAAAGCCTTGCCGGGAGTAAGCAATTCGAGGAAATTGTGCGCAAGCAAGGAATGCACCGGAAGAATCAAGGTGTTGGTTTTGAACGAAAGTTCAATGCCAATGGAGTTGAGTGGGAAGAAGATCAATACCCCAAGACAAAGTTTGTTCCTCAACAAGAGAAGTATGATACTTCTTTCAAGGGGACACAAGCTCAAGATGATCTTCCACCACAAGACTACAAGCAAAAAAGCAAGGATAAGCTTCAAGAGGAAATTGATGCATTTGAAGAAGCTCCTAAGACCTTAGTCAAGTGGATTCCCAAGACTACTTCAAGTTCCACTTCATCAAGTACGACTACAACTCCAAGGATTCCCATCAAGATGGTGTGGATCCAAAAGAAGAAGAACTAGAGAGTTCTTGAGGGTGACTCCGCCAACATACTTCACTCTTATCATTTTGGCAAGAACAAGTGCAATCAACTTCCACATCTTGCACTAGTTCAAGGAGTCACAAACCCTCTTGTTGGTAAGACAAGGGACAAGGTAACCTAAAAGTTTTCATGGACATCATCTTGTTTGTGTGCATCACTCTATGTCTATGGATATCCTTGTTTGTTCCTTGTGGGACTAACCCATGTAGGTATTGAAAGTGCAATTCACTCAAATGGATAGCTCCAAGTGATCTACATCAACATTGAGCATCCACATCTTCAACATCTACATGAAGTCATCATCGACAAAACCCGAGGTTAGTTCATCCCTCTAAGGGGGGATATCACATCTAGGGGGAGCTTTACTCTAAGACTTGAGCTAAAGCAACTCTAAAGATGTGAACACAACAATGCTTTTTGTAAAAGTGGTAACCCCACTTGAGCTTAAACTATGAGTATGACCTATGATCAAGTGTTCTCACTTGACTCCTAAGTCAATATACTCATATATAGATGACCTTGTCATCGCAAATTGCTTGATAGATGCTAGAATTGGTTGTGCATGCCTTGTCACATATTTCATTTGCCATCTTATTGTGTGAGCATGCTGGTTGCATATTCTACTCATTCGAGGACATCCACTTGTTGTTTTGATTGTTTGGTTTTATTTCCTTTTGCCAAGTGGATGGACAAGAATGCCTAAGAACCTCCTCTAGCTATCTATGCTTTTCTCGTCTCAAACTCTATTCATGCTACATCACAAAATTTGATCAAGTCAGATTCGAACCACTCTGTGTGAGGAGCGCCCGGAGTCCCCGATTCGTCATAGACTTAAACTTCCAAAACCTCTTTATGATTCTCGGTCTGACCGATACCCTACTTTCGGTCCTACTGAGATCATTAAGTTGATCTAGGTTTTCGATCTCGGTGCAACTGATTTGAACCATTCGGTCACACCGAGTTGCAACAACTGTATACAGTTTTGCATCTCGGTGCCACCGAGTTGTTCCACTCGGTCACACCGACAGGTTCGGGCTATATATAGTCACGGGCAAAAATTTGGAAATTTCTCCGAACCCCTTCGCCCGCGCGATAGCCTGCTCTGCCAACTTGGTCTCCGGATCGTCTCCTCGCCGCCAGCCGCCTCCAGTCGCTGGTCTCCGTCGCCGTCAACGGAAATTCAACCCCGCCGTTGCCGTCGTAGCGAGTCTCCGCCGAACTAGGGTATGGACTCGATCTTTGTGCTATTCCCCAATCCGATTCTTAGCATATTGTGATCATCATGATTCTTGCCACGTTTGTTAAACTTCTATCCAGTCAATGAACTCGTAGATTAGGTTTAATTCGAAAATTTTAGGGTTAGGTTTCTGCCGAAACCATATCGGACCCACCGAGTTGAAAAACTCGGTCCCACCGATTTGGCTTATGCCATTGCACAAGTGAGACTCGGTCTGACCGAGAATTACTTATCGGTGTGACCGATTTTGGAACTCTGTGAAACCCTAGCAGTCTCGGTGCCACCAAACTGTGACTCGGTCTGACCGAGTTCACTAGTTTAGGTGCCAAAACTGCTTCGGTATCACCGAGTTTAGAAATCGGTAGATCCGAGATGCTTTCAGTGGGAAACTAAAACTAAGTTTTTGAATTATTCCTTTGCAAAAATCTCTGCATTTTGTGATGCTCATCCACTCTATCTCATCTATAACCTATTCACAGGGTCAGCAGTCAGAGTTTGCATCATGTCAGACCAAAGTGATAGCCAGAACTTGTCAGAGCAGCAAGTGCAGATGAGTGAGGGCACTAGTCCCTCAAGTTCCTCAGATGATGGCAGTAGGAGCACCCCTAGCAATCTGCCTAAAGCTGCCACAAGACAGAGAAAGAAGAGAACCTCAGACTCAGAAGATGAGGATTATGTGGCAGAAGAGGAAGCAACTTCCAAGAGAGTTGAGCCAGCACAGGGCATAAAACCAGGGATGAAGATCAAAAGGCCAGCAGGCAGGCAGCCTATGTCAAAGGCCAGAGCTTCAACTGAGAAGCCCACTCCCATTGAGCTAGTTGCTGCTGAAGGCAAGAAGAGGAAAGAAAGGGTGAAGAAAACTGTAGCCAGAGTGCTTAGCAAGGCTTCCATCATGGAAGATGAGGAGGAAGAAGAATAGGTAGCTGCACGAGCACCTAAGGCACCCAAGATGATGGGTGATGCCATAAGAACAGGGGCAACTGCTTCCAAGGCCAAGCCAGCTCCAAAGCCAAAGCCAAAGAGGAACACAAGAAGCATCCCAGCTACTGAGAAGAACAAGGCCCCAGTGCCTGAAGCTGCAGAAGAAGAAGAGAATGTTCTTAGAAAGCTCAAGCCCAAGATCCCAAACCACAACGATGCTCATCCTGTGGCTGAGGATATGAAACTCAGGAGAGATTCAGGGCTCCGGAAGTGGAGAGAAGCAGACCCGTATGCTTCAAGGAGAAGGACTGCAGTTGACTACAGGTTTCACACCAAGGAGCAACAAGACTTTTATGAGACAGTGCTGCTAGACAAGAAGCCAATTGTCTGTGATATGAGATGGGTTGATTGGCAATACATCAAGGACAATGAAGAGTACTACCTTGGAGTGTAGGACAGCTTCAAGGCATGTGGAGTAGAGGACTTTGTTGGGCAGAAGCTCACAAAGTGGAACGAGGAACTCATCATGCAGTTCTACTCCACAGCCCATTTCTATCCAGATGGCAGGATTGTATGGATGTCAGAGGGTACGAGGTACCAGTCTACAGTTGCTGAATGGGCTCAGCTGATTAATGCCCCAGAAGAGCATGACGATGACTTGGACATTTATGCCAAGAAGAAGATGGACCACAACTCAATGTCAAACATGTACAAGGAGATTCCAAATGAAGCACTTGATACGTTCAAGTTTGGCTCAGTACACTATCTTCTGTCAGGGCTGCCAACCATCAACTGGATTCTTAGGCACACCCTATTGCCCAAGTCTGGAGATCACAAGATGATCAGGGGCCACGCAATCAACTTGCTTCATATCTTTGACGTGCCACAGAAATTCAAAGTCATGAGCCTTATGATTGAAACAATCAAGAAGATAGCAGCAGACCAGAAGAGGAGCTGTGGATATGCCCCACAGATTCAGGAGCTCATCAACTCTAAGATGGGCACGGGCATATACTTATTGGACAAGGAACACCTGCCCATCTGTCCAGACTTTGAAGATAATCAAGTGGTCATGACTGAGAATGAGCCATCATCTGCCCAAGCACAAGCCAAGAAGGAGAAGGCGAGGAAGGAGAAAGCTGCCAAGATGCCTACTCAAGAGGAGGCATCTGAATATTTCCTGAAAACCAAACAAGAGCAGCTTGGTTACTTGATTGCATCCACCCTGCGGATTGAGCAAGGACTAGCCACCCTAACTCAGAACCAGGCAAGCTTAGAGAGGATCATGGAACAAAAGTTCTATGACTTGGATGTCAAAGTGACAGAGATTCAGACTGCAGTGGAGCAGCTCCAGGATGACATGCAGGAGAGGAGAGGCAAGACTACAACTGATGCCATTGCCAGAGTGCCGCGAGGTCCGAGGTCGTCTGCAGTGCCAGTTGCTGACCCCAGAGCCACCACGTCTGCACCAGCTACAGCCTTAGTTCCATTAGCTCCAGCGTCCACTTCAGCCTCGACTCCGACCATGTCTACAGAAGGCTTCGTCCTTGGAGTGCTCCAGACTCCACCACCACCTGAAGATCAAGCCTGAGTGTCGACTTAGCACTATGCATTTTCTAGGAACTTTTTGGTAACTTGTTGCCAAAGGGGGAGAAAATGTATAGATCATAGGCTTCGAGAGAGAGTGTTGCTTTTATTCTCTCTTGTTTTATTTGGTGGTTTTTCGAACTTTGTTTGCTTTTGTGTGAGATACTATGTCATTGCTCGTGAGACATTGATGATCATGTGTTTGATCATAAGCTACACTTAATGTTTGCTTAATATTATCATCTTATCTATCTTATGTGATCATTCACTATTCTTGGTGATGAGTGCATGTATTTCATTCTTATCATTTTAAGCGCTCCACCAAGATGTATGTGACATGGAAGAGTAACCCATGACTCTAACTCTTTGTGCATTTGCAGTCCAAAGAAAATTTTAAATATGCACAAATTTAGGGGGAGCTCTTACTTGTCACATACTTCTCAAAGCGACGATATATTTCATGCTTATTATCATTTGCCGAAGCTTTGATCTATATGTTGTCATCAATTACCAAAAAGGGGGAAATTGAAAGTGCAACTATCCCTAGGTGGTTTTGGTAATTCATAACAACATATAGCTCATTGAGCTAATGCTATTCCAAGATGACTATTTCAGGAAAGCTCAATGATTGGCATGGCATGGATGTGAAAGTGGAACCCTCAAAATGCTAAGGACAAAGGATTGGCTCAAGCTCAAAAGCTCAAGACTCTTCATTTTATATTTTAGTGATCCAAGATCACACTGAGTCTTTAGGAAAAGCCAACACTATCAAGGAGGGATGAGGTGTTGCTTAATGAGCCTCTTGCTTCATGTGCTTAGTGATATGCTCCAAAACCCTCAACTACTTTCCCATGTCCACATATGACCTAAACCCTAAGCCAAACTCGGTCCTACCGATTCTTTCTATCCGGCGCCACCGAGTTTCACTTGTCATAAGCCACTGCCAAACCCTAGCAATTCGGTTCTACCGATAGGGATCTCGGTCTCACCGAGATGGGATTGCAAACTCTCTGTTTCCCTTTCGTAACTTTTCGGTCTCACCGAAAGAGCGAATTGGTCCCACCGAGATTGCAGTGTAAACTCTCTGTTTCCTTTTTGTAACTTTTCGGTCTCACCGAAAGAGCAAATCGGTCCCACCGAGTTTACCTGACCAACTCTCTGGTTAGCTTATTACCAAACTCGGTCTCACCGAGTTTGTGTAATCGGTCTCACCGAGATTATGTTATGCCCAAACCCTAACCATATCGGTCCTACCGAGTTGCATGTCAGTCCCACCGAAAATCTCTAACGGTCACTAGGTTTACCTTTTCGGTCCGACCGAGTTTGTTGATTCGGTCCCACCGAGATTGGAAAACTGTGTGTAACGGTTGGATTTTGTGTGGAAGCTATATATACCCCTCCACCTCCTCTTCATTCATAGAGAGAGCCATCAGAACACATACACAATTCCAACTCATATGTTCTGAGAGAGAACCACCTACTCATGTGTTGAGACCAAGATATTCCATTCCTACCATATGAATCTTGATCTCTAGCCTTCCCCAAGTTGCTTTCCACTCAAATCTTCTTTCCACAAAATCCAAATCCTATGAGAGAGATTTGAGTGTTGGGGAGACTATCATTTGAAGCACAAGAGCAAGGAGTTCATTACCTACACACCATTTGTTACTTCTTGGAGAGTGGTGTCTCCTAGATTGGCTAGGTGTTACTTGGGAGCCTCCGACAAGATTGTGGAGTTGAACCAAGAAGTTTGTAAGGGCAAGGAGATCGCCTACTTCGTGAAGATCTACCGCTAGTGAGGCAAGTCCTTCGTGGGCGATGGCCATGGTGGGATAGACAAGGTTGCTTCTTCGTGGACACTTCGTGGGTGGTTGCTTCTTCATGGACCCTTCATGGGTGGAGCCCTCCGTGGACTCGCACAACCATTACCCTTCGTGGGTGGAGCCCTCCTTGGACTCGCGCGACCGTTACCCTTCGTGGGTTGAAGTCTCCATCAACGTGGATGTAGGATAGCACCACCTATCCGAACCACGGGAAACACATCCGTGTCTCCAATTGCGTTTGAATTCTCCAAACCCTTCCCTTTACATTCTTGCAAGTTGCATGCTTTACTTTCCGCTGCCAATATACTCTTTGCATGCTTGCTTGAATTGTGTGATGATTGCTTGACTTGTCCTACAATAGCTAAAATCTGCCAAGAATTAAAATTGGGAAAAGGTTAAGTTTTTATTTGGTCAAGTAGTCTAATCACCCCCCCTCTAGACATACTTTCGATCCTACAACAGGCAAGTGAGGCCGCAGGCTATATAGCCGCGCCGCTCCCATGTGAACGCGTGCGAGGGAGGGGAGGCGTCGGCGCGCCGTCCCGTGACGCACTGCCTGTGAGGAATCAATGGCAAGGCTGTCCGGCGGCAGCCTTGCCATTGATTCCCCGCGGGAACCGAGGCCGTTGGGGGAAGACGAGGTGCCGTGTCGCTGACGCGGCTGGCCCGCGGCTTTTTCACGACAAAACAGCTCACCCCGGCGCCCCCGGGCGCCCCCAGCGCGCCGGGTTTGGCCTGGGTCCGCCGGCACTGTTTTCGGCCCAGGCCGGCGAAAATCGGGCTCCTGGGACACGACTGGACCGTTTTTTCGGCGCCGGCGCGAGAAAATCATCTGGGGAGGCCTTTCTGGAGGCGCGGTTGGAGATGCTCTAAGGATCCAAGTAGGTGCAAAATTCAAACTGAAACTCGGCCCGGTAGAGAACGGACAATAGAGAAAGAGCATAATGCCACTTGAAAATTTTCAAGAGAATTCAGAGCTGACAGCATGGACCAAATCATCACAAATCAAAAGGAACAAAACTTAAAATTAATAGTTGGCAGCTCAAGGCCATTCACGCTCACAGTTCTGCAGAAAATTATGACGTCACCCACAGTTTTATAAAGCCCTAGCCACTCATAGTTTTATAGACTTGAGAAAACAGCCAAGGTCTTTCACACTCAGAGAATTCAGAGTCGACACTAAGGACCAAACCATATATCAAAATGACCAAAAGTTTAAATTGATATTTGGCAGGGGCCGCGTGAACGCGTACCCCCTCTATCACTAATTATGACGTCCACTCTCCCTCAAAGGGGAGATGGTAAGCCAGCGCACCCACAAAGTGCAATATGGGCCACTAGTCTAGGCCATGGCTCTTCTTGCTCAACCATAGACTCCGTCCAGGTAAGTACTCCCTCCGTTCGGATTACTTGTCGCAGAAATGGATGTATCTAGACATATTGTAGTTCTAGATACATCCATATCCGAGACAAGTAATCCCAAACGAAGGGAGTATGTTTCAAGATTGCCCTATGCCCTGCTTATATAGGTTGCGCTGCCTCTGCTACCTCCTTGGACAGGCAGTGTGGTACTAAATGAAAGAAAGTATGCCTCGCCTGGTGTTTGTTGCGGGTTTCTGGGATGAGGAATTCGAACAGGACACCGTGTATGGGCCTATCAGTACCAACTGGGCCAGATTCGCATTGGAAAAGAGTAATCTGGGTCGTCATCATGTGGAGAACGATGGCAGGTCAAACTTGTCACGGCTGCGTGATCCTCTATCGCTTATTTAAAATTTCAAAATTTGAATGATGGTAGTTCAAAATTTCAAATACGCCGGTGCAGAATTGGGCACACATTGAATAACTTTCCAGGTTTTACCGGTGAGTTTCATAGTATTTTTCTTCCTTAATTAGCAGGCTGAAAACATTAACTGAAAACAAACAAATGCCAGTCATTCAATGTGTGCCCAAGAGTGCACCGGTATGTGTATTTGAAATTTTGAATTGGAGATGTGCAAGCCCCCCGAGGGCCACCAACAGTATGCAGCTTGCTGAATGGTGATTGTCTGCTGCCTGCATTTGAAATTTTGAACTGGAGATGTGCAGTATGGCTTCTCGAGTCTGGAGACGCCTCGAGCGAAATGGGAGACGGGGCGCCGCGGGCGACGACGGGAGTGACCGTGCCCACTGGTAACCGGCGCGTAGGAGGCCGCTTCTGGGCGCTTTGCGATGACACAGGCGACGCGGACGACGAGGACGGGGACTACGGCGGTGATTTGTCACCGGTGAGCTCGCCGACTCCTTCTGATGCGATCTGCGAGGCGTTTCGCATGGGGTACTCGGAGCAAGATGCGGCGAAAATTGTGGAATTGGCGATCCCCATGGATGACCCAGCCCGGCAAGGACTTGAGCACGACGCCATTGAGGTTGTCCGCTGGGTAGTCCACCGGCGTACATCGGCGACGGCGATCCGGCCATGGCGAGGACCACTTCCGAAGGTATGTATTCCTAAACCTACCTTGTCAGATTTTCTTGAGGCCGGGGCATGGAAAGTTGTCCAGAGAAGAAAGAAAGTGAGGCCGGCAGCGGCGGCAGCGGCGCCGGCGTCGGTGACCGGCGGACCGGCCGAGATCCGAACTGCCAGGGCAAGGCGTTTAAATTCGATATTGGGCTTAGCTGGGCTCGATCGGTCGGTGATGGATCTGGGACAGCCTACCGATGGGTGTGAGGCCCATCGAGTGGCAAAGCCGAGTGGGCCGGAGTTAGCTGGGTATGAGGCCCAGGCTAACTCGGACTCCACGGGCGACGTAGCCAAAAGCCCTTGCATGCGTTCGAGCGAACGTGTATTGTCGGGCGTTCTGCTTCTGCCATCGCTCTGCCCTAGGTCTCGACCCGCGGGGGTCGATCGGGGTTCCTTCGCTGTGGTCCGGGGCGGGCGACTCGGATCCCTCCCTTGATGGCGGGACGGGGGATGCGGCGGCTTCTTGTCCCAAGTCTCAGGTGGCTGCCGGAGCGGCGTCGGCTGCCCATGGTGGCGGCGGTCCACAGGGTCAGCGGCCGGTGCTGCCGGTAGGTCGTGGCGTGCCTCAGGGGCCGCGACCCACGGGCGCTGCCGGACGTGGTACCCCGCCAGGGCCGCGACCTGCGCAGACTGTGGTGGCGGTGCCGGCCACAGGGCGTGGTGCTCTAGGCCTTCAGCCTCCGGCGCCGGCTGCTTCTCTGCCGGCGACTGTGGGGCGCGGTGCTACCCCGCTGAGACCGCCGACGCCTGCGCCTGTGGGGCGTGGTGCTACGCTGCAGAGGCCGCCGACGCATGCTTCGGTGCCGGGTGGGCTACCACATGCTGCTCCTCCGCCACACTATGTTGCCAGACCGCTTCAGAAGCGCGTGGTACCAGTTTAGACCCCACTAGTGCTACCTATCGCGGGCGAGGGAGGTGTGGCTATGGCTCGGGCGCCGACTAATCGCGGTGGTAATGGCCCGCCCCGAGGAAAGTGGGGTGATGATGGTTTCAATGCCTATGGGGACGGATAACATCGTGGCTCATTGTCTACGGGTGGCGGACGTGGCTATGCATGGCAGGGTGATGAGTCAGACGAAAGACCTTTCTACGGACCTCCGGGAGGTTTTGTCGAGGGGGCATCTAGCCCCGATTACAGGCAGCGAGGCGGTTACCGAGGGCACCGTGGGGTCGCGGTGGTCGCGGTGGCAGAAAGCGTTACCGCCAGCCTCCACCACCCATCATGGTGGACCCAACGGTTGATTCTACCGGTCAGGAGATGGAGCTATCCGGGCAGGCTATGGAGGTGGTAACTGCTCTCGCTTTCGCGGACGTGCCGTCGACGGAGTCCGTAGCGCCGGAGGCTGCCGGGGCTATAGACAAGGCTGAGGAGGAGAGAGCCTCCAAGTGGGCACGTAAAAAGGAAAAGATATTGTGCTACCATTGTGGCAAGAGAGGCCACTTTATTACTGAGTGTGAGACAGAGCTCTGTGATACTTGTCTTAAGCCAGTACATGAGTCTGGGGCATGCCCGATTTTGCGTGATCAGATGCCGAGTATCACCATTTATGGAGTCTACTATTCTGAGTTGATGTTTTTTGAGTCTCCCAGTGTGAGGGAGATTCCCGATGAGCCACAGAATTCATATACAGGGATTGTTAAGGTAACTAAGTGCGAGGTGTCTGAGGCACAGGTTATTCACAGGCTTTCTGAGCTTATACTAGGGGACTTTGTGCGGGAACTTAGTCGCCTCGAGGATAATTCTTTTAAGGTGGATTTCCCGACATCGGAGGACCTAAAGCGCATGCTCAGTTTTGGGTTGTGCAGAGTCCCTGGAACTGAGTGCATCCTCGAGTTCCATGAGTGGAAACGAGTTGAGCCGCAGGGCAAGCCTCTCACTCAGGTATGGCTGCGTTTCTCGGGGGCGCCTTCCAAGCCGCTTCATGATGCCCGAGTTGCTGCTAGTTTGGGAATGCTGGTCGGGAAAACAGAGAAGGTGCATATAGCTTTCACCAGAGCTACTGGGGTGGCACGCTTACTCGTGAGTATCCTTGATATTGAGTTTGTACCTGACATGGTCAAGTGGACTTATAAGGGGGAGGTTTTCAACCTTGAGATAGAGTTTGAGGACTCAGAGCTTTTTGTGGAGGCTATGGCAGGGACAGATGTGCATATGCAGGATAAGGATGATGGGTCCGGTAACACGAAATCGCGAGGGGATGAGGTTGAGAATCAGTTGGCCAACGGGCCGAGTTCCACCTGGCAGGCACCTGGGTCTGGGGCGTCCCCTTCGGTTTCGGCGCCTATGAGCACTTTGCGATTCGGTTCGTTTGAGCCTGCATCCGCTCCTCCGAGACTCTGGAGCGACAGGGTGGAGTCTGAGGATGCACTAGAGGACACGCCACCACCCTTGGACTTTGCAAGGTTTGACGGCGTTGCCGAGAAAGAGGGGGATAGTGGGCAGGAGGCCCCCTATACTCCTTCTTCTACTGGTGCTTCTCCTCGGTCGAGGACCGTTGGGGACGGGCATGCACTACACGCTGCCGTCGGGTCGGCAGGGAGAGGGAGACCAGGGCAGGATGCCTTTGGTCTTTCTTCGTCTGTGGTGGAGGCGCACTCTTCTCCTACGGCGTCAGTGGGAGTCACGGGCGGGCGATCCCTTGATTCGCCTCAGGGGTCGGGTCTGCCGACACCAGCTAGCTTGAGCGCTTCACCCGCCGACCTGGCTGCTCTAACTGGCAAGGAGGGAGGGGGGCAGGCGGCCCCTCACTTCCCTTCCCCTCTGCGCACGTCAGTCACGGAGCCAAGGTCGGGGCTGGGAGTTCCTGGTAGGCCGAGTGGTGGGGTGAGGCAGGAGGCCTGACCCCTATCCAGGTCTCTAGGGAGGAGGTAATCGCTTTCGGAGGGATCCCAGATCCTGTGTCTCAGGGGCGGCGGATGAGCTGTCGCCTCCAGGACCAGCCAGAGATTGATGACATGCATGTGAGGTGCGCCAAGCGGGCGGCCAAGCTTCGTGATCTGGAGGTCACTACTGGTATGTCGGTTAACACGTCCAATTCTATTCTTCATTTTTCTAATGCTGAGATTATTCATAATGCAAACCAGTTAGGGGTTTCACTTGGTAGTAATGAGAATGAAATCTCGCATTCAGTAAATGATATAGTGGATCTTGAAGCGGATCGTGCTTTAGACATGATTCGCCACTTAGCAGCAATTAAACCCATGAACGATTCTGAGATTTCACACTTGGGAGTTAGGGTGTTAGACTCACTTTGCATAAATATTGGCCCCCTCCCCCCTGGTCAGGGGAGGAGCATGGTTCTGTAACGACTGGGGATGAAGATAATACAGAGGGCCTTTCTGAGAGAATCCTTGCCACCGGTTGTGAGGACCGGGTGGTGGATTTACCCAAACCTAAGCGCAAGTGGCAGCGCAAAATCTACCCGACTTCGGCAGTGCATAGAAGTGCTAGGAACCGGATGACCTAAAAATTTCATGATGAGTTATGAGAGGAATCTTTTGGAATAGCAGAGGTCTAAAGGACTTGGCTAAAAGACGTTTTCTAGCAGAGGCTTCGATCGAACAGAGGCTGGACTTTATTGCTCTTTCGAAAACCGAAAGAGGCAATTTTGCGCCCCAATTCCTTAATACGCTGTCGGGAGGGGCCCAATTTTGATTGGCATTGTCTACCTCTGAGAGGAAGATCAGGTAGCATCATACTTGGCGTTAGATGTGAGACGCTGGAAGTTCGGAGTGTGGTCATGGGAGGTTTCGCTGTCAAATTTTGGGTTAGGTCCAAGATCGATGGATTTAATTGGGCCCTGGTGGCGGTATATGGTGCCGCACAGCCAGAATTAAAACTGAACTTTCTGGCGGATCTAGTCCATATTTGCGGATCAGAGAAGCTTCCAATCTTAGTAGGGGGCGACTTCAATATCATTAGAAGGAGGGGCGAAAAGAACAATGAGAATTTCGATGGCAAGTGGTCGTTCATGTTCAACACCATTATTGAAAGCTTGGATCTGAGAGAGATAGAGCTTTCCAGCCGAAAATTCACATGGGTTAATGCTTTGCCTACTCCTACTTTTGAGAAACTTGACAGGGTCCTAGCGAGTGTGGACTGGGAACTGAAGTTTCCTCTAGTCACCGTACAAGCGTTATCGCGTGGAATTTCAGACCACACCCCATTGCTAGTTGACTCTGGGGAGGCAACGCACGTGGGGAACAAGAATATCTTCTCCTTTGAACTAGCTTGGTTTGAGAGAGAAGGTTTTTTGGGTCTGATAGCCAGGGAATGGGCTAAAGATTCAGGAGGTAGAACTCCAATAGAGAGATGGCAGAATAAGATTCGTCACCTTCAAAGTTTCTTACGAAGGTGGGCTAAGCATCTTAGTGGGGTGTATAACGTCGAAAAGGAAAGGCTCCTTAACCTTATCCAGGCCTTAGATGTAAAATCCGAGTGCACAATCCTAGATCCAACGGAATTGCATGTTAAGCTAGATGCGGAGATGAGACTGAAAGAGCTGCTGCGAGAAGAAGAACTGAAGTGGGCATTGCGGGCGAAGGTCCGCAAAGTGGTCCAAGGGGACGCCAACACTCAGTTTTTCCATATGATCGCTAATGGCAAGCATAGAAAGAAAAGGATCTTTCAGCTTGAGCAAGAAGAAGAGACGATTGTAAGGCAGGAAAATTTAGAACTTTACATCACTGAGTATTATAAGAAGTTATTTGGGACTCCGGAGGATAATTTCATCTCGCTTGATGAGTCGTGGAACGAGGATATCCCCCAGTTGGCTTCAGATGAAAATGATATCTTAACGGCCCCATTCTCCGAGAAAGAGGTGTTTGAAGCTATTGCTCAGATGAAGAGTAACTCTGCTCCAGGGCTGGATGGATTTCTAGCGGAGTTTTATAAGAGATGCTGGCATATTATTAAAGGGGATTTGCTTCCGATGTTCCACGACTTATTCGCTGGACAGCTTCAATTGTTTCATCTGAATTTTGGAACTATTACTTTGTTGCCGAAGAAGACAGAGGCGGTCCGAATTGAGCAGTTTAGGCCCATATGTCTTCTGAATGTAAGTTTCAAAATCTTCACCAAGGTTGGGACTAATAGACTCACACAGATTGCGCATTTTGTGGTGCAGCCATCCCAAACTGCTTTCATGCCGGATAGGAACTTCCTTGAAGGGGTGGTGGTCCTGCATGAAACGCTCCATGAAATCCATACGAAAAAACTAGATGGGGTGGTTTTCAAAGTGGATTTAGAAAAAGCGTATGACAAAGTCAAATGGCCATTCCTTCAACAGGCGTTGAGGATGAAAGGTTTTGATCCCGCTTAGCGACGCCAGATAGAATCTTTCACGCAACAAGGCAGTGTTGGAATCAAAGTGAATGATGACACAGGTCGTTATTTCCAAACACATAAAGGCCTGAGACAAGGAGATCCAATGTCACCTATTCTGTTCAACATTGTAGCTGACATGTTGACAATTCTAATAGGGAGGGCTAAGGATGCAGGACAGGTAGGTAGCCTGGTACCTCATCTAGTGGATGGAGGTGTATGTGTCCTATAGTACGCTGATGATACTATCATCTTTATGGAGCATGACTTGGCTAAGGCGCGAAACATGAAGTTGGTGTTATGTTTATTCGCACAGTTGTCTGGTCTGAAAATTAATTTTCACAAGAGTGAATTGTTCTGCTTTGGTAGAGCCAAGGAGGAACAAGAGGCATATATGCAACTGTTCGGGTGTGAATTGGGGGCGTTACCTTTTATGTATTTAGGTATACCCATTCACCACCGTAAGCTAACAAATAGCGAATGGAAGTGCATTGAGGATCGTTTTGAGAAGAAATTGGGATGCTGGAAAGGCAAATTAATGTCATATGGAGGCCGGTTGGTTCTTATTAATTCGGTGCTCACTAGTATGCCCATGTTCCTTCTGTCTTTTTTCGAAGTACTAGTGGGCGTTCGGAAAAGACTCAATTTCTATAGATCTCGTTTCTTCTGGCAAAGCGATGAGTTGAAGAGAAAGTATAGATTAGCTAGATGGGACATTATTTGCCAACCTAAGGACCAAGGGGGTCTCGGGATCGAAAATCTGGAGGTAAAGAACAAATGTCTCCTCAGTAAATGGTTATATAAGCTTTCGCGAGAGACCGAGGCCACTTGGGCCCAGATTCTGCGTAATAAGTACCTTCATTCCAAGACCTTATCCCAGGTGACGGTGAGGCCGACGGATTCGCCTTTCTGGAAAGGCCTGGTGCGAGTTAAGTCGCTCTTATTTAACCGGACCAAGATGGTTATCGGTTACGGTACGTCTACAAGATTCTGGGAGGATACCTGGCTAAGGGATATGCCATTGGCAGTTCAGTATCCTTCTCTCTATAGTATTGTTCAACTAAGAGATGCGACCGTTCAAACGGTGTGTCAGTCCACGCCTCTACATATTAGCTTCAGGAGAGCTTTACTCGGTAACCGTTGGGAAGCTTGGCTCCATCTTGTGAGAAGACTGATGGAGGTTCAACTTTCTCAGCGCCCAGATCGGTTATGTTGGAAGCTTACGAGGAATGGAGTTTTTACGGTTAAATCTATGTACGTGGATATCATTAATTCTAGTTCTATTCCAAAGTCGAAACATGTGTGGCAAGTCAAAGTTCCTTTGAGAGTTAAATTGTTTATGTGGTTTGTGCATAAACAAGTCATTTTAACTAAGGACAACTTGATTAAACGCAACTGGAATGGATCTAGTCGGCGTAGCTTTTGTGATATAGATGAAACTATTAAACACCTGTTTCTTGATTCTCCTATGGCAAAAAAATTATGGTAGTCAGTGACAATAGCCTTTAATATTACTCCTCCATAGAATATTAATACGTTATTCAGAACGTGATTGGATGGGATTGAGCCCCATACAGCGAGACACATTCATGTTGGAGTATGTGCATTATTATGGGCTATGTGGAATTGCATAAATGATTTAGTCTTTAACAGAACATCCAATACTCATTTTTTGTAGGTTATATTCCGAGCCATTGCTTTGATCCGTATGTGGTCATTACTCACTCCGACGGAGGCCAGGGAGCATTTGGTTACTGGATCTATCCGATGGGAGATGGTTGCACGGGATATCTTCAGCCGGTTTGGATGGCGGTCATGTAATAGGATAGGCAATTAGTTTTCCTATCTTTCTCTTGCCGGCCGGCTGTGGCATTTGTTTTGCTTCTTCAGTGCTTTGTGAGATGCTTTGTTTGAGAATTTTAGACTGGTGTTGAACCTATTTGCTTGTTTCATAAAGGTGTCCGTATGCATCTTTCTGATGCAGAGGCCGGGGAAGTCCCCCTTTTCCAAAAAAACAAGTTGGCTCCAAAAAGATGAAGCACAGATCCATCTCAGAAATTTGTGTTAGTATGATTCATTCAGGTTTTGTAGTAGCCGAACAGGTAAATAGTCAAATTCAGTGTACCATCATACTCCCTCCGTTCCAAATCACTCGTCGTGGTTTTAGTTCAAATTTGAACTAAAACCACAATTCGAACTAAAACCACGACGAGTAATTTGGAACAGAGGGAGTATCTTATTGTAGTACCACTATTAGATAGAGAACCCATAATCAAGAATTTGAATAAAGAGACCACTTAAAAACATACATGTGACCAGATCACGATATTCAGCGTAAGAAATGTACGTTTCTGTTTGTGACGTGGTATAGTTCTAGTGACACAGCACATACTGAATTTGAGTTATTTATAGCAAATCACTTTCAAACAACTTACATGAAGCTTTAAGAAAAAAAAGTTAGCACCTCATCAGTTAGATGGGCTAAAAGTTTCAGGGTAAGGCCCGTTGCTATAATTGAAGGAAACTTGGTGGTGCTTGTTCTACGGAATTTAAATAAATGGCCAGATGATGTAGGAGAACTGGCCAGATCATGTTAATAAGATATTCCCAAAAAAGATCATGTTAATAAAAATATATTTTTCTCTCAACTGGTACATAGAAAAAATATATTAAAAGATAACGTGCGACAAAATGATTGTCAAAAGGAACACAGAAAACACATCCTCCAGATTGAAAATTATCTACAGTTACTTCAAATTTAAATAATATGATGAGGGAAATGTTTGTTTCACGAATAACCAAAATGCTCAAATGGTAGTAGCTCCTATAAATAAGCTTGACACAACAAACAATCATAGTTCTTTAGAAAATGCAAAAGAACAATGAGCTACTTATTATTGAGATGGGAAGAAGTAGATGTAGGACAAGATCCAATTCACACCCGAACAGTTGCATATATGCCTCTTGTTCCTCCTTGGCTCTACCAAAGCAGAACAATTCACTCTTGTGAAAACTAATACGTATTTACCCCCGCGTGTTCGACTGAAAATTATAACCTTCTGATTATGTTCTTCTTGGGGGAGGTGGAGGCAGCGATCAGGGCTATGAGACCTGACTCAACTCCTTGACCCGATGAGCTCTTGTTTTCTATGAAATTCTAGAAAGTCATCAAAGGTATGGTTATGGTCATTTTTCAAGATTTCTTCCTGGGGGTCCTCGATGTGTCTTGGATTAATTATGGTGTTGTCTCCTTAAGCCCCAAGGTAGTTGGGGCTAGGACATCCGCCAATTTAGGCCAATCATGGTCATAAATGTTGTTTTCTTCATTCTCGCTAAGGAGCACGCCATTAAGGCCGCACCGATGGTTGCTAGGGTCACCCACCCGAACTAGACTGCCTTCATTAAAGGTCGTTTGATTCATGACAGAATTATCACCCTCCAGGAAATCAGTCATGAAGTAAACATTAAACATCTAAAGATGGTTTTCTTCAAGAGTGGTTTCCATAATACCTACGATACACTGTGTTGGGACTTCCTTCCGGACATCCTGCAACGTAAGGGCTTTGATCACCGCTAGATCACTTGGATCATGGAGTTGGTTTCTAGTGGGAGCACGCCCATCAACATCAATGGCGAGACGGGTCCATGCTTCAAACCGTGGAGAGGGGTTCGACAGGGCGGCCCGTTCTCCCCTTTGTTGTTTAACCTTGCGATGGACACCCTTGCCGCCATTCTAGAGGTGGCTAAAGCGGCAGGTCACTTACACGGGGTTGTTCCCCATCTTATTGAGGGAGGTGGTGTCTCTCATCTTCAGTATGCAGACTACACCATCCTGATGGTGGAGGGAATTTCCTTGGACATTATTAATTTGAAGTTCCTCCTCCCATGTTTCTAGGAGGTGTAGAGATTAACTATTAAATTCGGCAAAAGCAAGGTGATGGTAATGGGTTACTCTGACACCAAAGAGTTGACCATTGTGAATCTCATTAGCTGTAGCCTTGGCTCCTTCCCTATATCCTACCCTACCTTGCTTTGTTAGTGAGTGATCCTAGGATTCTCGTGGAGAGCCTTAGTGTCAGGACCCCGCTCCTAAGCCACATCGATGTAGCATGTAACATATCATATCGCGTTGCGGCCTCACGCACGGTATTCCCATGGGTGCCACCTTACCTGGCCTGGGACCGTTTCCGCATTTTGGCTCACGTATATGATAGTGTCGCTAGCATCCATATGACAGAGAACCTGGGTCGACATGATTAGTCATGAACCCAAAGTGGCACTAACTTATAGGGACATGCATACATGACCCAGCAACGAACGTGTCGTTCATCAGCGAGTGAATTCGGGCTGTAGCAACTGGGCTAGCGGGGCTCCGGGATTCCGGCTGTAGCGGGCTAACAGGACTCCGAAAGACACCGTGTGACATTTCCCCAAAGGGACAGACACATGATCGAAGAAGGACACATGCCGGCCAGTCTAAGTGTTCCGGAGCAGTAGCAACTGGGCTAACAGGACTCCGGTAAACCGGGCTGTAGCAGACTACCATGGCTCAGTGGATGCACTAGACTACATTTCCCCATAAGAGAGGCTACCAAGGATAGACAACTAGGTTGTCGGATCCCACACATACCAAGCATTTCAAATCATACACACAATATGCTCGATATGTGCAAATACAACATGGCATCACAACAAAACTCTACAACTCAAAGTATTTATTCATTAGGCTCCTAGGAGCCAAGTATTACAAACATGGGTCTCATGACCCAACATATAGAGTATACAAGCAACAAGCACAAGCGAAAGCTTAACTTGTCTGAGTACAGACAACTACAAATGAAAAGGCTGAGAAGCCTGACTATCTACAAGACCTTGCCGAGGGCACAAGATCGTAGCTGAGGTAACAAGCTAAACATCAAAGTCCACACGGAACTACTAGCGAGACTGAAGTCTCTCTGCAAAAACATAAATTAAGCAAACGTGAGTACAAATGTACCCAACAAGACTTACATCAGAGCTATCTACATATGCATTAGTATCAACAAGGAGGTGGTGGAGTTTAACTACAGCAAGCCAGCTTTGACTTGGTGGCTATCCTAAACTACGACTGCAAGTAACTCTTTTGAGATGGCGCACACGAGTCCACATATTCACCAATCAATAGACCACTATGGATCCGCTCCCGTCTCCCTACGAGAACGCCATCCATAACACTCACACTTATCTTGCGCATTTTAGAGTATCCACTTTCACTTGTCTATGAACTGTATAGGCAACCGAGAGGTCCTTTACTGCGGACGCAGCTATTCGAATAGATCATTTATAACCCTGCAGGGGTGTACTTCTTCACACACGCTCTCGCCACTTACCACCATGTACACGTCGTGTATCTCGGCAACCTTCAAGCGGAAGCCTGGAGAGGAAGTCGGCCACGACCTGACTAACCACACAAGTCTCTAGTCCAGGTTTTATCGCCTATTCGGGTTCCATCCGCGAGGTGATCCGGCCGGGGTTTCGCTCACAGCCCCAAACGATGTGTGCGGGGTTCCCGAGACACCAAATGGGCGCCTAGCACACCATGTCACGGTGTATCTACCACATCATAGCCCACCCCTAGGGTCAGCGCTAAGCACGGACTCCAACACATATCCTACAAACACCAAAAACTAGTTGCAACTCCTGGACAGAGATCAAGGCGGTTAATAAGTCGAGAGGGTCCATTGGTTTCGGGCCCAATGCATGGTAGTAGCTGTTCATGGATCACAAACAAAGAACTCAGTTCCTAAGGACGGCTTCAATGAAACAACCCACCATGTACTCCTACATGGCCTCTCATCGATACCTTTACCAAATCATATTCACACACTTAGCTATCAACAGTAGGACATGTTCACACACCTCCAATTCATCCCCGATGAATCAGACCTGACTCAACTCTAAGCAGTAGCAGGCATGACAAACAAGCATGAATGAGTAGGCACATCAGGGCTCAAACAACTCCTACTCATGCTAGTGGGTTTCATCTATTTACTGTGGCAATGACAGGTCATGCAGAGGAAAAGGGGTTCAACTACCGCATCATGTAACAGTTGAATCATTGTTGTCCTAATGCAGTAAAAGAGAGAAAGAGCGAGAGAGTGGGATTGTATCGGAATGAACAAGGGGGTTTTGCTTGCCTGGCACTTCTAAAGATATTATAGCTCTTCGTCGGTGTCATCAAACTCATCGTCAAAAGCACGTCTATCGAGAGGGGACAAATACCGGTAACAGAGAAGGAAAACACAATCAATGCAATGCACAATATGATGCATGATCATGACATGTCAATATGTTGTGTTTTGAGATAATGCAACTAAAACCAGAAGGGTTTGGGTCATTTTGAACCAAAGGTTCAATCCCAAACTCAAAATGTGAATTTAAATAGTGCCTTATCATGTTTGAACTAAACAGCAAGTTTAAGTTGCTTAAACATGCATGAAACCAGTACAGATGGATAGATTGGATTTTTCTGATCATTTTTCATATATAACTTATTTCATTCTGAGCTATGGTTGAATTTCTATGAATTTTAGAAGTTTTGGACGTTTCCTAGAATTTCCTGAATAAGAATAAATCCAGAAAATGATTAACTGCATCGGCATTGCGTCAGGGTGACGTCAGGGGGTCAACAGGGCCGTCCAGGTCAAACCTGACCAGTGGGGCTCACTGGTCAGTGACGCAGTGCTGGTTAGGGTCGCGGACAGGTGGGGCCGGGTCAACAGACACGTCAGTAAGTCAATACTAACGTGTGGGGTAGGTCAACGTGTGATGTGGCCAGGTCAAACTGACCTGTGGAGCCTGTGAGGGTTAGTTTAATCTAAACGCAAACAAAACCCGGGTTAGTTAGGGCATGGGGCCCAGCTGCCGGTGGGTGTGGGTTCAATTAGTGGCGCCATTAGCTGCTAATGATGCTGCCACGTCGGCACGGCCGGAGTTAAGCCGCTAGCGACCTTCCCGCGCGGCGGAGGGCATCGGGATTCCGCTACAGGGTCCGGTTTGGCGCAGGGGGAGCATCTATGGGGAGCTGGAGGAGTGGCGCATCCAGTGGTGGAGGCGGATGGAGCTGGGGTGGCCTGCAAAGGCACCGGCGATGAGCTTTGCGGCGGTCGGAGCTCGGGAGCGCACGGGGATGGTGTTGTAGTGGGTAAACGAGCGAGGCGAAGAGCTAGCGGGGTGCTACGTGTTGCGGGGAGCAGGTTGGGCACACTAGGGTGACCGTTTGGTCACCGGAGTTGCGTCGTCGACGAGCTCAAGCGGCAGCGGCTATGGTCGGCAGTGGGGCGGCGTCTATGGCTTGAAATCGAAGGGGAGGAGGGAGGGGAAATACACAGGTGCTCACTGTGAGGACGAGGAGCCGGTCAGTGGGCTCGGGGGAGGCTCGGAGCAGATGGCACGGCCGTGGCGATCTCGGCTTCCCGAGGTTGAAGACGACAACGGGGAGAGTGTTCGGGGGCGTCTAGCATTGCTTGAGTCATCGAGGAGGCGTAGACGATGGAGGCAGAGCTCGTGGGCACGCCAGAGGGTGACGGGGTGGCTCTGGGCATGGTGGCAGCGAACGGAGGCGACGAACTCACTCGGTGGAGATCAACAGAGAGGGATAGAGGAGGGGATGAGGACAAGGGAGTGAGTGAGAGGGACCAGGGGGTGCGTGGTGACTTCCTGGGCGTCGGGTAGCTACGGGAAGCAGGAGGTGGCCAGGCGCGTGGGCGCGCGCGGCGGGCACACGCCCTCATGCCCACTGGCACAAGGAAGAAGACGCCCCTATCCCTGGGCTGGGCCAGGAACAGTGCTGGGCCACCTAGGCTGGACAGGTGGGCTGCGCAGGTGAGGCCAGGTAAGTCTCTCTCTCTTTTATTTTCTGTTTTCTATTTCTTTCTGTAACTTTGTGGCTTTTCTAAAAATACTAAAACTAATTCAAAAATCATGAAACTGCTCATGCCCACTGTTTGGAATATTTCCAACAGTAAACATTTTAGTTTATGATTATTTGGACATTTAAAATATTTTATAGTATTTAAATACCCAAATGCAAATAGAGCATGATTTAATCCAGTGACCTTATGCTGTCCTAGAAAATTGTGCACCATTTTTGTCAGAGGTTCTAGACCAAGGCAAAGATGATGAGCATTTTAGAAGGGCATTTCAGGTTCATTGAAAAGGATTTTAGTAAACCCTAGTTGGATTAAGGGGGTGCTGGGGGTTTCTGTCATCCCCATTTCAACTCCATTTGAATTTTAAACATGATGACATGAGAAACAAGCAAAGGCAACAGGGGCTGAGCTAGGGCTGTGACACTTAGTCAGATTGTTGGGAAGGTCGACCATCGGGTTAATCAATGACAAGGTAGGTTGTGTTCCAAGGCAAGCAAGTCAGTCGTTATAAATTTCTTCATGGCAAGTCTCCCTATGTTTGTGATGGGATTGTTATTTTTTGGAGGGGCCCCATTTGGACATTGATAAATATCAATCCACACTACTGCAGGAGGGTTCTAAAACGACACATGTATAAGAGACCAATCGACCAAACTGCATGTGATGTATTAATCGCAAACGACATTGTAATAAAACGGTCACCAATAAAACGAACTGTGTGCGATGGCGGATCCATCAAGCATGATTCAGATTAGAGTTGTGTGTGTGAATCATGGCATACAGTTGATCCATATGAACTATTTGCGATGAGCCAAAATAACAGAAACAGACAGCCAGATCAAGGTGTGTGCGGTAGACGGCATACATGTCACTCGGATGAACTATTGCGATGAGCCAAAACAACAGAAACGGTCAGCCAAATCAAGGTGTGTGCGTGATAGACGGCATACAGGTCACTCAGATGAACTATTTGCAATGAGCCAAAACAACAAAAACAGTTAGCCAGATCAAGGTGTGTGCGATAGACTGCATACAAGTCACACGGATGAACTGTTTGTGATGATCGAGAAGAACACAAGCGATTCGGCTTAACAAGATGCCTGCGTGTTTATTGGCAAAAACTTTCTATAAGAGAGTTGTTCGCGGTGGCTCATGTGTGATGATTTCAAAGTTACACATACAGTTCCTTAGGTAATCATGTGTGCGATAACACTTGACACCGTATACAATTGTGTGTTGGGGAAATTTGTGATCTAAGAATCATGCACGATAGTAATAACGAGCGCCCATGGTTGATGGAACAGGTCATGTGCTGACATCGGCGATTGTGGTGCATCCTATGGTGCACACGTCATGTACACATCCGAAAACGTGTGCCCACGTACGCCACCGGGAATCGTTTCACGCTTCAAAACCGGAACTATCAATAAATTTTGAGCTTGTTTCCCATCACATTCCAAATTACCACGCTATATTTAATTGCAAACCTGTTCACACTGATCAAACCCTAAACATTTTCCCACTTAGCAGCTTATTACTAGGTTATAAATACTACCAACTCGAAAATGACTGCACATTCCTCCTCGTCAACAAACAAAGAAGTCTTTCTTTGTCATTCCTCGCGTCTACCATGGCCCGTAGGAGGAGTTCTGGGTCGAGAAATAACTAGGGAGTGGCTCGTAGGGAAGCAGAAGCCGCAGAGAGGTCCCGCCGCACCGCCAAGGCAGCAAAGAGGTCCCGCCGCACCGCCGAAGCAGCAGAGAGGTCCCGCCGCACCGCAGAAGCATCACAAAAGGTCCGACTGTGCTACGGAAGCAGCACAAAGGTCATGTCGCACCGTGGTGGCATCAAAATATCTCTCACAGGCAGGTGAGGGATCTCAGAAGTGCATTGGCGACTACATGCATGCTGAGCTCAATAAGACGTAGGAGGAGATCGCCGGCTGGGAGAAGCTACAGGAGGAGAGCAATGCCTCGGTTCATAAGGCGACCCGCGTCATCTGGGTACTAATGGATGATAAGGCAAAGCTCCGCACCCAACGTGACCTGCTGAGGGAGAAGATCGCCAGTAGGGCAAAGCTGCACGAGGAGTGCACTGCCTTGTTGAAGAAGTCGGCTGCCATGGGAGTGGAACTTATGAACGATAAGGCAAAGCTCTACATTGAGCACGACAGACTGGTGGAGGAATCCATGGCTGCTGTCAAGCAAAGTATTGAGGATATGAAAGAGATCACCGCCGCTCACCATGAGATATCTTGCGCCATGGACGCAATGACGAAGATGGCAGAGGAGAGGCGAGAGGAGATGAAGGTCGTGGAGGAAATAAAGGAGTTGGAGGAAATCCGTGCCCTACAGCAACCCATCACGAAGTAGAGATCAACGATCCAGCTCGTTGTCTACGCTTCCTTCTTTTGCCCTTATGTCTTTTGGGCGTTGCTGCATGTGGCATTTTAAATTATCTACCTGAATATGTAAGACAGTTATTATTTGTTGCCATCGTCATTATATATATCAGTCTTGCTAAGTCTCGGTCGACTGTTAAGTCTTAGTCGATGTTATATCCGTGAGATCTTACATAAAGATCCGGGCTATTTTTTCAGATTTTCTTTTCTCTCTCTTACGTGTTATGTTAGTTAACTAAGACTTGGTTAAATCTCAGTCGATTGAGACCTAGCCACACCATTAAGCGCCTATAAAATAAGGGCTTGGGCCATTAATGGAGAAGTTGGGAGCAAGGTGGATGGTGGGTCGAGGTCAAAGGGCTCGCCTCTTGGTGAGCCCGTGCAACAGTCTGCTCGCACGCCTCCTATTTACTCAAATAGCTACCCCGCATGACGCCTCCTAGCTAATAAAAAAGTGGAACGCATGATGGCACGTAAATCTTTAGAACGCCCATGATTTCAATAATATTTCTGTTTGCGATGGTAATGTGGCAGCTCTTTGTTCCAAAATGACTTTGTTGGCTGTTAATGTGTGCGCCTTCCCAATTTGGACAAAACATTTGCCACAACATGTTGATGCCATGTCATGACACCATGCGAGGTTTCATGAATTCCAGACGAGTTTTGGATTTACAACAATTTAACCAAGTTTCTCAATGTTTGCGACCTAGCAACAACGACTAGATATTTGAAATTCATTATCATTTCTTGCATGGGACTTAAACATTCACCCAAGGACACATATATGATTTTCAACGCATTTTGGTTCACTGGAGCATTGCTACCTTTTGAGCATGCGTTGTTTTTCCCTTGAAGAGCAAAGGGTGATGCAGCAAAGTAGCGTAAGTATTTCCCTTAGTTTTGACAACCAAGGTATCAATCCAGTAGGAGACAACACACAGGTCACCTAGTACCTGCACAAACAATCAAGAACCTTGCAACCAACGCGATAAAGGGGTTGTCAATCCCTTCACGGTCACTGGCAAAAGTGAGATCTAATAGAGATAGTAAAATAAATATTTTTAGGATTTTTGTTGTATAGATTGGAAAGTAAAGATTGCAAAATAGTAAACAAGATGCGATGTAAATAAAAGAGATGTAATATAATAGGAAAGAGACCCGGGGGGCATAGGTTTCACTAGTGGCTTCTCTCAAGATAACATGTATTACGGTGGGTGAACAAATTACTACCGAGCAATTGATAGAAAAGTGCATAGTTATGAAGATATCTAAGGCGATGAACATGAATATAGGCATGACATCCATGTCAAGTAGATCGAAACGATTCTGCATCTACTACTATTACTCCACACATCGACCGCTATCCAGCATGCATCTAGAGTATTAAGTTCAAAAGAACGGAGTAACGCATTAAGCAAGATGACATGATGTAGAGGGATAAACTCAAGCAATGTGATATAAACCACATCTTTTTATCCTCGATGGAAACAATACAATACGTGCCTTGCTGCCCTTACTGTCACTGGGAAAGGACAACGCAGGATTGAACCCAAAGCTACGCACTTCTCCCATTGCAAGAAATATCAATCTAGTAGGCCAAACTAAACCGATAATTCGAAGAGACTTGCAAAGATATCAAACCATGCATATAAGAATTCAGAGAAGAACCACATAATATTCATAGATAATTGTGTTCATAAATCCACAATTCATCGGATCTCGACAAACACACCGCAAAAGAGTATTACATCGAATAGATCTCCAAGAACATCGAGGTGAACTTTGTATTAAGAATCAAAGAGAGAGAAGAATCCATCTAGCTAATAACTATGGACCCGAAGGTCTGTGGTAAACTACTCACGCTTCATCGAAGAGGCAATGGTGTTGATGTAGAAGCCCTTCGTGATCGATTCCCCCTCCGGCAGATCGCCGGAAAAGGCCCCAAGATGGGATCTCACGGGTGCAGAAGGTTGCGGTGGTGGAAAAGTGTTTTTGTGGCTCTCCCTAATGTTTCTAGGGTATAACAGTATATATAGGCGAAAGAAGTACGTCGGTGGAGCTACGAGGGGCCCACGAGGGTGGGGGCGCGCCTACCCCCCTGGGCGTGCCCTCCTGCCTCGTGGCTTCCTCGTGGAGTTCCAGACTTCGACTCCAAGTCTTCTGGATTGCTTTCAGTCCAAGAAAGATTATCGCGAAGGTTTCATTCTGCTTGGACTCCGTTTGGTATTCCTTTTCTGCAAAACTTTAAAATAGGCAAAAAATTAGAAACTAGCACTGGGCCTCCGGTTAATAGGTTAGTCCCAAAAATAATATAAAAGAGCATATTAAAGCCCATTAAAAATCCAAAATAGATAATATAATAGCATGGAACAATAAAAAATTATAGATACGTTGGAGACGTATCAAGCAACCCCAAGCTTAATTCCTGCTCGTCCTCGAGTAGGTAAATGATAAAAACAGAATTTTTGATGTGGGATGCTACCTAACATAATTATCAATGGAATTTTCTTTATTGTGGCATGAATGTTAAGATCCGAAAGATTCAAGACAAAAGTTTAATATTGACATAAAAACAATAATACTTCAAGCATACTAACAAAGCAATCATGTCTTTTTAAAATAACATGGCCAAAGAAAGCTATCCCTACAAAATCATATAGTCTGGCTATGCTCTATCTTCATCACACAAAATATTTAATCATGCACAACCCCGATGGCAAGCCAAGAAATTGTTTCGTACTTTTGATGTTCTCAAACTTTTTCAATCTTCATGCAATACATGAGAGTGAGCCATGGATATAGCACTATAGGTGGAATAGGGAGGTGGTTGTGGAGAAGACAAAATGGAGAAGATAGTCTCACATCAACTAGGCATATCAACGGGCTATGGAGATGCCCATCAATAGATATCAATGTGAGTGAGTAGGGATTGCCATGCAACAGATGCACTAGAGCTATAAATGTATGAAATGTCAACAAAATAAACTAAGTGGGTGTGCATCCAACTTGCTTGCTCACGGAGACCTAGGTCATTTTGAGGAAGCCCATCATTGGAATATACAAGACAAGTTCTATAATGAAAAATTCCACTACTATATGAAAGTGACAAAATAAGAGACTCTCTAACGTGAAGATCATGGTGCTACTTTGAAGCACAAGTGTGGAAAAAGGATAGTAGCATTGTCCCTTTTCTCTTTTTCTCTCATTTTTTGGGCCCTCTCTTTTTTGGCCTCCTTTTTTTATCTTTTTCGTCCGAAGTCTCATCCCGACTTGTGGGGGAATTATAGTATCCATCATCCTTTCCTCACTGGGACAATGCTCTGATAATGATGATCATCACACTTTTATTTACTTACAACTCAAGAATTACAACTCGATACTTAGAACAAAATATAACTCTATGTGAATGCCTCCGGCAGTGTACTGGGATGTGCAATGAATCAAGAGTAACATGTATAAAAGAATTATGAATGTTGGCTTTGCCACAAATACGATGTCAAATACATGATCATGCAAGGCAATATGACAATGATGGAGCGTGTCATAATAAACGGAACGGTGGAAAGTTGCATGGCAATATATCTTGGAATGGCTATGGAAATGCCATAATAGGTAGGTATGGTGGCTGTTTTGAGGAAGGTAAATGATGGGTTTATGGTACCGGCGAAAGTTGCGCGGTACTAGAGAGGCTAGCAATGGTGGAAGGGTGAGAGTGCATATAATCCATGGACTCAACATTAGTCATAAAGAACTCACATACTTATTGCATAAAATCTATTAGTTATCGAAATGAAGTACTACGCGCATGCTCCTAGGGGGATAGATTGGTAGGAAAAGACCATCGCTCGTCCCCGACCGCCACTCATAAGGAAGACAATCAATAAATAGATCATGCTCCAACTTCATCACATAACGGTTCACCATACGTGCATGCTACGGGAATCACAAACTTTAACACAAGTATCTCTAAAATGCACAACTACTCTACTAGCATGAGTCTAATATCACCATCTTCATATCTTAAAACAATCATAAAGAATCAAACTTCTCATAGTATTCAACGCACTTTATATGAAAGTTTTTATTATATCCGTCTTGGATGCCCATCATATTAGGACTAGTTTTATAGCCAAAGCAAATTACCATGCTATTCTAAAAGACTCTCGAAATAATATAAGTGAAGCATGAGAGATCAATAATTTCTATAAAATAAAACCACCACCGTGCTCTAAAAAGATATAAGTGAAGTACTAGAGCAAAATTATCTAGCTCAAAAGATACAAGTGAAGCACATAGAGTATTCTAATAAATTCCAATTCATGCGTGTCTCTCCCAAAAGGTGTGTACAGCAAGAATGATTGTGGTAAACTAAAAAGCAAAGACTCAAATAATACAAGACGCTCCAAGCAAAACACATATCATGTGGTGAATAAAAATATAGCCTCAAGTAAAGTTACCGAAAGAGGGGATGCCTTCCGGGGCATCCCCAAGCTTAGGCTTTTGGTTGTCCTTGAATTTTACCTTGGGGTGCCTTGGGCATCCCCAAGCTTAGGCTTTTGTTTGTCTTTGAATTTTACCTTGGGGTGCCTTGGGCATCCCCAAGCTTAGGTTCTTGCCACTCCTTATTCCAAAATCCATCAAATCTTTGCCCCAAAACTTGAAAACTTCACAACACAAAACTTCAACAGAAAATCTCATGAGCTCCGTTAGTATAATAAAATAAACCATCACTTTAAGGTACTGTAATGAACTCATTCTTTATTTATATTGATGTTAAACCTACTGCATTCCAACTTCTCTATGGTTCATACCCCCGATACTACTCATAGATTCATCAAAATAAGCAGACAACACATGAAAAACAGAATCTGTCAAAAACAGAATATTGTGTAGCAAGCTGTAGCTTTCGAATACTTCTATAACTCAAAAAATTATGAAAAATTAGGAAGTCCTAGATAATTTGTTTATTAACCCTCTGAAAAAGGAA
This sequence comes from Triticum aestivum, assembly GCF_018294505.1. Taxonomy (NCBI): domain Eukaryota; kingdom Viridiplantae; phylum Streptophyta; class Magnoliopsida; order Poales; family Poaceae; genus Triticum; species Triticum aestivum. The sequence continues at coordinate 495,843,444 of NC_057809.1, read as the reverse complement.
TTAGTATTTTATCGCGCTTCTATTAAAAATTAAAACTAATATCCTGGGCGTAAAAGTTTCTGTTTTTCAGCAGGATCAAATCAACTATCACCGTAAGCTATCCCAAAGGTCTTACTTGGCACAAAGACTAACTAAAACAAAAAACACATATAACCAGAGGCTAGATGATTTATTCGAAGCAAAACATGACCTAAAAATCAAGAACAAAAATAAAATTGTGTTGCCTTCCAATAAGCGCTATTCTTTAAAGCCATTAAGCTAGGCATCTATAATTTTAATGATGCTCACATGAAAGATAGCAATTGAAACACGAAGGGAGAATCATGAAGCATATGAAAATCACATCTAAGTCTAACATACTTCCTATGCATAGGAATCATATAAGCAAACAAATTATCAAGACAAGCAAAAACTAGCATATGCAAGGAAGGAGAAATAAACAATAGCAATCTCAACATAACAAGAGGTAATTTAGTGACACGAAAATTTCTACAACCGTATTTTCCTCTATCATAATAATTACATGTAGGATCATAATCAAATTCAACAATATAGGTATCACATAAAATTTTCTCTTCATGATACACATGCATGCAAAGTTGACACTCTACCAAAATAGTGGGATAATCATAAAATAAAGTCATGACCTCTCCGTACCCACTTTTATCAAAAACTTCATAACATTGAACGTTATCCAAATATGTGGGATCTAAAGTTGACACTCTTCAAAACCCACTTTCAATATTATTGCAAACATTATTATCAATCTCATATTCATCATGGGGCTTAAATAAACTTTTAAGATTATAAGAAGAATCACCCCAATCATGATCATTGCAACAAGTAGTAGACATAACAAAATTAGCATCCCCAAGATTAGGGTTTTGCATATTATTAGCACAATTTATATTAATATAATTTATAATAACATCATTGCAATCATTCTTTTTATTCAAAGATCTACCGTGAATCACTTCATAAAGCACTTCATCACAATTTTCAGATTCACGGATTTCAAGCAAAACTTCATAAAGATAATCTAGTGCACTCAACTCACTAGCAATTGGTTTGACATAATTGGATCTCTTAAAAAGATTAGCAAGTGGATGAGGATCCATAAGTTTTGGTCCTGATTTGCAATAAACACACAATTATACCAAGCAATCGAGCAAACAATCCAAGTTAGACATAAGGGCAAACGAAAAAGACGAATGAAAGAGAGGTGAAGAAAAGGCGAAGGTTTTCAAAAATCATTTTAGAAGTGGGGGAGAGGAAAACGAGAGGCAAATGGCAAATAATGTAATGCGAGGGAGAAGAGTTTATGATGGGTACTTGATATGTCTTGACTTGGCGTAGATCTTCCCGGTAACGGCGCCAGAAATCCTTCTTGCTACCTCGTGAGCATGCGTTGGTTTTCGCTTGAAGAGGAAAGGGTGATGTAGCAAAGTACCGTAAGTATTCCCTCAGTTTTGAGAACCAAGGTATGAATCCAGTAGGAGACAACGAACAAGTCACCTAGTACCTGCACAAACAATCAAGAACCTTGCAACCAACATGATAAACTGGTTGTCAATCCCTTCACGGTCACCCGCAGAAGTGAGATCTAATAGAGATAGTAAAGTAAATATTTTAGGTATTTTTGTTGTATAGATTGGAAAGTAAAGATTGTAAAATAGTGAACGAGATGCGATGTAAATAAAAGAGATGTAATATAATAGGAAAGAGACCCGTGGGCCATAGGTTTCACTAGTGGCTTCTCTCAAGATAGCATGTTTACGGTGGGTGAACAAATTACTGCTGAGCAATTGATAGAAAAGCGCATAGTTATGAAGATATCTAAGGCAATGATCATGAATATAGGCATCACGTCCGTGTCAAGTAGATCGACATGATTCTGCATCTACTACTATTACTCCACACATGGACCGCTATCCAGCATGCATCTAGAGTATTAAGTTCAAAAGAACGGAGTAACGCATTAAGCAAGATGACATGATGTAGAGGGATAAACTCAAGCAATGTGATATAAACCCCATCTTTTTATCCTTGATGGCAACAATACAATACGTGCCTTGCTGCCCCTACTATCACTGGGAAAGGACACCGCAAGATTGAACCCAAAGCTAAGAACTTCTCCCATTGCAAGAAAGATCAATCTAGTAGGCCAAACTAAACCGATGATTCGAAGAGACTTGAAAAGATATCAAATCATGCATATAAGAATTCAGAGAAGAACCACATAATATTCATAGATAATCTTGTTCATAAATCCACAATTCACCAGATCTCGACAAACACACTGCAAAAGGGTATTACATCGAATAGATCTCCAAGAATATCGAGGAGAACTTTGTATTGAGAATCAAAGAGAGAGAGAAGCCATCTAGCTAATAACTATGGACCCGAAGGTCTGCGGTAAACTACTCACGCTTCATCGGAGAGGCAATTGTGTTAATGTAGAAGCCCTCCGTGATCGATTCCCCCTCCGGCAGATCGCCGAAAAAGGCCCCAACATGGGATCTCACGGGTACAGAAGGTTGCAGCGGTGGAAAAGTGGTTTCGTGGCTCTCCCGGATGTTTCTTGGGTAGAGTATATATAGGCGAAAGAAGTACGTCGGTGGAGCTACAAGGGGCCCACGAGGGTGGGGGCGCGCCCTCCTGCCTCGTGGCTTCCTCGTGGAGTTCCAGACATCGACTCCAAGTCTTCTAGATTGTTTTCGGTCCAAGAAAGATCATCGCGATGGTTTCATTCTGTATGGACTCTGTTTGGTATTCCTTTTCTACAAAACTTTAAAATAGGCAAAAAATAGAAACTGGCACTGGACCTCCGGTTAATAGGTTAGTCCCAAAAATAATATAAAAGAGCATATTAAAGCCCATTAAACATCCAAAACAAATAATATAATAGCATGGAACAATAAAAAATTATAGATACGTTGGAGACGTATCAAGCATGTGCATGTAGTTCAAATTTGAATTATGCACATTAAATCCATAGAAAACTCAATTAATGTATAAAAAAGTCCAAATGAATCCTGAATAATTCCAAATTTTAGCACGACACTCCTATTTGTCTATGTTGTCTCTGTAAAAAAATTTAAGGCGGGAAGAGGCAGCGCATGTCGCTTCGCCCAATGTGACACGTTTCCTCTCGTTACCATGAGGCTTCTTGAGAGAAACTCCCATTTATAAGAAGATTATACCAAAACTTGTCACAAGTTGGACATTTTTTTACCATAACATGTTGGTGACATATCATGACACCATGCCAAGTTTCATGATTTTCAGGCAAGTTTTGAATTTACAGGAATTTTAAAACCAAGTTCCTCAATGTTTTCGGTCGAGCCACGACGCCCAAATGTTTGAAATTCATTCTCATTTCTTGTATGGGACCTAAATATTCACCCAAGAACATATATATCATTTTCAACCCATTTTGGTGCGCTGGAGCATGTGCATTTAGTTCAGTTTTGAATTATGCACATTAGATGCCTAGAAAACTCAATTAATGCAAAAAAAAAGGTCAAACAAACCCTGAATAATTCCAAATTTTAGCATGGCACTCTTATTGGTATATGTTGACTCCGTGAAAAATCTAGGCAGGAAGAGGCAGCGTATGTCGTTTCGCCCACAAAGATGACACGTTCCTTATCGGAACCATGACTTGTTCCAAATCGGACAATTTTTTTACTATGGCATGTTGGTGCCATGTCGTGACGCCATGCTAAGTTTCATGAATTCCAGACGAGTTTTTGATTTATAGGAATTTAAAAACCAAGTTTGTCAATCTTTTGGACCGAGCCATGATGCCCAAATGTTTGAAATTCATTTCCATTTCTTGCATGAGACCTAAACATTCACTCAAGGACACATATATGATTTTTAAGCCATTTTGGTGCACCGGAGCATGTGCATGTAGTTCAAATTTGAATTATGCACATTAAATGCCTATAAACTCAATTAGTACTCCCTCCATTCCAAAATATAGTGCACCCACACTTTCCGAGGTTCAACTTCGACCATAAATTTAACCAAAACTTATACCAGTCAATTCATATTCAAAAGAAGTTTTCAATTATATAATTTTTGCTCCCGCCGCAGTCGGTCTCGTTGGTTAAATATATGGTCAAAATTGAAGCATGGGAACCGAGGAAGCGCTATATTTTGAAACGGAGGGAGTATATAAAAAGACCAAACGAACCCTGAATAATTCCAAATTTTAACACGACACTCCTATGGTTGCATGTTCACTTCAGATAAATGTTCTAACAATTCAAACACTGTCCTTTCCCGCCATAACCCATTTTGTCTTTTAAATCAAAATGAAAACAATCAAGTACACCAGAAACAGTTTATTAGCAAGAATCAGTACCATGCAGTATAAAATATATTGGAGCTCCCTCATGTATGGCTTACGCCGGAAGCTTCAAATACAGTCCACCGCCCGCGCGTCAAGCACACTTGCGCGTCAGTTTTTCGCTGCACCGAGCAAAAATAATTGGCAACCGCGGAAATATCTACCCCCAAAGCCACATTTTCACTGCTTCGTCCTTCCTTCCCAAGTTCAAATCTTCACTTCTTGCTTGCAGCGTCGCCTCGCCGGCGACGCTCCTTCCTGCTGCGCAACCTCGTCGATCTAGTAAGGCAATCCAGACCCTACCCCTATCCTCCTCTTCCTCCTCCATCCCACATGCCCTGACTACGGACACGACACCTTCCACCCAAATCACCTCCCCATCCTCCAAATAAGTGCTGCCCAAAGTCATGGTGCACACAGTATAACCAGGAGCTCAAGGAGCATCTCGCAGCGGAGAACGAAATCGCGACCACACACGCAGATGAGGCCGCGATGGCCACCATGCGTGCCGACCGCCAGATCTTGGAGGAGCACCTCACCGTCGAGGCCTCGTGCGCGGACGCCGCCATGAGTTGGCTGCTTTAAACGACAGTTCATGGTGTTTTCTCGAGGCCACCACCGGTGCATTCTAGTGAATTGTCCTGTGTAATGTTAATATGCAATCTGATCTTCTAGTTCGCAAAAATTCTGAAAAAACACTAAAACAACACACATAAAATATAACATGATTCAACTGAGGGATTAAAAAATACTACTGTATGTGTTCTGGACAAAAAAATAAATAGTTCAATATATATTTATGTTGAAGTGAGCTGAAATCCTTATTGTTTTTGCCGAGGACACATAGATGCATATTTTGGCAATCCCTCCGTTGGATCATCTTATTACATTAGAGAGATGCTCCCATATTTATTTCATATTTTTTGATAACTTTTAAACCGTTAAAAGTTTAGAGACCCTTAACTAGTTCTGTGGTAAGCTTCGGTAGACATAGTTTTACCTATATATATATATATATATATATATATATATATATATATATATATATATATACACATAAACACTCTTATGATCACGGGATCAGAATAATATTCTGATCACAACATGAACTTCCCGAGTAACGCGCCTGACCTTCCCCGAGTACTAGATTGAACTTCAGCTAAAAGGTGTCCAAATGGGGCTTGCGATATACGTTGGATAGCTATGGACATCAGTATCATGACCCAAGTTAAATTTTGGCAAAATGTAAGCGGTTTAAGAGCAGTTTTGAAAACCGTTTTTTCTTCATACAAAAAACGTGAATCGTATTTTCGATCGCATTTTTAAACCGTTTATCGGAATGAGGCAAATAATATGGCATTGGAAAGCTGCTGCAAAACCGCTCCTTCGACATGTTCAAAGTTTTCTCTAATTCCCTACGGTTAAAGAGTAATTCGGAAAATCATAAAATTTTGTAAACCGAACACCCGAGTTCGTATTTTTGACGCCATTTCTAAACGGCTAATCCAATTGAGGCAAATAATATGGTGTTGGAAATCTTATGAAAATGTGCTACTTTTTTATGTTAAAAGTTTTTTATAATTTTGAATGGTTTAAAAGTAATTTAGAAAATGGTACAAGTTCCACCGAGTTCGTATTTTTAAGCTAATTTTTTAACCGTACGTCCAAATGCAGCAAATGATATGGCGTTGGAAATCTTGAAGAAATGTGAAACTTTTTTGTATATATTGTTTCTCCTAATTCACTACGGTTTTATGTCAGTTTTTGAAAATGTTTAAAAACGTATTTTTGCCGTAATTTCTACAAACTTTATCGGAATGGGGCAAATAATATACCGCTGAAAAGCTACGGAAAATGCGAAACTTTTTCATGTTGATGGTTTTCTCTGATCCCTATCCGTTTTTAAGTAATTTTGAAAACGGCGGGATCATGCGTTCTGCATTTATCGCGAAACAGATTCTTCGAAAATGCACTGCGTGAAGAACCTGGACTTCTCGGCGCGTGTACCTGAACTTCACTCTGTTTTTCACGTGATTTTTTTGCTCGTAGGTCTCCATCCACTGCTCGTAACTCTCCATCCATTCACTGGAATTGAGCAGGTGATATACGGATGGAAAGCTGCTGTAAGCACGCAAGTTTCTCATGTTGATCATCTTTTCATACTCGCGACGATTTTAAATGTTTTTAACTAAATTCATTCAGCGTAGTAGTTGAACTTCCACTTGTTTTCATGTTGAACTTCTGTGACGTATTTTTGTTTGTAATTTTCTCATCCATTCGTTAGTGTTACACAAATAATATTCCTTTTGTTCAACATCTCTCATAATAATTTTTTTAACTTTCTCCGACCAAGGACTTGAACTTATAACAAAAAAATTGGACCTTGCCTTTTAATTCATTTTTCTCATATCAAACACACACCATGTATTACATGAACTTTTTCCATTTTTATAATTTGATTTTTTATTTCTTTTTGAAGTCAAATTTGCTCCCAAATAGTAATTGAACTTATTTGTGGATTGAGAATTATTTTAAAACATAGATTTTTTTCTTTTTTGTGTTTTCGAACATGGAAATACAAGGTGAACCTCTCTCGCAAGAATTTTTGAACTTCCCCGGACAGAGCAGTTGAACTTCTTTCAACAAACCTTTTAAGCTTTTAATTTTTATACTTTTATTCTCATTTGAAATGCATTCCTTGCAGTAGTTGAACTTCTCGTTGTTTTCATCTTGAACTTCTGTCACGTATTTTTGTTCAACCTCTCCCACACAAGAATTTTTGAACTTTCTCCAATCGAGCACTTGAACTTCTAGCAACAAAACTTTATGCTTTGATTTTCATTCTTTTTTTAATACAAAATGCACACCGTGTAGTACGTGAACTTCTGGGAGTTATCAATCTGAACCTCTCTCAGTTACGTGAAAATATCTTAGTTTTTTATGAATATTAATCTGAATTTCTTAATCCTTTTTTATGAATTCTAAAGCGGTCTATTTTTTAAAGTTGAACTTTTTGTTATTTTATTTTTGAACTTCTTGTTATTTTAGTTTTGAACTTCTTGTTTTCATTCTTTAATAACGAGGGAAATCCGAGTTTTCTATAATCATCGAACTTCTCCATCTTTTGAATATGGACTTCCTGGGTTTTTCTTAATCTTTTTTATGAAATTTTGAAGCGCTCTATTTTTAAAATTTGAACTTCTTATTTTTTAATTTTTGAACTTCTTATTTCCATTCTTTAATAACGAGAAAAATCTGAGTTTTCTATAGTCATCGAACTTCTCCATCTATTTAACATGGACTTTCTGTTTTTATTTCTTGATCTTTTTTATGAAATTTTGAAGCACTCTATTTTTAAAATTTGAACTTCTTGTTATTTTATTTTTGAACTTCTTGTTTCCTTTCTTTAATAACGAGGAAAATCACCGAACTTCTCCATTGATTTAATATGGACTTCCTGGTTTTATTTCTTATTCTTTTTTATGAAATTTTGAAGCGCTCTATTTTTAAAATTTGAGCTTCTTGTTATTTTATTTTTGAATTTCTTGTTTCCATTCTTTAATAATGAGGAAAATCATCGAACTTCTCCATCTATTTAATAAACATCGACTCGTTCCGTATATTCAAATTTGAACTTCTAGGGTCTTTTTTAAAGGACAAAATCCCTTTTTTATATAAAATTGTTTGGGATGCTTTTTTTACATTCTTTAGGTTTGTAATAAACATTGAACTTCTTCCTCTTTTAAATTTAAACCTCTAGGCTTTTTGTAGAAATGGGGTAATCCAAATTTTTAATAATTTTTAAAATGATTATTTTTTGTAAACATCGAACTGATCCTTTTTTCAATTCGAACTTAATAGTTTTATTACAAAAAATTGGAACGTAAATTCCTTCGGGGTTTTTTGTCAAAATAATCGACAAAATAACATCTTTTTAGTGATACTGTAAATTTTTGTACATTTTGTCCATGTACTGATGAAACTTTTTCTCCATGTGTTCTTACTCGTTTTATTTCTCTAATTCTCCCTAGTGTTTTTATAAACATCGAACTTCGCTAGTTTTAAAATTTGAACTTCATAGTTTTATTTTCTTAAAACGGGAACAATCCGAATTTTATAAATATTGTACTTGGCTATTATTTGAAGTTGAAGTTCGATTTCTTTTTTCCTTCATGGCATTGTTAAATGATGCAAAAACACAAGAAGAATAAATACTCCACGGCATTGATGCATTTTGGAGATAAAATTGGAAGAAACCAGCTTTGAAAACTTTGGAGATAAAATTGGAAGAAACCAACTCTGAAAACTAAAACGTACATGCCCACCAACTAGTACTCTATCTGCATCACAACACACACACACACTTTTGGTGTTATCTCCTTATTCTTTGATCTAATTCGGCACATGCCACATAACTCCTTTTCAAACACTTATTTGTTACAGAGTTTTCCTTATTTTTATCAAGTCTATTACCTTTCAACTTCAACTTTTTTTGTATCCGACCTGCCACACATTCTATTTTATAGGAACTCATACAAATTCATTTTTCAGATCAAAGCAGATGCCCTGTTGAACATAGTAGCATCATCACAATATCCATAGCTGCATTGCTACATCCAAAGCCAGCAACATCACCTAACTTCATCAAAAAAGTATAGGGAGCAACAATAGTGTGTAGGAGGCCGAGGGAGTCAGGAAGGTCTCTAGTGGTGGTGCACTGGGTGTGCAGCCGGACGCGGAGTGGTGGACTCAGGCAGTGTGGTGGGGTGGACGCCGGCACCGGGATTGGGCGAGGCTGGTAGGAAATGTGGAGGCCGTTGTCTCGGCTGTAAGCCTACGACAATCACAAAGCACAACATCTGCAACTAGTGTTATTTTTTTCTTCTTGTGTAATATACATTGAACTGCTGCAAGAAATCAGAAGAATGGAATCAGTTTAACAAAATCAAGGGAATTTCATTAACTTGATTTTTTCAATTTCATTTACTTCACCTTTTTTTCTCGTGAACTTCCCATCTTCAATGCAGCCCTACTAAATTGGTTCAACTACACATTAGCCATAAAAAATTTAGCTACTATTTTTTCATTGCACAAAATTGGTGAATGAACATATTGGCCCGTTGAAAAAACAAACATTTGGACTGTTGTATATTACTACTAAGTTGTTGAAGTATAGGAAAGTTCTTTTACCCACATAATAATAGACACGTTTGAGAGAACATCTTTACACTGTAATTTTTTCAAAATTGGCCGGAAAAATGGTTCCCTTTTTGCAAAAACCAAGCACAAAAAACAAACACAAGATGAATTGCTGATGGAGTAATAAGACACTGAAGAATTGCTGCAGATTCTTTTGTTGAACTGAATCCTGAAGGAAATGTTGTATATGCGGATGTGGGCAGTGACCCGTGGTGGACGGAGAAGGAGACGATGGCCGACAGGATGCTGGTGGCGCTTGCCGTTGGTGGTGGCTTGTGGCATAACAACAGAGTCTCGTGGCCGAAGCAGAGAAGGAAGGAGGAGCTCGTGGCCGGAGTAGAGGAGGTGGTAGGGCGGGGAACTGTGGCGCGCTTGGGGCTGGCAGTGGATGCCGGCGCTCCTGAGCTGGGGTTGGGGGTGCTGAGAGTGAACGGGTCGAGAGGGCGGGTACAGCGCGGCGGCTGGACCCAGGCGCGGGGCGGAGCCATAGCCAGATCCAGGCGAGGGGAGGGGCCGGATCCAGGCGGGAGGGGGGGTTCCAGGGCGGATGGAAGGCCACCGGCGGCTGCCGCAGCAGAGCACGGAGCGGAAGGTCGCTGGACAGCATGTGCGCCGGGTGGAGGTCGACAAGTCACCGTGGCCTCCTGGGAAGGACGAGGCGGTGCCCCTAGGAAGGTCGCGGCGATGCCATTGAGAAGGTCGTGGTGGTGCCCCTGGGAAGGTCGCAACGAAAGAAGGCAGAGTGGTGCCCGGGGCAACCAGCGGTGCCTGAGCTCTTCCGCCGGCATGCACGGGAAGGCGGGAGGCGAGATCCCGGCGGCGTGGAACAACGAGATGCAGCCTGCAGCGTTGGTGTCTTGGTGGCGGCAGCGATGGGATCTTGGGGCGACGGTGTCTCCGGTTGGGGCACGGCGGGGTAGCGGCGGCGCCGCCGGTTGGGGATGGGGTGGCGGGCGCATCCCCGTTCGGGGGGGAGGTGGGAAAGGTGGGGGATCGGTGGTGGATCGGAGGGAGGGGAGCGGGAGGTGGGGTGGGCTTTTTTATTTTTTTCCTGTCACCGCCCGGGTTCGCGAGTTCGGAAACATCGCTGTCCGGCCCTATATAGCGCGCTCGCGTGATCCAAATAGCTATTCTGATCCCATGATCAGAATAGTGTTGTCCTATATATATATATGCAATGTGGTGCTCAGTTAACTGTTTGATTCATTTGTTATGATGTTCAGTTAACTGTTTGGTTCAATTCTGAAATGCGATGCTCAATTCTTGTGGGTACAATTTTGTATTGTTATGCATGCGAGAAAAAAAATCTAATTTGGATGTACTTTATACATGATAAACATTATAATTTCTCTATTTCCAAGTAGTTCTTAAGCATGTTTGGTTTCGTTAACTGTCTAATCTTCTAATATATGTTCTACATTGCAATGTGGTGCTTAGTTAACTATTTGGTTCATTTGTTGTGGTATTTAGTTAAATGTTAGGTTCAATTCTGCAATGTGATGTTCATTTGTTGTGCGTAAAATTTTGTATATTGTTGTGCATGTATGCAATAAATCAAATTTGGTTGTACTAAATATACGAGAAATATATACAGTTGCTATATTTCCAGGTTATTTAACACACTTGGTTTGGTTAACTGGCTTTTCCATGCACCTCGAATTAATCTGTCGGATCTCCAATGTGTTTATTTTTTATTAACATATTTTACTTATAGTTTACTGACTCTTACTTAACCCGATCAATGTCTATCTTATATGTGTCGCAGGGAAACAATGGGAAGACACTGAGGTTTACCATCGAGGTTTGCACATGCCTGGTCCTTTGGCTAATAAGACATTATTGTGCAATTGCACATGTCATTCTAATATTTAAGTTTTTATTAATTTTGTCTTGCACATGTAGGTCCTATTGTTAGAGGTTTAGACCCACTGTTCGACCCATTTTGCATATGGGTAAATGAGATGTCCATGGATATCAGTCAAGTCAAGAAACTCAGGAAGGTTACAGAATGTTTGCCAGTGCTCTTTGGTGGGACTGAAGGGTCAACTCGGTAGGCCCGAGATGCTAGGGTTTAGACAACGGTTATGTCAAGTGTATCACAGTGAGTCTGGATGTGTATGCTTCAGTGTGACTGAGATGGACTTTATGGTTTTGGACATAGTGGAAGGTGAGAGTGTGACTGATGTTTTTGGAGCAATATCTCTAATCACATAAGCAATGAATTCATTTTCAAAACCTCATCCCCTCTTAATAGTATTGGCTTTCCTATAGACTTAATGTGATCTTGGATCACTTAAATAGAAATGTAGAGTCTTGAGGCTTTGCCAACACTCGTCCTTATCATTTTGAGGGGTCCACTTTCACAACCCAATTGTTGTACCTAAATTGAAATTTTCTTAAACATTCTTTGAGTAGGCATATTAGTTCATTGGTATATAAGTCATATGAATTAGTAAAACCATCCGGGAATTAGATGCACTTCCAACCACCAAACAACCATTATCGTTGCCGAAACGAGTCATCGACGCGTCGTTGCCACCACTCCCCTACCAGAGCCGGCTTGACCTTGTCAATGACAATCCTGAAGTCTTTGTGCATGTGCCCCTAAGAACCGACGACCTCGAGCCATTGTGATCGCCATTGAACCCTTGAATCGATATGTAGAGCCTTACACCAAATCTCTTCGTTGTGCATGCATGGCGAGAAACCCTAACCTCGCTACCCCAAGGAGTTGTCGGGAATCTATGCCTGAGCTCCATTGACTCTGTAGCAATGGACAAATTCGAGGAGGATTTGAGCTTCGAAGACCAACTCAAAGATGAAGCGCCATAATCCCCCGAAATGGCGCCCGTGCGAAAAAGAAACCTTAACCTAAATTACCAGCCGAAGCCATGGCGCACCGGGGTCCCCCTCCCCGTCACCGGCCGCCTGAGCGGCGGACAGACGGGAGGTGTATCCAGAGGCTCCCTAGCAAAGCTTGGATGTGATGAGTGCCCTAGCCACTATAGATAGAGAGGGAAAGAGAAACCCTAACTGGACAAATAGGTCATTGGTCCTTCAGTGTTTATTAAAATAACTGTTTTGGCCAGTCAGTGATGATAGATACTAGTAATGACTAGTAGAATGTCCGTGCGTTGCCACGGGCTCTTGAAAGAGGTTGCAAGAGTTAAATGTTAAATTCCACACGTACAAACAATATAACACAGACACAATTATTTAATAACTGAAGTCCATTTTTGCAATGTAAATTGATGTCATAAAGAAAAATTAACGACATGCCCATGTAACAAACTGAGCGATGTTCCAACTAAACATCTATTATAAAACTATTAATATCTAGATGACGCGCTTAAGAAATTCTTTCACAATACCAGAAAAGTTTCCTTTAGCTTCATTTCCATGATGTTTTAGCAAGTATAATAAAAACAGCTTTCTCAACTCATACCCATCCCGCACAAACAATACATGTAATTATTATGAAAATTTCATGCCGGAAGTCTTAAAACATGTAACGGACAATACTCACCGCGCAAACCGGCTTGACCACCGTTCCACCAGAGGATAAAATGAAAAACAAAATAGCCAGACACATTCCTGCAAAACTTTAAATTAATAATGAATATAGTGATAACAAAAATAAATGTTTTTATTATGAATTCATTACCCGTCTATACTTGTTGGAATACCGAACAAAAATAAACATTGCCATTTAGATATATCGAAATTTCAACCTGGCAGCTTTATAAAAAAACTGTTTTGGCCAGTCAGTGATGATAGATTCAAGCAATGATTGATCGGAGGGTTGAGAAGCTAACTCTTTGTTAGCCGGGTGATGTATATCGCGCACAAAAAGAAAAGACAGGGACACCAATCCCCGAATGGACGATTTTTCTTCTTCTAGAAAGCATGCCCACTAGTCTGTATTGTCCATTGGCTTTTCTTTGACCTGACCGCAAGGCGTAAAGAGGAAAGCGACATGTCAGTACTGTTATGGACGGCCACGATCTCATGGCCCGGCCCCCGCGCAACAAAACGAAAAAGGAGAAAGATTTGCTAGCCGGCCGGTACCCCCCAACAAGCTCGAAAGTGCAGGAATAAAGAATGGGTTTCTTGTTTGCCCGGCCATTTTGATAGTGTGAATGTGCAAGATAAACAGTATCGAATTTGCTAGACGTTGGAAAATCGCGCATGCGTGCTTGGTGCAGCAGAAGCATGCCATCATTTCATGCACGGTCGACAATCTTACGTACGCGCACAAACTGTGTTGTGTGGTGTTGGGATATGTGTCACACCCTCCCTGTCTCCTCGGTGTGTCAATCTACCTGTGCTTCGGCACTCCGGCAGCGGCAGATATCCAAACAATGGAGACAGAAGCTTCATGCCAGGAAGCAAAGACACGAACGCACGCCTGCACGCCGTGGTGCCGCGCGCGCGTACGGTTCTCGCAATCGCAAGGTGTGCCTGCCTGCCTGCCAGCCCCTACATAAGACGGGCAATGACCAGGAACCATACATCCATGGTGCGTCCTTCTTTTCTTGTACTCGAAGAGATTGTCGCGCCAACGATCGATCTGTCCATTCAACTGTTCGCGACTGATCCATGCATGCAAGATGCGAGCGAGACTGGTCCCGAAACAGCATGGCCGTTGTTGCGCACGCACTAGACACGCATGCATATACAGGTACGTATTCAGAACGGGGTGTGTGTGTCCCGTGTACGTGTGCTGTATATACATAGTGCGGCACTATGGGTGGATGATGGGGGAAATTAAACCCGTGTCTGCTAGAAATCCAGGCAGGCACAGTAGATGTACATGCGAGAACGAGTGGAGTGAGGCATTTTGGAGCTCGGATTTCTCAAAAAAATGGAAAATCACATTTTTCAAGTTTTAAGAAATTCTAGAAAAAATCCTACATGTTCACATGAATGTATTCTACAAGTGTATCAAGATCCACAATGAAATACGTTACAACCTGAAAAAAAAAGAGTGACAAATTTGTGGATTTTTAATTGCACTTTTCATGGCCTCGACGGTGCTATGTATGGCCCTGACGACACTCCCTCCATGGCTTCTCCTTCTAGTGGGCCAGGCCCTGCACCCCACTTGCCGATCCTCTAGACGCATTGGTGGGAGGTATGTTGACCCGATTCGTCCAGGAGTCGTTGCCGTGCCATGATGGTGCCCGGTGTTAGTCATGACATGGCCCACAAAGCTTTGTATTTCGTCTAGTTGCCTTGCCGGCTGGAGTTCGAGCTAGGAGAGTCTTGTGCTGTGTTGTATCCCTCTTTGTTTTTCACACATACACCTTGTGTGATGCTTCTCTCTTCTTCTCTTGTATTTCTCCTACCTATCAATGAATAATACACAAGCTTTGCAGATTTGTGATTTTTTTGCACTTATTCATCATTTTCAAAACCATGAATTTATTCATTCCGCGTAGTTTGTATGTTAACGTATATCACCATTAAACCTTACACACATGTAGTATACCTCCATATGAACATGTAGGTCTTTTTCAGAAACTTTTGTAATCTCAAAATGTGCTTTTTTTAAATGAAAAAAGACCTCCACAAGCCGGGCTCTAAAGTAAATTTTCCAGAAGGAATGTACTTATAGATGGCCTGCAGATCTTTGGAACCTGGGTCTTGGCGCACCCGCTAAAGCATTTTAATTTTTTAAAATATCAAAAACAAACAATTCTAATTTTTTTTGTAGCAAACATGGTCGAGTGTTCTACTCCTTTTGGGCCAAAAAAATCGCAACCTTCAAAAACCTTGAATAATAACTTTTATATAAATCCAATTTTATTGACTTTTTTCACACAGAAGACTATGTAAGTCATTTTTCCGCGAAACTTTACATGTGAGAACACTAGACCATATTGATCGACTTTTCTTTTTTTTGATATTTTTAAAAAGTGGGTGGGCCTAGACCATTTGGTATTTTGGTTTATAGATGTTGCTATCTAAAGATGGATGCATACAGTACGCAATAATACATGTTCACAGCCTGCAACCTATTCTCCTATGCGTAGAGAGCTGCAGGAGATGTGTATGGCAGACATGTGCTCCAAGGGCTACATGGATGTTAGAATATGTGCAATTAATGGGTACGTACGTATGCATGAGTAAGCAGGTGTGCATGCTCAGTAAATGAAGTATTTTCTTGCCGCTGGGAGACAAAGTATGCGCCTGTGCATGCCCAGTAAATGTATTTCCTTGCAGCTGGGAGACAAAAGTATGCACCATCGCAGACCCGGCATATCCCCTTTTCATGCAAGCAAGGGCCAACCTTTGCTCTCACACTTTTCTCTCAGATTCAAGGTACAGGCAGGCGTGCACTATTCTTCCCACTGTGCGTGTGTGTGTGTGTGTGTGAGAGAGAGAGAGAGAGCGTTCTTTATTTGAAGTCACATCTGGTGCACTTCATCGAAAACAGTTGGAACCTAAGCTTTCTGTCACGTCTCCGAGAGTGCATGTCTCTGCATGCGCCTTTCATCCATCCTTTTCGCCAAACACATAGAATATAATGTTCTGTTAGATAGCAGTATACCATTGGGGGGGGGGGGGGGGGGGGGGGGGGGGGGGGGCATATCCATGAATGTAGAAGGGTGTTTGGTTTCAAGCTGACTTTGCCACAATTGTTTTTTCGAAAAGGGGGGCTCCCTGGCCTCTGCATCAAAGTGATGCATGGGGGGGGGGGGGGGGGGAGGGGGCATATCCATGAATGTAGAAGGGTGTTTGGTTTCAAGCTGACTTTGCCACAATTGTTTTTTTCGAAAAGGGGGGCTCCCCGGCCTCTGCATCAAAATGATGCATACGGCCATCTTATTAACCAAATAACAAAATGTGCGAACAAGGTTCCAAAGTCTCCAGCTTAAAGAAAGAAAAAAGATAAATGCAGCTCACACAGAGCTAAAAGAGGCTAGACACACAAGCTAGCGAGGGAAAGGTGCCACAACCGGCTGGCTAAAAATAGATAGGAAAACTAATTGCCTATCCTATTACATTGACCGCCATCCAAACCGGTTGAAGATATCCCGAGCTACCATCTCCCAACGGATAGATCCAGTAACCAAATGCTCCCTGGCCTCCATCGGAGTGAGTAGCGACCACGAACGG
The DNA here is from genome assembly GCF_018294505.1 of Triticum aestivum. Taxonomy (NCBI): domain Eukaryota; kingdom Viridiplantae; phylum Streptophyta; class Magnoliopsida; order Poales; family Poaceae; genus Triticum; species Triticum aestivum. The sequence goes on along the minus strand of NC_057809.1, from coordinate 495,826,766 downwards.
ATTAGTGACGTAGCTCGGAAAATAACCTGCAAGAAATGAAACCGTGATGTTTTGTTAAAAACCAAGTCATTTCTGCAATTCTAGATAGTCCACAACAGAGCGCAAACTCCAACCCGAATATGTCTTGCTAAGTCTGGCTCAACCCCATTAAGCCATGTCCCAAATAATGCATTGACCGAAGTCGGTGGAGTAATATTAAAAGCAATATGGACCGTCCGCCAAAGAACTTTGGCCAACGAGCATCAAAGAATAAATGCTTAATCGTCTCATCCCGATCACAGAAACTACACCTAGTAGGTCCTGTCCAATTACGCTTGATCAAGTTGTCCTTTGTTAAAATAACTTGTTTATGGACAAACCACATAAACACTTTAATTTTTAAAGGAACTTTGACAGCCCAAACATACTTGGAAGTTGGAATAGCATTCGAATTAATAACATCAATATACATTGATTTGACTGTAAATACTCCAGAACTAGTCAACTTCCAGCGTAATACATCGGGTTGGTGAGAAAGTTGAACCTCCATCAGTCTCCTAACTAGATGGAGCCATTCTTCCCAACGATTGCCCGCTAGTGACCGTCTAAACTGAATATTAAGGGGGACAGATTGAAATACCGTCGCCACGAACACCTCACGTCGTTGAGCAATCCGATATAAAGACGGATATTGAATGGCTAAAGGTGAGTCTCCAAGCCAAGTATCCTCCCAGAAACATGTACTTGTACCATTTCCAATAACAAATCTCGTCCTATTGAAACTTGATTGTTTGACTTTCATTAGTCCTTTTCAGAAAGGCAAATCATTCGACCTGACTGCGACCTGGGACAATGTTTTAGTCTGAAGGTACTTGTTGCGGAGGATCTGGGCCCACATGGCCTCAGTTCCGGAAGAAAACTTCCACAACCACTTACTAAGAAGGCATCTGTTCTTAACTTCAAGGTTTTCAATACCAAGGCCCCCTTGGTCTTTCGGTCTACAGATGATGTCCCATTTAGTAAGCCGGTATTTTCTTTTAAGTTCATCACCCTGCCAAAAGAAACGTGACCGATAGAAGTTCAGTCGTTTCCTAACACCAACTGGGACCTCAAAGAACGATAAGAGAAACATAGGCATACTCGTGAGCACCGAATTAATCAATATCAAACGGCCTCCATATGACATGAGCTTACCCTTCCAACAGCTCAGTTTTTTCTCAAATCGATCCTCGATGCACTTCCATTCTCTGTTTGTTAGCCTACGATGGTGTATCGGAATACCAAGGTATGAGAAGGGTAAACTCCCCAACTCGCACCCAAACAATTGCCTATAAGAATCCTGGTCGTCTTTGGCTCTACCAAAGCAGAACAACTCGCTCTTATGAAAGTTAATTTTTAACCCGGTCAATTGTTCAAAAAGGCATAACACTAGCTTCATATTTCTCGCCTTGGCCAAATCATGCTCCATAAAGATGATTGTATCATCTGCGTATTGAAGGATGGATACACCTCCATCAACGAGATGAAGTACCACTCCTATCAAAATTGCTAACATATCCACCACAATGTTAAACAGGATAGGGGACATCGGATCTCCTTGTCTGAGGCCTTTATGTGTCTGGAAGTAATGACCTATATCGTCATTCACTTTAATTCCCACACTCCCTTTTTGTGTAAAGGATTCGACCTGTCGGCGCCAGGCTTCATCAAAACCTTTCATACGCAATGCCTGTTGGAGGAATGGCCACTTAACCTTATCGTACACTTTTTTGAAATCCACCTTAAAAATTACTCCATCTAATTTTTTGGAATGGATTTCATGGAGCGTTTCATGAAGAACAACCACCCCTTCAAGGATGTTCCTGTCCGGCATGAAAGCAGTTTGGGATTGTTGCACCACAGACTGCGCAATCTGTGTGAGCCTATTGGTCCCGACCTTGGTGAAGATTCTGAAACTAACATTGAGGAGGCAGATCGGTCTGAACTGCTCAATCCTCGCATCATCCGGTTTCTTAGGGAGCAATGTGATAGCTCCAAAATTCAAGTGAAATAATTAAAGCTGTCCAGAGAATAGATCATGAAACATAGGTAGTAAATCCCCCTTAATAATGTGCCAGCATTTTTTATAGAACTCGGTCGAGAACCCATCCGGACCGGGAGCCTTATTGTTTTTCATTTAACTTGTATAACTTTCGGAGTACAAATTCCTAGGATGCTTACACTTCAGCTTGCCTCATAGAATTTTGCAACCTTCTTCTGTGTATTATATGCAAAGTTTAAGATCGCGGGCGAGAGGGAATCGCGGCCAGAATTTTTGCCGCGACAGGTAAGGAAGAAACGACGCAATCGCCTGCGATAGCGACGCGATCTCCCGTGATTTTGGGAAGGCAGCAAATCGCGGGGTGGTTCCAGATCCGCGATAGCGGCGCGATCGCTTAGATTTCGCCCGCGATTTTAAACTTTGATTATATGTGAAGCTTTACTTTTCACAAAAAGAATTTTGTCCAATGTGTGGCTAAAACCAAACATAAACCCGATTTGTTTAACTTGGGGTATGGCAAAATGTGGTTAGGAACCAAAAAGCCCACATATCTACATCTTGTGCAAAACATACTACCAATTACAATAAAAAAACATACACCCGCGTATTTATCCCAACTACACAGAGATAATGCTTGGCTCACGTGTTTCCTTCCTACGGCGATGAAGATTTTATTGCCTAGTAGTATGAAAATAGTGGAGAGTTTGATGTTAGTAGTGCTTATGAGTTGCCACTTAATGAGCATATGTCTTCTGCCGACTCTGGGCAGCATAGTCAAGCACTAGTGTTGTCTATGGGACCAGGAACGTATGAAATCTCATTCGGAAAGCTAATGTACCTCCTAATGTTAGAGTTTTTGCCTACATAGTCTGGTTGTGCAAACTTCCATACTGAGACATCTTTGGCAATGGCAAGGCTTCCATCTCAGCAATGGTTATTTACTCATTTTGTTGGACAATCTGTGGACGCCTTTCATGGGAGTATCTAAAGAAATTGTTCATTCTTGCCTCGATAAAGGGCAACCAATTATGGACCAGGTTATTGCTTCCATGTTTGTTTGATAATTTAATGCCTTAGAGGCACCCTTTACAGGAATGATCAAGATCAATGTTGATGCACGATCCATTGCAGGTGAAGGTTTTGCTAGTGTGGGAGTTGATGGTGAACTATGTGCCTGTTTGGCGGGCCTCTATGTGGATATCTTCATGCATAATCTCATCATCTTGGAGAATGGCAACCCTTTAGACAACCCGACTCTCATTGATTTCAAGAAAGAGGCTTTGGGGTCTCCCAACTTCTACAACAATTTTCTTTTGTTAAGATTAAATAGGGTCGCTCATGAGATTGCTGAATTATGTCTTATTTCAAGATCCAATGGGTTATTGGTAGGGGCGTATTGTCCCATGTGACGAATTATGTAGTATTACCTTTTCTTTATCAATATATGAAGTGGTTTTGAAATAAAATGCAATATGTTTATTTAGATAATGACAACGTTTATTAATTGAAGATCCTCATCCTAAGATGTATATAGTCAATCTTCATACATTTTTATTACAAAGAAATCAAAGCTTTGATCTTGCCAATAGGAGGGAAGTATTAAACCACGGACTAAGTAAGAAGAGCATGCTAAATAAGACCCACTCAACAATCTGAAGTTTATCAGTGCCACACCATCTAAACTGGGACATAAACTCCTTGGTAATTCACTCAAGCTTCTTTGCGCCAAGCTCCATTCAGTATTTTTGCTCAGGTTTTTGTAGTCTAGTTTGTTTTATTATGGAATCCAATTGAATGAACAAAAAATGGGTTTTTAATCCAAATTTTTTAAAATAAACAACAAAAGGGAAAAGGCTTTGTATAGGAGTTCCGTCATCGACTTGACATAAATATTTTCATGTTCTTACCACTCGGATAGAGCAAGTGGTTTTGAATGAACGATTTTTTGATGAATTAGACTGAATTAGCTTTATTTTGGTTCCCTGACAAAATAAATTCACAAAATTCCCAAAATTCAAAATGAAATCTAAAATGCTTGTGTTGCAACTTCTATAATAGTGCCCATAACCGTAGCCAATTAATTTTGTTAGGACGATGTTGATAACCCACAAGTGTAGGGGATCAGTTGTAGCCTTTTCGATAAGTAACAGTGTCGAACCCAACGAGGAGCTACATATAGAATTAATATTCTCTCAAGTTCTGTCAACCACCAATACAACTCTAAACACACTTAACATTTGTTTTACCTAGAATAAGAAATAAAACCACTTTGCGGGAAAGGAAAGATAGCTTTGCAAGAATATAAAGAGCGTGGGAATAAAAGTTAGGTGTTGTTTGAATAAAAGAACAATAAAGAAAAGGATTTTGGAAGAATAATAAAGAAAAGGATTGTCCCTAGGCAATTGGATATGAAATGACAGTGATAACCCTCTATTGCAGTTTTTTATACGGGGGAGGCCTACGCTAACATGATATCTGTACTTGGAACCATACATTCTTATGATTGGAACTCTAGCAAGTATCCGCAAGTACCAAAGATTCATTAAGGTAAAATCCAGACATAGCATTAAGTTCTAAGTTCCCCTTTAATCCTATATGCAATAACTCACGAACTAGTGTTTAGGTTTCTATCACTCCTGCAACCCACCATAAGCAAATCAATCACATATTGCAACACCCTACAGTGTGAATCCCACATGTGTGCTCGAAAATGCAGGCACCATAGGACAACACCATAATAACATACAACTCATATCAACTATAGCATATCACAATGAACCCATCGGAAAAAAAAGAAACTGCTCAAACATAACAGAAATGCAACACATCACTGGATAATAATATAACATCAAACACCATGTTCAATTAGAGATTACATCGAGGTGAGAGAGAGTACATGATACGTCTCCAACGTATCAACACTTTTTTATTGTTCCATGCTATTATAGTATCAATTTTGGATGTTTTATATGCAATTATATGCAATTTTATATTATTTTTGGGACTAACCTATTAACCTTGTACCTAGTGCCAGTTGCTGTTTTTGCTTGTTTTTTGCTGTTCAGAAAATAAATATCAAATAGAGTCGAAATGGAGAAAAAACTTTGGATTAATTTTTTCTGGACCAGAAGGGACCCATGAATGTTCAGGAGAAGACCTGTGGAGTCATGTGGGAGCGACAAGCTCAGGGGGCGCGCCCTAGGGGAGGTGCCCCCAGGATTTTGGGCCCCTCATGGCACCTCCTGACCTAATTCCACCCCTATAAACTCCCAAATATTCCCATTATACCAGAGAGCCACCCGAAACACTTTTTCCGCCGCCTCAAGTTTCTGTTCTTCCGCGATCCCATCCGAAGGCCTTTTCCAGCACCCTGTCGGAGGGGGATTCGGTCATGGAGAGCTTTTATATCATCCTTGCTGCCCTTGATGATGCATGAGTAGTTCACCACGGACCTACGGGTCCATAGCTAGTAGCTAGATGGATTCTTCTCTCTCTTTGATCTTCAATACAATGTTCTCCTTGATGTTCTTGGAGTTCTATCCAATGTAATCTTCTTTTGCAGTGTGTTTATTCAGATCCGATGAATTGTGGGTTTATGATCAGATTATTCATGAATACTAATTGAGTCTTTTCTAAATTATTTTATGCATGATTATTATAGCATTGAATTTCTCTTTGATCTATTATTTAGTTTGGCCAACTAGATGATTTTTATTGCAAAGGGAGAGGTGCTTTGTGATGGGTTCAATCTTGCGGTGCTCAATCCCAGTGACAGAAAGGGACATGAAATATATTTGTATTGTTGCCATTAAGGATAAAAGGATGTTTTTTCATATTGCTTGGGTTTACTTTCTCTACATCATGTCATCTTGCTTAAGGCATTACTCTGTTTTTATTAGCTTAATACCCTAGATGCATGTTAGATAGTGGTCGATGGGTGGAGTGATAGTAGTAGATTTGGGAAGGAATCGGCCTACTTGTCTCGGACATGATGCCTATATACATGATCATATGCAATACATGAGCGTAAGACATAGATATAGCACTATGGGTGGAATAGAATACGATGTTAGAGGTTGTGTGGAGAAGACAAAAAAGAAGAAAGTCTCACATTGACGAGGCTAATCAACGAGCTATGGAGATGCCCATCAATTGATATCAATGCAAGGAGTAGGGATTGCCATGCAACGAATGCACTAGAGCTATAAGTGTATGAAAACTCAAAAGAAAAACTAAGTGGGTGTACATCCAACTTGCTTGCTCATGAAGACCTCGGGCATTTGAGGAAGCCCATCATTGGAATATACAAGCCAAGTTCTATAATGAAAAATTTCCACTAGTAATATATAAAAGTGACAAAATAGGAGACTCTCTATCATGAAGAACATGGTGCTACTTTGAAGCACAAGTGTGGAAAAATGATAGTAACATTGTCCCTTCTCTCTTTTTCTCTCGTTTTTTTCTTTTCTCTCTTTTTTTGTTGGGCACTTCAGCCTCTTTTTTTGGGCTTATTTGGCCTATCTCTTTTTTTCATTCCTCACATTGGATAATGCTCCAATAATGAAGATCATCACACTTCTATTTACTTATAGCTTAAAAGAAAATTACAACTCGATACTAGAACAAAAATATGACTCGATGTGAATGCCTCTAGTAGTGTACCGGGATGTGCAATGATCTAGCGTGAAATCTACAAAAAATATGAACAATGCCGGAGCCACAAATACTATGTCAACTATATGATCATGCAGAGCAATATGACAATGATGATATGTGTCATAATAAAACGAAACGGTGGAAGTTGCATGGCAATATATCTTGGAATCGCTATGAAAATGCCATAATAGGTAGGCATGGTGCACTACAAAAAAAATACACTTCCGTGATGATACGTGTTTGTCACAGTAGGTCACGTTTTCTGTCATGCATGTACATCCATGACAATTTTATGACAGAATCAAGATAGTCATACCTGTGATGTCGTACAAGTGTTCCATGACATTACCAAAATTATCATCACGGAAGTGTCCACTTCGATGAGATAAATCACGCGTCACAGAAGTGCTTTCGTCAAGAGTGACCGACACGTGGCATCCACCGTAACGGAACGTCGTTAAGCTATTGGGTCCGGTTTTGGATCCGATAACCATTAACAGCCCTGACCAATGGGGATTTTCCACGTGTAAAATCATCATTGGCTGGAGGAAACACGTGTCGGCTCACCGTTGGGACAGATGTCATCCACTCATTGGACCCAAAGCGCCTATGATACGTTGACACGTGGCACGACCCAACAAAGGCCCATTCCTGTGAAAAGGTCGGCCCGTTTGACTTGGTCAAAAGGTGGCGGGCCGGCCCACGGCAAGCCTGTTAATGACCTATTTGCATATAGCCCATTTACAGCCCGCTAACCCAGGGCCCGTTTACGGCCTATCCAAATTAGGCCCAGTAGCGTCATCTAGGCCGTCCAATATAATTCCAGCCTGTTTTAACTTCCGGCCCATGTATGGCCCATGACGTATTTCGGCCCATATGAGTCCCTTTATAACTCTTGGCCCATTAATGGCCCGGGGTTAAACCGACCCGTAATGAACAGTGTATCGCTTTATACCCATTAGCGGCCCATTATTCTATTGGGTCGTTTCCAGTCCGTGTTACCTTTCAGCCTTCTAAGCGCCCATTTATTCTTGGGCTCATTTCCAGCATTCGGATACTTACGGCCCGTTACTGGCCTTTTCTGCTTGTGGGCCAAATTCAGCCCGTGGATACAGTCGGCCCGTTTGTGGCCCGTTAATCTGTTGGGCCATTTTCATAGCATCATCAAATACGGCCTATTAACGGCTCGTTAGGGTCAGCCCATAAAACGTACGATTTCCACTCTAGCCCGTTTATGGCCCCTTATACGGCCCGTACAAGGCCCATAGATGAGATGGCCCGTAGAAGGCCCATGGATCCTACGGGACGTAGAAGGCCCATTGACCCGACGGCCCAAAGAAGGCCTGCTACCTCTTGAGCACTCCATTGGTTTTCCCCGAAGAGGAAGGGATGATGCAGCAAAGTAGCATAAGTATTTCCCTCAGTTTTTGAGAACCAAGGTATCAATCCAGTAGGAGGCTACGCGCGAGTACCTCGTACCTGCACAAAACAAATAAATCCTCGCAACCAACGCGAATAGGGGTTGTCAATCCCTACACGGCCACTTACGAGAGTGAGATCTGATAGATATGATAAGATAATATTTTTTGTATTTTTGTGATAAAGATGCAAAGTAAAATAAAGGCAAGGTAAAAAGCAAAGGAAATAACTAAGGAGTAGGAGATTAATATGATGAAGATAGACCCGAGGGCCATAGGTTCACTAGTGGCTTCTCTCGAGAGCATAAGTATTCTACGGTGGGTGAACAAATTACTGTTGAGCAATTGACAGAATTGAGCATAGTTATGAGAATATCTAGGTATGATCATGTATATAGGCATCACGTCCGAGACAAGTAGACCGACTCCTGCCTGCATCTACTACTATTACTCCACTTATCAACCGCTATCCAACATGCATCTAGAGTATTAAGTTAAAAACAGAGTAACGCCTTAAGCAAGATGACATGATGTAGAGGGATAGACTCATGCAATATGATGAAAACCCCGTCTTGTTATCCTCGATGGAAACAATACAATATGTGCCTTGCTGCCCCTAATGTCACTGGGAAAGGACACCGCAAGATTGAACCCAAAGCTAAGCACTTCTCCCATTGCAAGAAAGATCAATCTAGTAGGCCAAACCAAACTAATAATTCGAAGAGACTTGCAAAGATAACCAATCATACATAAAGGAATTCAGAGAAGATTCAAATATTGTTCATAGATAGACATGATCATAAACCCACAATTCATCGGTCTCAACAAACACACCACAAAAAGAAGATTACATCGAATAGTTCTCCACAAGAGAGGGCGAGAACATTGTATTGAGATCCAAAAAGAGAGAAGAAGCCATCTAGCTAATAACTATGGACCCGTAGGTCTGAGGTAAACTACTCACACTTCATCGGAGAGGCTATGGTGTTGATGTAGAAGCCCTCCGTGATCGATACCCCCTCCGACGGAGCTCCGGAACAGGCCCCAAGATGGGATCTCGTGGATACAGAAAGTTGCGGCGGTGGAATTAGGTTTTTGGCTCCGTATCTGATTGTTTGGGGGTACGTCGGTATATATAGGAGTAAGGAGTACGCCGGTGGAGCAACAGGGGGCCCACAAGGGTGGAGGGCGCGCCTGGGGGGGGGGGGGGGTAGGCGCGCCCCCTATCTCGTGGCCTCCTCTTTTGTGTCTTGACGTAGGGTCCAAGTCTCCCGGGTCTTGTTCGTTGAGAGAATCACATTCCCGAAGGTTTCATTCCGTTTGGACTCCGTTTGATATTCCTTTTCTTCAAAACCCTAAAACAGGCAAAAACAGCAATTCTGGGCTGGGCCTCCGGTTAATAGGTTAGTCCCAAAAATAATATAAAAGTGGATAATAAAGCCCAATAATGTCCAAAACAGTAGATAATATAGCATGGAGCAATCAAAAATTATAGATGCATTGGAGACGTATCAAGCATCCCCAAGCTTAATTCCTGCTCGTCCTCGAATAGGTAAATGATAAAAATAGAATTTTTGATGCGGAGTGCTACTTGGCATAATTTTAATGTAATTCTTCTTAATTGTGGTATGAATATTCACATCCGAAAGATTCGAGACAAAAGTTCATATTGATATAAAAATAATAATACTGTGTAATGCGTGCCGACCGCCAGATCTTGGAGGAGCACCTCACCGTCGAGGCCTCGTGCGCGGACGCCGCCATGAGTTGGCTGCTTTAAACGACAGTTCATGGTGTTTTCTCGAGGCCACCACCGGTGCATTCTAGTGAATTGTCCTGTGTAATGTTAATATGCAATCTGATCTTCTAGTTCGCAAAAATTCTGAAAAAACACTAAAACAACACACATAAAATATAACATGATTCAACTGAGGGATTAAAAAATACTACTGTATGTGTTCTGGACAAAAAAATAAATAGTTCAATATATATTTATGTTGAAGTGAGCTGAAATCCTTATTGTTTTTGCCGAGGACACATAGATGCATATTTTGGCAATCCCTCCGTTGGATCATCTTATTACATTAGAGAGATGCTCCCATATTTATTTCATATTTTTTGATAACTTTTAAACCGTTAAAAGTTTAGAGACCCTTAACTAGTTCTGTGGTAAGCTTCGGTAGACATAGTTTTACCTATATATATATATATATATATATATATATATATATATACACATAAACACTCTTATGATCACGGGATCAGAATAATATTCTGATCACAACATGAACTTCCCGAGTAACGCGCCTGACCTTCCCCGAGTACTAGATTGAACTTCAGCTAAAAGGTGTCCAAATGGGGCTTGCGATATACGTTGGATAGCTATGGACATCAGTATCATGACCCAAGTTAAATTTTGGCAAAATGTAAGCGGTTTAAGAGCAGTTTTGAAAACCGTTTTTTCTTCATACAAAAAACGTGAATCGTATTTTCGATCGCATTTTTAAACCGTTTATCGGAATGAGGCAAATAATATGGCGTTGGAAAGCTGCTGCAAAACCGCTCCTTCGACATGTTCAAAGTTTTCTCTAATTCCCTACGGTTAAAGAGTAATTCGGAAAATCGTAAAATTTTGTAAACCGAACACCCGAGTTCGTATTTTTGACGCCATTTCTAAACGGCTAATCCAATTGAGGCAAATAATATGGTGTTGGAAATCTTATGAAAATGTGCTACTTTTTTATGTTAAAAGTTTTTTATAATTTTGAATGGTTTAAAAGTAATTTAGAAAATGGTACAAGTTCCACCGAGTTCGTATTTTTAAGCTAATTTTTTAACCGTACGTCCAAATGCAGCAAATGATATGGCGTTGGAAATCTTGAAGAAATGTGAAACTTTTTTGTATATATTGTTTCTCCTAATTCACTACGGTTTTATGTCAGTTTTGAAAATGTTTAAAAACGTATTTTTGCCGTAATTTCTACAAACTTTATCGGAATGGGGCAAATAATATACCGCTGAAAAGCTACGGAAAATGCGAAACTTTTTCATGTTGATGGTTTTCTCTGATCCCTATCCGTTTTTAAGTAATTTTGAAAACGGCGGGATCATGCGTTCTGCATTTATCGCGAAACAGATTCTTCGAAAATGCACTGCGTGAAGAACCTGAACTTCTCGGCGCGTGTACCTGAACTTCACTCTGTTTTTCACGTGATTTTTTTGCTCGTAGGTCTCCATCCACTGCTCGTAACTCTCCATCCATTCACTGGAATTGAGCAGGTGATATACGGATGGAAAGCTGCTGTAAGCACGCAAGTTTCTCATGTTGATCATCTTTTCATACTCGCGACGATTTTAAATGTTTTTAACTAAATTCATTCAGCGTAGTAGTTGAACTTCCACTTGTTTTCATGTTGAACTTCTGTGACGTATTTTTGTTTGTAATTTTCTCATCCATTCGTTAGTGTTACACAAATAATATTCCTTTTGTTCAACATCTCTCATAATAATTTTTTTAACTTTCTCCGACCAAGGACTTGAACTTATAACAAAAAAATTGGACCTTGCCTTTTAATTCATTTTTCTCATATCAAACACACACTATGTATTACATGAACTTTTTCCATTTTTATAATTTGATTTTTTATTTCTTTTTGAAGTCAAATTTGCTCCCAAATAGTAATTGAACTTATTTGTGGATTGAGAATTATTTTAAAACATAGATTTTTTTTCTTTTTTGTGTTTTCGAACATGGAAATACAAGGTGAACCTCTCTCGCAAGAATTTTTGAACTTCCCCGGACAGAGCAGTTGAACTTCTTTCAACAAACCTTTTAAGCTTTTAATTTTTATACTTTTATTCTCATTTGAAATGCATTCCTTGCAGTAGTTGAACTTCTCGTTGTTTTCATCTTGAACTTCTGTCACGTATTTTTGTTCAACCTCTCCCACACAAGAATTTTTGAACTTTCTCCAATCGAGCACTTGAACTTCTAGCAACAAAACTTTATGCTTTGATTTTCATAAGGGAAAAGGCTTTGTATAGGAGTTCCGTCATCGACTTGACATAAATATTTTCATGTTCTTACCACTCGGATAGAGCAAGTGGTTTTGAATGAACGATTTTTTGATGAATTAGACTGAATTAGCTTTATTTTGGTTCCCTGACAAAATAAATTCACAAAATTCCCAAAATTCAAAATGAAATCTAAAATGCTTGTGTTGCAACTTCTATAATAGTGCCCATAACCGTAGCCAATTAATTTTGTTAGGACGATGTTGATAACCCACAAGTGTAGGGGATCAGTTGTAGCCTTTTCGATAAGTAACAGTGTCGAACCCAACGAGGAGCTACATATAGAATTAATATTCTCTCAAGTTCTGTCAACCACCAATACAACTCTAAACACACTTAACATTTGTTTTACCTAGAATAAGAAATAAAACCACTTTGCGGGAAAGGAAAGATAGCTTTGCAAGAATATAAAGAGCGTGGGAATAAAAGTTAGGTGTTGTTTGAATAAAAGAACAATAAAGAAAAGGATTTTGGAAGAATAATAAAGAAAAGGATTGTCCCTAGGCAATTGGATATGAAATGACAGTGATAACCCTCTATTGCAGTTTTTTATACGGGGGAGGCCTACGCTAACATGATATCTGTACTTGGAACCATACATTCTTATGATTGGAACTCTAGCAAGTATCCGCAAGTACCAAAGATTCATTAAGGTAAAATCCAGACATAGCATTAAGTTCTAAGTTCCCCTTTAATCCTATATGCAATAACTCACGAACTAGTGTTTAGGTTTCTATCACTCCTGCAACCCACCATAAGCAAATCAATCACATATTGCAACACCCTACAGTGTGAATCCCACATGTGTGCTCGAAAATGCAGGCACCATAGGACAACACCATAATAACATACAACTCATATCAACTATAGCATATCACAATGAACCCATCGGAAAAAAAAGAAACTGCTCAAACATAACAGAAATGCAACACATCACTGGATAATAATATAACATCAAACACCATGTTCAATTAGAGATTACATCGAGGTGAGAGAGAGTACATGATACGTCTCCAACGTATCAACACTTTTTTATTGTTCCATGCTATTATAGTATCAATTTTGGATGTTTTATATGCAATTATATGCAATTTTATATTATTTTTGGGACTAACCTATTAACCTTGTACCTAGTGCCAGTTGCTGTTTTTGCTTGTTTTTTGCTGTTCAGAAAATAAATATCAAATAGAGTCGAAATGGAGAAAAAACTTTGGATTAATTTTTTCTGGACCAGAAGGGACCCATGAATGTTCAGGAGAAGACCTGTGGAGTCATGTGGGAGCGACAAGCTCAGGGGGCGCGCCCTAGGGGAGGTGCCCCCAGGATTTTGGGCCCCTCATGGCACCTCCTGACCTAATTCCACCCCTATAAACTCCCAAATATTCCCATTATACCAGAGAGCCACCCGAAACACTTTTTCCGCCGCCTCAAGTTTCTGTTCTTCCGCGATCCCATCCGAAGGCCTTTTCCAGCACCCTGTCGGAGGGGGATTCGGTCATGGAGAGCTTTTATATCATCCTTGCTGCCCTTGATGATGCATGAGTAGTTCACCACGGACCTACGGGTCCATAGCTAGTAGCTAGATGGATTCTTCTCTCTCTTTGATCTTCAATACAATGTTCTCCTTGATGTTCTTGGAGTTCTATCCAATGTAATCTTCTTTTGCAGTGTGTTTATTCAGATCCGATGAATTGTGGGTTTATGATCAGATTATTCATGAATACTAATTGAGTCTTTTCTAAATTATTTTATGCATGATTATTATAGCATTGAATTTCTCTTTGATCTATTATTTAGTTTGGCCAACTAGATGATTTTTATTGCAAAGGGAGAGGTGCTTTGTGATGGGTTCAATCTTGCGGTGCTCAATCCCAGTGACAGAAAGGGACATGAAATATATTTGTATTGTTGCCATTAAGGATAAAAGGATGTTTTTTCATATTGCTTGGGTTTACTTTCTCTACATCATGTCATCTTGCTTAAGGCATTACTCTGTTTTTATTAGCTTAATACCCTAGATGCATGTTAGATAGTGGTCGATGGGTGGAGTGATAGTAGTAGATTTGGGAAGGAATCGGCCTACTTGTCTCGGACATGATGCCTATATACATGATCATATGCAATACATGAGCGTAAGACATAGATATAGCACTATGGGTGGAATAGAATACGATGTTAGAGGTTGTGTGGAGAAGACAAAAAAGAAGAAAGTCTCACATTGACGAGGCTAATCAACGAGCTATGGAGATGCCCATCAATTGATATCAATGCAAGGAGTAGGGATTGCCATGCAACGAATGCACTAGAGCTATAAGTGTATGAAAACTCAAAAGAAAAACTAAGTGGGTGTACATCCAACTTGCTTGCTCATGAAGACCTCGGGCATTTGAGGAAGCCCATCATTGGAATATACAAGCCAAGTTCTATAATGAAAAATTCCCACTAGTAATATATAAAAGTGACAAAATAGGAGACTCTCTATCATGAAGAACATGGTGCTACTTTGAAGCACAAGTGTGGAAAAATGATAGTAACATTGTCCCTTCTCTCTTTTTCTCTCGTTTTTTTCTTTTCTCTCTTTTTTTGTTGGGCACTTCAGCCTCTTTTTTTGGGCTTATTTGGCCTATCTCTTTTTTTCATTCCTCACATTGGATAATGCTCCAATAATGAAGATCATCACACTTCTATTTACTTATAGCTTAAAAGAAAATTACAACTCGATACTAGAACAAAAATATGACTCGATGTGAATGCCTCTAGTAGTGTACCGGGATGTGCAATGATCTAGCGTGAAATCTACAAAAAATATGAACAATGCCGGAGCCACAAATACTATGTCAACTATATGATCATGCAGAGCAATATGACAATGATGATATGTGTCATAATAAAACGAAACGGTGGAAGTTGCATGGCAATATATCTTGGAATCGCTATGAAAATGCCATAATAGGTAGGCATGGTGCACTACAAAAAAAATACACTTCCGTGATGATACGTGTTTGTCACAGTAGGTCACGTTTTCTGTCATGCATGTACATCCATGACAATTTTATGACAGAATCAAGATAGTCATACCTGTGATGTCGTACAAGTGTTCCATGACATTACCAAAATTATCATCACGGAAGTGTCCACTTCGATGAGATAAATCACGCGTCACAGAAGTGCTTTCGTCAAGAGTGACCGACACGTGGCATCCACCGTAACGGAATGTCGTTAAGCTATTGGGTCCGGTTTTGGATCCGATAACCATTAACAGCCCTGACCAATGGGGATTTTCCACGTGTAAAATCATCATTGGCTGGAGGAAACACGTGTCGGCTCACCGTTGGGACAGATGTCATCCACTCATTGGACCCAAAGCGCCTATGATACGTTGACACGTGGCACGACCCAACAAAGGCCCATTCCTGTGAAAAGGTCGGCCCGTTTGACTTGGTCAAAAGGTGGCGGGCCGGCCCACGGCAAGCCTGTTAATGACCTATTCGCATATAGCCCATTTACAGCCCGCTAACCCAGGGCCCGTTTACGGCCTATCCAAATTAGGCCCAGTAGCGTCATCTAGGCCGTCCAATATAATTCCAGCCTGTTTTAACTTCCGGCCCATGTATGGCCCATGACGTATTTCGGCCCATATGAGTCCCTTTATAACTCTTGGCCCATTAATGGCCCGGGGTTAAACCGACCCGTAATGAACAGTGTATCGCTTTATACCCATTAGCGGCCCATTATTCTATTGGGTCGTTTCCAGTCCGTGTTACCTTTCAGCCTTCTAAGCGCCCATTTATTCTTGGGCTCATTTCCAGCATTCGGATACTTACGGCCCGTTACTGGCCTTTTCTGCTTGTGGGCCAAATTCAGCCCGTGGATACAGTCGGCCCGTTTGTGGCCCGTTAATCTGTTGGGCCATTTTCATAGCATCATCAAATACGGCCTATTAACGGCTCGTTAGGGTCAGCCCATAAAACGTACGATTTCCACTCTAGCCCGTTTATGGCCCCTTATACGGCCCGTACAAGGCCCATAGATGAGATGGCCCGTAGAAGGCCCATGGATCCTACGGGACGTAGAAGGCCCATTGACCCGACGGCCCAAAGAAGGCCTGCTACCTCTTGAGCACTCCATTGGTTTTCCCCGAAGAGGAAGGGATGATGCAGCAAAGTAGCATAAGTATTTCCCTCAGTTTTTGAGAACCAAGGTATCAATCCAGTAGGAGGCTACGCGCGAGTACCTCGTACCTGCACAAAACAAATAAATCCTCGCAACCAACGCGAATAGGGGTTGTCAATCCCTACACGGCCACTTACGAGAGTGAGATCTGATAGATATGATAAGATAATATTTTTTGTAGTTTTGTGATAAAGATGCAAAGTAAAATAAAGGCAAGGTAAAAAGCAAAGGAAATAACTAAGGAGTAGGAGATTAATATGATGAAGATAGACCCGAGGGCCATAGGTTCACTAGTGGCTTCTCTCGAGAGCATAAGTATTCTACGGTGGGTGAACAAATTACTGTTGAGCAATTGACAGAATTGAGCATAGTTATGAGAATATCTAGGTATGATCATGTATATAGGCATCACGTCCGAGACAAGTAGACCGACTCCTGCCTGCATCTACTACTATTACTCCACTTATCAACCGCTATCCAACATGCATCTAGAGTATTAAGTTAAAAACAGAGTAACGCCTTAAGCAAGATGACATGATGTAGAGGGATAGACTCATGCAATATGATGAAAACCCCGTCTTGTTATCCTCGATGGAAACAATACAATATGTGCCTTGCTGCCCCTAATGTCACTGGGAAAGGACACCGCAAGATTGAACCCAAAGCTAAGCACTTCTCCCATTGCAAGAAAGATCAATCTAGTAGGCCAAACCAAACTAATAATTCGAAGAGACTTGCAAAGATAACCAATCATACATAAAGGAATTCAGAGAAGATTCAAATATTGTTCATAGATAGACATGATCATAAACCCACAATTCATCGGTCTCAACAAACACACCACAAAAAGAAGATTACATCGAATAGTTCTCCACAAGAGAGGGCGAGAACATTGTATTGAGATCCAAAAAGAGAGAAGAAGCCATCTAGCTAATAACTATGGACCCGTAGGTCTGAGGTAAACTACTCACACTTCATCGGAGAGGCTATGGTGTTGATGTAGAAGCCCTCCGTGATCGATACCCCCTCCGACGGAGCTCCGGAACAGGCCCCAAGATGGGATCTCGTGGATACAGAAAGTTGTGGCGGTGGAATTAGGTTTTTGGCTCCGTATCTGATTGTTTGGGGGTACGTCGGTATATATAGGAGTAAGGAGTACGCCGGTGGAGCAACAGGGGGCCCACAAGGGTGGAGGGCGCGCCTGGGGGGGGGGGGGGGTAGGCGCGCCCCCTATCTCGTGGCCTCCTCTTTTGTGTCTTGACGTAGGGTCCAAGTCTCCCGGGTCTTGTTCGTTGAGAGAATCACATTCCCGAAGGTTTCATTCCGTTTGGACTCCGTTTGATATTCCTTTTCTTCAAAACCCTAAAACAGGCAAAAACAGCAATTCTGGGCTGGGCCTCCGGTTAATAGGTTAGTCCCAAAAATAATATAAAAGTGGATAATAAAGCCCAATAATGTCCAAAACAGTAGATAATATAGCATGGAGCAATCAAAAATTATAGATGCATTGGAGACGTATCAAGCATCCCCAAGCTTAATTCCTGCTCGTCCTCGAATAGGTAAATGATAAAAATAGAATTTTTGATGCGGAGTGCTACTTGGCATAATTTTAATGTAATTCTTCTTAATTGTGGTATGAATATTCACATCCGAAAGATTCGAGACAAAAGTTCATATTGATATAAAAATAATAATACTTCAAGCATACTAACAAAGCAATTATGTCTTCTCAAAATAACATGGCCAAAGAAAGTTATCCCTACAAAATCATATAGTCTGGCTATGCTCCATCTTCACCACACAAAATATTTAAATCATGCACAACCCCGATGACAAGCCAAGCAATTGTTTCATACTTTTGACATTCTCAAAACTTTTTCAATCTTCACGCAATACATGACCGTGAGCCATGGACACAACACTATAGGTAGAATAGAATGGTGGTTGTGGAGAAGACAAAAAGAGAGAAGATAGTCTCACATCAACTAGGCGTATCAATGGGCTATGGAGATGCTCATCAATAGATATCAATGCGAGTGAGTAGGGATTGCCATGCAACGGATGCACTAGAGCTATAAGTATATGAAAGCTCAAAAAGAAACTAAGTGGGTGTGCATCCAACTTGCTTGCTCATGAAGACCTAGGGCATTTTGAGGAAGCCCATCATTGGAATATGCAAGCCAAGTTCTATAATTAAAAATTCCCACTAGTATATGAAAGTGATAACATAGGAGACTCTCTATCATGAATATCATGGTGCTACTTTGAAGCACAAGTGTGGTAAAAGGATAGTAACATTGTCCCTTCTCTCTTTTTCTCTCATTTTTTATTTGTGCCTTTTCTCTTTTTTATGGCCTATTTTTTCCGTCCGGAGTCTCATCCCGACTTGTGGGGGAATCATAGTTTCCATCATCCTTTCCTCACTGGGACACTGCTCTAATAATGATGATAATCACACTTTTATTTTTCTCACAACTCAACAATTACAACTCGATACTTAGAACAAAATATGACTCTATATGAATGCTTCTGGCGGTGTACCGGGATATGCAATGAATCAAGAGTGACACGTATGAAAGAATTATGAATGGTGGCTTTGCCACAAATACGATGTTGACTACATGATCATGCTAAGCAATATGACAATGATGGATTGTGTCATAATAAACGGAACGGTGGAAAGTTGCATGGCAATATATCTCGGAATGGCTATGGAAATGCCATAATAGGTAGGTATGGTGGCTGTTTTGAGTAAGGCATATGGTGGGTGTATGATACCGGCGAAAGGTGCGCGGTATTAGAGAGGCTAGCAAAGGTGGAAGGGTGAGAGAAGTGCGTATAATCCATGGACTCAACATTAGTCATAAAGAACTCATATACTTATTGCAAAAATCTACAAGTTATCAAAGCAAAGTATTACGCGCATGCTCCTAGGGGGATAGATTGGTAGAAAAAGACCATCGCTCGTCCCCGACTGCCACTCATAAGGAAGACAATCAAAAAATAAATCATGCTCCGACTTTATCACATAACGGTTCATCATGCGTGCATGCTACGGGAATCATTAACTTTAACACAAGTATTTCCCAAATTCACAACTACTCAACTAGCACAACTTTAATATCACCATCTTCATATCTCAAAACAATTATCAAGCATCAAACTTCTCATAGTATTCAACACACTCATAAGAAAGAATTATTATTATTATTATTCTTGAATACCAAGCATATTAAGATTTTAAGCAAATTACCATGCTATTCAAGACTCTCAAAAAAATATAAGTGAAGCATGAGAGATCAATAGTTTCTGTAAAACAAATTCACCACCGTGCTCTAAAAGATATAAGTGAAGTACTAGAGCAAAACTATATAACTCAAAAGATATAAGCGAAGCACATAGAGTATTCTAACAAATTCCAAATCATGTATGGCTCTCTCAAAAGGTGTGTACAGCAAGAATGATTGTGGTAAACTAACAAATAAAGACTCAAATAATACAAGACGCTCCAAGTAAAACACATATCATGTGACGAATAAAAATATAGCTCCAAGTAAAGTTACCGATAGAAGTAGACGAAAGAGGGGATGCCCAAGCTTTGGCTTTTAGGTGTCCTTAGATTATCTTGGGTGTGCCATGGGCATCCCCAAGCTTAGGCTCTTGCCACTCCTTGTTCCATAATCCATCAAATCTTTACCCAAAACTTGAAAACTTCACAACACAAAACTTAAAGTAGAAAATCTCGTGAGCTCCGTTAGCGAAAGAAAATAAAAGACCACTTCAAGGTACTGTAATGAACCCATTCTTTATTTATATTTGTGTTATACCTACTGTATTACAACTTCTCTATGGTTTATAAACTATTTTACTAGCCATAGATTCATCAAAATAAGCAAACAACACACGAAAAACAGAATCTGTCAAAAACAGAACAGTCTGTAGTAATCTGTAGCTAGCGCAAGATCTGGAACCCCAAAATTCTAAAATAAATTGCTGGACGTGAGAAATTTATCTATTAATAATCTTCAAAAAGAATTAACTGAATATAACTTTCGAAATAAAAATGGCAGTAGTTCTCGTGAGCGCTAAAGTTTCTGTTTTTTACAGCAAGTGTAACAAGACTTTCCCCAAGTCTTCCCAACGGTTCTACTTGGCACAAACACTAATTAAACACAAAAAACACAACCAAAACAGATGCTAGATAATTTATTTATTACTAAATAGGAGCAAAAATTAAGGAATAAAAATAAAATTGGGTTGCCTCCCAACAAGCGCTATCGTTTAACGCCCCTAGCTAGGCATAACAAGCAAGGATAGATCTAGGTATTGCCATCTTTGGTAGGCAATCCATAAGTGGCTCTCATAATAGATTTATAAGGTAATTTAATTTTCTTTTTAGGAAAGTGTTCCATGCCTTTCCTTAATGGAAATTGGAATCTAATATTTCCTTCCTTCATATCAATAATTGCACCAATTCACTACAACAAACACCCACCAACACATATCTAGCAACGATGATGATAACATGTGTTGTTTGGGTTATCCTCCCACCTCCCCCACTTATAGATCTAACCCCCCCCCTTAACTTAACACCATGTGGCCACCTCCTCCGCTCCAATTATCTCGCACCAAACAACCATTTTTTTATCCACGATCTATCTCTTCCACCGATTCCTCTAATCCTCTCTCTCCCCTATCGATTCCTCTCTCTCACCCCAATTCCATGATCTCCGACTCTGCCACTCCCGCCGCCGCCACCTCCAAGTTCGGCTAGGTCCGACGCGCTACCACGTCGTCGCTCACCGGCGGCATGGCTTCCCGCGGTACTCTCCTCTGATCCTCCGCCGTCGCGACGTCCTCCACACCCCTGCATCAACCCTAGGCGCCATGGGTCGCCGGCGCAGCTCCCACGTCTGCTCACATTTGTAGACCCACTACCCCTCATCTCTGCACACACTGCTACCAGTTGGGGCTCGATGTTGCTGCTTCGCCTTGGCTACTTCAACTCCAACACCTGCGGTTAGTTTCAGTAAGGCACTCCCCTCCTCTGCTCTTACCTGCTATGGTTCTTTGTGTCATGGCCCTGTCTCATTCTTTGTCGTGGATCATGACTTTGATCTCCTTGACACCACTACACCGCCCCTACCACTATCGCTGCTTCCGATGGAGCAGCAGGAGCAACACCCCATCCATTGGCAGGACTCTTAAGGATCTATGGTCCTGTCGTTGCTGTGAACTCCACCATTGTGTTTGTCATACTATTCAATTTAGCCGCTGCTCCCAGGATTATATCATCACTTGCCAATGGTCACCTACCATTGTACTGCCAATCACACATGAACACCACTATGCTGCCTCAATTTTGAGTGGTTCGGCGATCATCTTAGCTGTCAAGAATTTCTAATATCTCTTGCCCCTTTCAGTTTCATCTATAGTTTTCGACTATCAATTTTACAGGGTTGGGGGTCTGTGGTTGCTTCGTTGCTCTGGTGCCTGGCTCATTTGGAATATTCACATGACATGGGTGACAACTGTGCTGCTACTTCAACACCATATACCTGGCCTTCAAGCAGGTGAGGGCGTCGGCCATGTACTCTCCCCGCCCCCTAAATCTTACTGTATGATTCTACTTCTATCCATTGAAATTTATTTGTGTGTGGTCCTGACACTTTGGTTGTCCTATGATGTAATGCATATATAACTGAACGTATGCCATTCAGAAGTACTAACTGACCATTTACATGTATCATTTATTGGTGTACACTTTTTTGTCTTTTAGGTGATCTCGAAATTCTAAATGACAATGCTAGCTGGTGCTTATGGTATGGCTTATGTTCCTCTGATTTGGATTTGCAGAACTTAAATGCCCTTGCCAGTCTTACAAACTGAGTTCATCATTTTTTGTAGTGCCAAAATTTACTACATATCCATTCTGGTCTGGACTAGTTTGGTAACATAGTTTTTACAAAACCATAGTAATTGAAAACCTCAGTATTTCAATGTGACGACAATGCATACTTCGGTTTCTGAAAACCACAGTTTTTCTCAGTTTTGGCAAAACGAAGGTGTTTCGCAAGTGTAGTTTTCTCAGATTTTGTGGTTTTGACTACTCATTGCATGGATAATCATAGCTAGCTGAACTGAACTGAGCTACACTCAAGTAGTTATACAACAACGTGATTAGGTTGCGCATGTCCTCTCTCCTAAGCGTTAAGATCAGAGTTATGTTGTACCTTTGGTCGCATGGAATCGATTGGCCTGCTAGCTTAGCCGGATGTGTACAACTATGCTCTAAGTATCAATCGATTTGCCCCATGATCTAAGCCATCGCACGCGTGCTCAGTCGGCCTATATCATATCATGTATATGTGTACTGTGTACGTGCAGCATCCGATGGGATCAAACATCTAGCACGATCTAACCTACAGGCTGCCCCTTGTTGCACTAGCACAATAGTCAATGATGAATAGATCAACGACCCCAGGTGGTAATCTTGATTTCGTGGTTGTGGACGAGATGGAGGAATGGAAGATGATGATGGTAGGAAGAAGTGAGTGTTTCTCAGTTTAGAAAAAAGAGGATGGGAGATCTTTTTCAAATATAGCAAAAAAGACATGGTTTTAGATATACTGTGGTTTATAAAACTGCAGTATTTGTCGGCGCCAAACACATCAAAGTATTTAAAACCGAAGTTTCTAGAAAAACCATGGTATTCTCCTAAAACTCCAAAAATACCGAGCAGCCAAATGCAGCCTTTGGTTGTATATTACTTTAAATTCGTTTCCTTGTTCTAGCGTGGATGTGTATGTCAATGTTATTCAGCTTTTGGGAAAGATCAGGGGACTACTACTTCTGCAGAGATAGGTATGACTGCATGATTCCTCGAGGCTTGAAAAAGTTATGGATGATTTACGTGACATAATCTGCAATGCTATAAAAGAACTCTGGTTGAAATTTTTGTGTATTCACTATTCACTCTTCAGACTATTGTTACGCATCTATATGAATCAGGATGTCAAGAAAACACACTTGTTAGCATTCAATACGGGACCTGATTGTAGCTTCGTGCGAATTATTTTCTATCGACTTCAATTACTTTTAGAAATTTTGGAATCTCTGCATTTATATTATTTTTTCTAGAGAACTACAGAACCACGGATGCAAAAAAGATGTGCTACTTGTCAACGCAAATATTTTTTTGGTTAGGTACCTCAATGTATATTACTTTAGTATTTTATTTTTAAGGTGTTTTAACTCAATTAAGATATGGATAGTTTGTTTATAAGAAAACAAAGATCAAAGGTGGTTGTTGTATCTAAGCTAGTGCTCTGTTTTCTCTAGAGTTGAGTGACACCGCTGGGGCTGTAAAAGGTGTTTCAAACAAATTATGACATATCAAAGCCTTCAGACATGACCACATATTTTAGATGATCAAACTATTATTGTCTTGTAGTACTTGCTTCAACTTGGGTGTCCAGAGAAGTGAAACTTCCAGTAATGTGTTCACGAAAGAACTGTATTGTTTATGAAGTGAAACTTTCTCTATCGTATGGGGATGCAAGTGCAAGAATCAAACAAATGTGCTTCTACCAGATAAATTATGATCATTTTATATTGTTTGGAACCCAACATGACTGAGCAACGTTTATTATTGTTTTTACTTTTTGCAATATGAATGTTTGTTATAGTTTTTGCCAAGCTTGGAAAATTCGAACAACGCAATGATGTTGCTCATGCTACACTTCAAAGTACCGACACTTAGTATAATATTAAACGGCATGGTGTTAATACTGAGTATGGTAGTGCGAGCCGATACAACCACTCAGAACCTTTTTTTCCTCGTGTAGCAAGAGTAAATATTGGATGCCCTAACCTTGTATGCTGCCCTTTAAATTTTACTACCATATTAACCTGTGTTTTTCTCATGGTATTAGTGATCTCATTTCTTTGTTGTTGTAGATTGGCAGGACAAATTGATGATGCATGACTCAGATGTCGATTGCAAGATCCAGAATGGAATGGGGCTACTAGCTGATAGTTTCATAATATATTTTATATTGTCATTTGTAGGGTCAATGTTTCAAACATAAAGTTTTAGAATGGCTGTGATGTTGATTGTAAGGTCGGGAATCAGTCTACCACATATAGTTTCACATCTTGTAGTCTTTGTATCACATTCTTTGTATACAACTGAGTCTATTTAATATATGTGTTCATATATGCGACATTTTTAGTTCTTATATCGTTTCTCCTATGCACTATCAACATTGACCTAATAATTCCTATAGTGGTAAAAAAATACCATTAATTGTTCATGTAGCCTGACAAGGTTGATATGCATTGAAATGATATGCTATGACCATTTGGAAACCCTTTTTGTGGGCAGCAGCCACCAACGCATATGAAGTGTTGTTAAGCTCTAACCATATACGTTGCTATCTTACAACGCTTATTTACGCCATTTACCAACACATGAATATACGTTGTTGTAGACCCTTGCAACGCCACCTATGACAACACATACAAATCCGTTGGTGTAGGCATTAGCAACGTTTATATAAACATACGACAACACATCATTGCGTTGCTGTAGGGGGGTTCCTGTTGTAGTGATTGTTCTAAGGAAAGGTCTACCAAGAATAATAGGACATGAAGGATTGCAATCTATATCAAGAACAATAAAATCTACGGGCACATAATTCCTATTTGCAACAATAATAACATCATTAATTCTTCCCATAGGTTTCTTAATAGTGGAATCCGCAGGGTGCAAGTTTAAAGAGCAATCATCAAAATCATGGAAACCTAACAAATCACACAAAGTCTTTGGAATCATGGAAACACTAGCACCCAAATCACATAAAGCATAGCATTCATGATCTTTAATTTTAATTTTAATAGTTGGTTCCCACTCATCATAAAGTTTTCTATGGATAGAAACCTCCCATTCAAGTTTTTCTTCATAAGATTGCATCAAGGTATCAACGATATGTTTAGTAAACGCTTTATTTTGACTATAAGCATGAGGAGAATTTAGCACGGATTGGAACAAGGAAATACAATCAATCAAAGAGCAATTTTCATAGTTAAATTCCTTGAAATCCATAATAGTGGGTTTAGCAACATCTAGGTTTTTAATTTCTTCAATCCCACTTTTATTAATTTTAGCATCAAGATCAAAAAATTCCGAATTCTTGGAATGCCTTCTAGGTAAAGGTGGATCATATTCAGTCCCATTATTATCAAGATTCATATTTCAAAACAAAGATTTAATAGGGGACACATCAATAACTTTTAAATCTTCATCTTTATTTTCATAGGAACTAGAAGAACACGCTCTTATAAAGGCATCTTTCTTAGCACGCATCCTAGCGGTTCTTTCTTTGCACTCATAAATGGAAATTCTCATGGCTTTGAGAGACTCATTGATATCATGCTTAGGTGGAATAGATCTACGTTTCAAAGAATCAATATCAAGAGAAATTCTATCAACGTTCCTAGCCAACTCATCAATCTTAAGAAAATTTTCTTCAATCAAAGCATTAAAATTCTTTAGTGAAGCAATAAATTCTTTAATATTAGATTGAAAATCAGAGGGCATCTTATTATAATTTCCATAAGAATTGTTGTAGGAATTACCATAATTATTAGAGGGATTAATAGGATAAGGCCTAGCTAGGGTTGAAATGTCCTCTATACGCGTTGTTACCAAAATTGTTCCTACCAACAAAATTCACATCCATAGATTCATTATTATTCTCAATCAAAGTAGACAAGGGCGTATCATTAGGATCAGAAGAAACACTCTTATTAGCAAATAATTTCATAAGTTCATCCATCTTTCCACTCAAAACATTAATTTCTTCTATCGCATGCACCTTTTTATTAGTAGATCTTTCAGTATGCCATTGAGAATAATTAACCATAATATTATCTAGGAGTTTAGTAGCTTCTCCTAAAGTGATTTCCATAAAAGTGCCTCCCGCGGCCGAATCTAAAAGATTTCTACAAGCAAAATTCAATTCGGCATAAAAGTTTTGTATAATCATCCACAAATTTAAACCATGAGTAGGGCAATTACGTATCATTAGTTTCATCCTCTCCCAAGCTTGTGAAACATGTTCATGATCAAGTTGCTTAAAATTCATAATATAGTTTCTAAGAGAGATGATCTTAGAGGGAGGAAAATACTTAGAGATAAAAGCATCTTTGCACTTGTTCCATGAATCAATACTATTTTTAGGCAAAGACAAAAACCAAGCTTTAGCACGATCTCTAAGCGAAAAAGGAAATAGCTTCAATTTAACAATATCATTATCCATATATTTCTTCTTTTGCATATCACACAAATCAACGAAGCTATTTAGATGGGTAGCGGCATCTTCACTAGGAAGGCCGGAAAACGGATCTTTCATGACAAGATTCAGCAAAGCAGTATTAATTTCACAAGATTCAGCATCGGTAAGAGGAACAATTGGAGTGCTAATAAAATCATTGTTGTTGGTATTGGTGAAGTCACATAATTTAGTATTATCTTGAGCCATCGTGACAAGCAAGCAAACTAACACACAAGCAAACAGAAAGCAAGCGAGCAAAAAGAGGCAAATAGAGAAAGAGAGGGAGGATAGAGAGAGAGGGTGAATAAAACGGCAAGGGTGAAGTGGGGGGAGAGGAAAATGAGAGGCAAATGGCAAATAATGTAATGCGAGAGATAAGGGTATGTGATG
The DNA here is from genome assembly GCF_018294505.1 of Triticum aestivum. NCBI lineage: Eukaryota > Viridiplantae > Streptophyta > Magnoliopsida > Poales > Poaceae > Triticum > Triticum aestivum. Next base: position 495,799,698 of record NC_057809.1, on the reverse strand, counting down.
GGTACTTGGTATGTTGACTTTTGCGTAGACCTCCTCGACAACGGCGCCAGAAATCCTTCTTGCTACCTCTTGAGCACTGTGTTGGTTTTCCCCGAAGAGGAAGGGATGATGCAGCAAAGTAGCGTAAGTATTTCCCTCAGTTGTTGAGAACCAAGGTATCAATCCTGTAGGAGGCTACGCGCGAGTCCCTCGTACCTGCACAAAACAAATAAATCCTCGCAACCAACGCGAATAGGGGTTGTCAATCCCTACACGGCCACTTACGAGAGTGAGATCTGATAGATATGATAAGATAATATTTTTGGTATTTTTGTGATAAAGATGCAAAGTAAAATAAAGGAAAAGTAAAAAAGCAAAGGAAATAACTAAGTAGTAGGAGATTAATATGATGAAGATAGATCCGGGGGCCATAGGTTTCACTAGTGGCTTCTCTCGAGAGCATAAGTATTGTACGGTGGGTGAACAAATTACTGTTGAGCAATTGACAGAATTGAGCATAGTTATGAGAATATCTAGGTATGATCATGTATATAGGCATCACGTCCGAGACAAGTAGACTGACTCCTGCCTGCATCTACTACTATTACTCCATCATCGACCGCTATCCAGCATGCATCTAGAGTATTAAGTTAAAAACAGAGTAACGCCTTAAGCAAGATGACATGATGTAGAGGGATAGACTCATGCAATATGATGAAAACCCCATCTTGTTATCCTCGATGGCAACAATAAAATATGTGCCTTGCTGCCCCTACTATCACTGGGAAAGGACACCACAAGATTGAACCCAAAGCTAAGCACTTCTCCCATTGCAAGGAAGATCAATCTAGTAGGCCAAACCAAACTGATAAGTCGAAGAGACTTGCAAAGATAACCAATCATACATAAAAGAATTCAGAGAAGATTCAAATATTGTTCATTGATAGACTTGATCATAAACCCATAATTCATCGATCTCAACAAACACACCGCAAAAAGAAGATTACATCAAATAGTTCTCCACAAGAGAGGGGGAGAACATTGTATTGAGATCCAAAAAGATAGAAGAAGCCATCTAGCTAATAACTATGGACCCGTAGGTCTGAGGTAAACTACTCACACTTCATCGGAGAGGCTATGGTGTTGATGTAGAAGCCCTCCGTGATTGATGCCCCCTCCGGCGGAGCTCCGGAACAGGCCCCAAGATGGGATCTCGTGGATACAGAAAGTTGCGGCGGTGGAATTAGGTTTTTGGCTCCATATCTGATCGTTTGGGGGTATGTAGGTATATATAGGAGGAAGGAGTACGTCGGTGGAGCAACAGGGGGCCCATGAGGGTGGAGGGCGCGCCTGGAGGGGGGGGGGGGTAGGCGCGCCCCCTACCTCGTGGCCTCCTCTTTTGTGTCTTGACGTAGGGTCCAAGTCTCCCGGGTCTTGTTCGTTGAGAAAATCACATTCCCGAAGGTTTCATTCCGATTGGACTCCGTTTGATATTCCTTTTCTTTGGAACCCTAAAATAGGCAAAAAACAACAATTCTGGGCTGGGCCTCCGGTTAATAGGTTAGTCCCAAAAATAATATAGAAGTGGATAATAAAGCCCAATAATGTCCAAATTAGTAGATAATATAGCATGGAGCAACCAAAAATTATAGATACGTTGGAGACGTATCAAGGCCCATTGATCCGATGGCCCAAAGAAGGCCCATGGATCCGACGGCCCATAGAAGGCCCATGGATCCAACGACCCATAGAAGGCCCACGGATCCGACAGCCCATAGAAGGCCATGGATCGTCCGTCCCGTAGATGGCCCATGGATCGTACGGCCTGTGGACGGCCATGGTCACTACAATGTTTGGGCGAGTTGGCCCCCGTTTGAACGACATAGCATATTCAAAGAATTATCCTACTCTATACTATCACCTCTAAAAAACATACACTATACGATAAAGAGACTAAGGCATAGAAACGTATAATAATCCTACAGTATACAATAAAGAAATTATAGCCAATTATACCCACTGGGCATTATGGTTCAGCACCAGTGATAATAAAGCATACATAAACATCAAATTACATACACTGGGAAAATACAGCTCATACATCATGGACGCGCATCAACATAACTTACCATTTGAGCTATAATCTCTTCAGAAAATAGGATTGACCAGATTTAGATAGCACCAATTTCAATCTGCAAAATCTCCAATTCCTTCGTTGTTACCTCAGTGTCTTGTTTCATTTTTTGACTCCTGCATCTTATACCTGCATGTCCAGTCTCAACTTGTTGATTGTACGTTCAGAATCATGTACACGTTGTCTTGCCACCTCTAGTTGATGCTCGAGAACATCAGCACATTCCAATTCCAATCCATAATCATTCGGGAACGGCCATGCCGCACTGCTCGCATATCTTTGTGTTGATGTCACTTTATCCTAAAATGTTTCTGTAAGTACACATGACTAGGGCAAAAATATAGTTACAATAGTGAAGCGAGCAAGACAGACTATTTTGTACATGGCAAAACAGGACTAACAATAATGTTACACGTCATGAAGCATAAGCAGGTGATATTTTAAAAATTATAAAAAGGTAGTCTGTGCAGCCTGCATACAGAAATCTCTCTTAGCTCACCAGAGGAGCATGATGTTGGGGCCCAATCCAAAACACGGAGAAGTTACAAATTTAGACAACATGTTGCATAGAAGTAAGCAAGCAGTTGGCCATTCTATAGCTCAATTAAAGTCTTAGGGAGCATAATGAATAGCAGAGGATTTCATACAAACATACTAAAACAAGCAAAACTATGCAATCATTAGCCTAATATAAACTAGATTGTGAGCCTCATTCAATAATAGTTGGTTAATAGACTTCAAAGCTTCAGGCACACTTTGGTAGAGTAATTAAATGGTAAGGCCTTTAATTATGTCAACTAATAGTTATACAAGTACCCAACATCAGGCATCATTCTTTGGGCATCTCATTAACTGAGGACAAATAAAGCAATTGAAAAGAGCAAATTAACTATGCCTAAAACAAAAAAGAATTGAACTGTTGAGTTAGATACAGTGACTTACCTTAACAGGTTGAAGAGGCTGAGTGCAACTCCTACTTCTCTTGCAAGGCTCCTTCCTAACATGTTGTACTTGGAAATCCTCAATCTTATCTTCATTGCACCCCCTCTGCAAGGTGACACAAACTAGTTACTCGTCTCCTTGGAAGATAAATATGCATACTTTCCAGTCTGTGAACACAAAAGGATGTGATTATAATAAAACAACACCACATAATGAAACATGCCGCATCTCTTGCACTTGCACACAATGAAATGAGCATTTACTATGTCTGCACTATGTAAAAACTAGGCATACCTTCAAACTGGATCTCCAGGTACTCTTGAAGAGCCTACTTTAGTGTACAACCAAACCCTTTATGTCACCTATGAGTTAGAAAAGGCCCCACTACAGCAGCCCTTAGTGTTTAAATTGTTGACAAGCTCTATTAGAGTGTTAGGTCAAGAACAATAAGTAATCAAAGCAAACAGTCCTAGTATGGCTGGCTGATGCAAACAAGCAATTGAACAGATGTGTGAGCAAATCTTAAATATCAAGAAAAGAAGCAAAGAAGGAGGCTTAAAGACCATCACTTGATTGGCCAGATTTAAGGGGCATTTAAACATCATGTGCAACGTATGAACTAACATAAACATTGCATATTCCAGATTCTACAATGGAATGCACATGTGTTAGGTTATGCCATGTATGATGATGCCTAAATGTACACTATATCAGGTAGGAGTGATTCATCATTACACGCACAATTGAATTGCAGGTTAAGGGCCAGTTCTATTCTGCCTTTTCAGGGCTTATTGTCAAAATAAGCCATAAAAGATGTAAAGAAGTCATTTTTGAGTTATGGGCTTGGGCTTAACTAATTTCTCTTTGGAGGGGTGTGTTTCGGGTAGAACCTCACTAAAAATTGAAGGGAAGGGGAATAGTGAAATGACTCTGATGTCTGCCTATATTACACTCAAAATGCAACTGGTGACGCCCGTGTCACACCTCACCCTCAAGTAAAAACAAACACGCAAGCGTTCGTTGCCCTGCCTGCTTGCATCTCCTCTCCCCTTTCCCTCTACCTCGATACCCTGTCTGCAACACTAGGGTTCGTCCAGCAAGCCGTCGCCACTGGTCCCACGCCATCTCCCTGGCTGCTCCTCCCTATGGTCCTCGATGATGCTCTGTCCAGCTAGGTTACATGGCCGGCGGGTAGGGGCACATCTCCCTGGCTGCTCCTCCCTCTGGTGCCGCCCCTCATTCTCATGGTCTCCAGCAGCTGCTCCATTGTGGTTCGTCCAACGCACTACTTCGGCAGACGCTACACAACTACGACTGATGCCACACTGCGGCAGAAGGTACCTTATTCCCCCTCCACACCTCCCAGGCCGCGGCCTTGAGGTGCTGTTGAAGAATGAGCTCATCCAACAAGGTGAGGATCTCCTCTGATTTTTTGCAAAATTTTCATTCTGATCCACTATACGATGAATTTCTATGAGCTGCTTCTGCTGCTGCTATATGATGCATTGCTATGAGCTGCTCCTGCTGCTGCTATATGATGAATTGCTATGAGCTGCTACTGCTATATGATGAATTGCTATGAGATGCTGCTGCTAAATGATGAATTTCTATGAGCTGATGCTGCTGCTATATGATGAGTTGCTACAAGCTGCTCCTTCTGCTGCTGTATGATGAATTGCTATGAGCTTCTCCTGCTGATGCTCTATGATGAATTGCTATGAGCTCCTCCTCCTGCTGCTATGTGATGAATTGCTATGAGCTGCTCCTGCTGCTACTATATGATGAATTGCTATGAGCTGCTCCTGCTGCTGCTATATGATGCATTGCTATGAGCTGCTGCTGGTATATGATGAATTGCACACTGCTGCTGCTGTTTGATGAGTTGCTATGAGCTGTTGCTGCTATATGATGCTTTCAGGTGGTGCTGCTATATGATAATAACCAACCACTTGGACCATCGAATTTAAATAAATAATTGTTCTTTAAATGTGGGTCATGCATTTTTCGTTTAAATTAGGCAATGGGATCTCTATGGAAAACATTGACCAAAGTAGATTGTGCCAAGTAGATGGTATCTTTGTATTTGCATTTTGAGAAAATAGTGAAGGTCTATTTTCCTATCATATTAATTACTGCACTGGGTTCAATTTGTGATGTTTGCAAGTCAAATTAATTTTCATATGGGCAGCAAAATGAAAAAAATATAATGCAATCTAGACTTTTCACTGATCATACCAAAGATAAGCTGAAAACGCAATGAAAAGAACTGGTTGGCTTATTACACGGAGCTTATATTCACATGTGCTTATTTTATTAGGATAACTCATAATAACTTTCCCTAAGAAACTTGGCCAATAGAACTGACATACAAATAACATGTCACGACGATTGCAATGGAGGAGTGACGTACCATAGCACATTGGATAGGCTCACCACTGGCTCTCCTTTTTTGCGATGTTCCATGAAATTGCCACATACATCTTGTACTTTTTCATTGTGTAACCCTATTTGCAAGTTGACACGGCTAATTTCAGACATCTCTACATGATAATACATTGCATATCCCTTGCGCATATTTAAACCACCAATTAATGATTGTGTGCGTAGCATAAACTAGCCATGACTCTGTGTGCTGGACTAGCAGGCACTCTAAGGGAGCCTAATGTAGTGTACTGGAATTCCTACATGCCACCTACGATTTTGTGTAATGTACTGCCTCTGTTCCTAAATATATGTCTATGTAGAGATTCCAGTATGGACCACATACAGATGTATATAGATGCATTTTCGAGTGTAGGTTCACTCCTTTTGCTCCGTATGTAGCCTATAGTGGAATCTCTAGAAAGACTTATATTTAGGAACGGAGGTACGAGGTAGTATCATGTATGACATCTACATATCTAATTTAGCAGCCAGTAGTAGAAACCATTGTCTACACAAAGGGATTACTGGTCGAAAATCCTAGCAAAGCACGCAGGCAGGCACAAAACAATACAAGAGAGAGAGAGACACGCTTACAAGATCATAGCAATGCCTCGGTCCAGGATCTTGGTTGGCTAAGCTGTTAGATCCATAAGAAACATCGTCCTTGTAGTTTTTGCCAGCTGCATAACAGGTAACAGCGACCTGTTAGTATATTTTAAGTACATCAGGCAGGTGATGCTGGATGGGTTTAAAGGTGACAAGTACCTAGGCCGTGGCGGGTGCTTGACATCTTGCCATACGGTGGGAATCAGGTTAGAAACGTCAAGGGTGATGACACTGCGCTGGTTGTCGGGGTCCGGTAAGGAGATCTAGAACCATGGAGTAGGGTGTTTGTGGAGCGGCTCTGGTAGGGTGGACTACAGTGTGGGCAAAGTGGATCTGTGGCCGTGGAAGAGGGCGTAGGTGAAGCTGCTCCGGTGGTTGGGTTAAGGATGGTGTCGACGATGCGGATCTGCGGCCGTGGACGGGGCATCAGAAGCTGCTCCGGTAGGTTGGATGAGGGTGCGAGGAAGCGGATCTGAGGCCGCGGACTTATGAGTTGGCAAAGCGGCCCCGGTAGGGTTGAAAATGGTATAGGCGAAGCTACTCCGGTGGGGTTGACGATGGTGTCGGCAAAGCGGCTTCGGTAGGGTTGAGGAAGGTGTCGATGAAGAGGATTAGAGGCCATCGACGAGGGTGTCGGTGGGGCGGCTCCGGGGGGGGGGGGGGGTGGACGAAGCGTCTCTAGTGGGGAGTACGAATGAGCCGCTGCAGATGCGCTGCGGTTGATGAGAGTAGCGGTGAAGCAGATCCGGTGCCCTGGAAAAGGCCGGCACTGAATGGGCTATGGTACAGTGGTGGATGAGCAGTCTACTTGTTTCTAGGGGAGGTGGGAGGGTTAGATGCGGCCGCAGAAGCAGATCCGGCGAGGTGGACGCCGCTGGCAGTGAATGGGCTCTAGTACACCGGTGGATGAGCAGTCTAGGGTTTCAAGAGGGGAGGGGAGAAAGGCCGATGAAGTACGGACGACGTGATGTGAGATGCTCTGGTGCTGTGGAGTTAGTCGTTTTTGCGGGAGGGGGAAAGGAAATGGGGGTGTCGTGTAGTGGGGGGGGGAACCGGAAGTTACCAAAGCATCCCCGACCTATTATGTAGATGAGGGCGGTGTCGGGGGTTGGGTGCGACATATGCCAAAGGATGGTTTATCATGGTGGGAGCGAGTAGAACGTCGCCGGTGCCCGGAAGCGGGATTAGGCGTAGACACAAGCGCCGGCGTACTTTACCCAGGTTCGGGGCTCTCCTAGGAGATAACACCCCTAGTCCTGCTCTACGGGGTCTCCGCATGATCACTAAGGCAAAGTGAGTACAAGGCTGCTCCTCGAGCTATATGCTGGAGGTAGGAGAAGGCAAGGCTAGCTTTCTCCTTCCTATATCTCTGGTCTAGTTCTAATGGGTCCTAACCCTTTGCATGGGTGCCCTGGGGGGTTTATATAGGCCTACCCCCCCAGGGCTACAGCACCGCCGTCATGGCGGGCGATTACTGTAGCCACTCCCCGTCTAGTCTGGTTAATGGCGCGTGGGACCCGTGGGAGGAGCAGGCGGACTCCTATGGGCCGACTCCCATCGGGTCCGATTGGTAGGGCTCTTCGCCGTCTTCTGGACTCTCGCTGACTGGTGGAGCCCGTCGTTCTTGGGCCATATAGACAGGCCGTTGTGGGAGCAGGAGTCCGCCTGTCCGTGGTGACGTCAGGGCTGGCATGGCAACAGTGCCGCGCTGGGCGGGGCTCCTCGTTGGTTCAGCACACTGTGGCCGCGCCAGCCCTTAGGAAGGGGAGGGGATGGGCTGCACTGTAGTCATTCCCGCCCCGTCCCCCTTGATGTGGGTACGGGCTTCGAAGGGGCCGCGGGCCGACTCCTCAGAGCCGGCTTCTCTGGAAGCCGCCTGGTAGGAGTCGGCTCGTCTCGACCTCGCCTTCTGGACTCGGCCGTCTACGGGCAGCCGGCTATTTCTCCAGCCGGCTCCTAGAAGTCGTCTTTTTACCTTGGCATCCTGAGGGGCGAGGTCAGCCCCGATGCCTTGAAAGGTTATGGGCGTCGGGTTAGCCTACCCGTGGCCCATTACTCGGATAGTAGTTCCCGAAGCTGGTGAGGCGCCGCGGGCGACTGGTCGAGGAGCCTCAGCAGTTTCCTTTCCCCAAGTGCTTGAAGCGAAGCTTCGTTCGGCTTCTGCCGGGCCGACTGGTAGGAGTCGGACTCGACCAATCTGGCTTGTCCAAAATTTTCGAATGCCTCGGAGGGATCCAAGTGGCGTGCTAGCTAAGCTTCCGGGACACCGCCTGTTTCGGGCCTGTCACGTGGTGACGTGCGGCCGGGCCAGTCTGCCCACCCACGCGCGCGACGGGACACACCTATAGGTGGGGCCCACCACTACCACGCCACGGCAAGCGGGCAGATCCGCTGCGTCCGGGGCGGACGGTTGAGATTCCCGCGGAGTTACTGCGCGCAGTAACTTTCTGCGATAAACGTGGGAGGCGTGGGGTAGTGGGCGCAGTAAATCCCACACTCGCCCCCTCGGCTTCGCAGCCCACTGGTCTATAAGTAGGGGGAGGAGGGGGAGCGGCGGAGCACGATACCCCTCCTCCTCCCTGCTTCCTCCTCTTCTTCCTCTCGCCGCTGCGCCCCAAGCCACGCCGAGCGCCGCGGTGACCCGTTCCCGATGAGCTCTTCTTCCGCCGCCACGCCCCCCGTGGTGCACTCCCGCACCTGGGACGGTTCGAAGGTCCACGATGATCACATAGATTTCCTTCGTATGACACGCCGGCTGCCTGGCAAGGACTTCGTGAGGGTCCGCCTCGCGCTGAAGAAGGAAATCTTGCCGGCGCTGGAGGAGGGCGAGCGGGTCGTATTCCGCTCGCACTACCTACGCGGCCTTGGCCTTCCGGCGAGCGGCTTCTTCCGTGCCTTTCTCGAATTCTACGGTCTCCAGCCGCACCACCTCACCCCCAACACGGTGGTGCTGCTGTCCGCCTTCGTCGCCTTGTGCGAAGGCTTCCTCGGTGTTCTCCCCACCATCGAGCTCTAGGGGGAGTTCTTCTACTCCAAGGTTGGCACCCAAGCCGCAGGCGTGCCGGCTCAGTGCGGCGCGTTCATCACCGTGTGGAGGTCGGGGCCGACAACCCATTTCCCCCCATCCGGCTGATAAAGTCGGTAAAGATGTGGCAGCAGTCGTACTTCTACATGAAGAGCGTCTTCGCGGAGGAGCCGTATTCACGCGCCAACCCTCCGCCCATGGTGAGTTGTTTCTTTTCCTTTTTCTTTGACTCCTTTGCCGCCGAGTCCGTCTTGTCCAATCTGACCAATCGGCTTTGGTCAGAACCCCCTCCTCCATTCGGTAGCCGGCACCATGGGGCCGGACCGTGAATTCCTCCCCGACCGGGCGGAGAGCGATGTTGACGACCCCGACTTGGGGGCGGCGGCCTTGGAGGACGACGCCGAGGGAGGAAGCAGCGAAATGGGCGGCCCGAGGCTCGGGGCCAGTTTTGAGGACTGGCCTGACGATGACACGGAGGAGGTCACCCCATGCCATCAGCCAGGAGCCGGCCAGCCTGGCGCGAGCTCTTCTGCCGCGCCGGACGCCCAAGGCGGCGTGAAGAAGCGCAGGGCCGTGCCGAGCCTGTTTGGCAGCCGTCCGAAGAAGCCCAAGAGCTCGGCCACGGTGACCAAGCGGGACGAGGCGGCCGCAAAGGCTCACCGCTTCTGCAAGGAAGTGAAGAAGCCGCTGCTGGTCTCCGCGTAAGTGCTACCTTTCTTGCGCTTTCATTTTTTTCTTTCGTTGATCTTGTCTGAGTTTGCTTGCTTGTTGCCCTTGGGTCCAGGGCTCTCCTCTCTCTTGACAAGGTCGCTGCTGCCTCCATCGTGGGGTTGGCAGAGACTTCCGCCACCACTCGACGGATTGACCCTGCCACCGACCTCCGAGAGGCGACAGAGCGGAACGCACGAGAGGTGCGTGTAGAGCAGGAGGCCGCCCATGTGAAGAAGGCGGAGGCTGGGAAGGAGGAGACCGCTGCCAAGAAGACACTGGCAGAGGCCGAGGCCGCCGATGCCATGAAGAAGCGAGCTGAAGAAGCCGCGCACCGTCAGTCAGCGGTTTTTGTTATTCCTCTGAACTCCGCGCCACCACCCCCAGAGTTCACGGTGTAGACTGGGGAGGCCGGCGGCGAGAACTAAGTCATGGAGAAGGATTGACACCGCCACGCCGGACGTGATCGTGCCGCCACCGCCGTCATCTGGGAGCGCACAAGGCGAGCAGCCGGCGGACCCGCCGGTGCCACCGACTAAAGACGAGGTGGTGGCAGGCCTAGTTCTCCAGGTCGGCGTCCCGACGCGTCGCCGTCTTGCGAAGGCGGCTTCGGCGCCACGCCCATTGGAGACCGGCGCCAGGAGCTCCACGATCCCGGACACTGAAGCGACGAGCGCCGCGCCCACTGGGTGGGTGCGGGTAGGCGGGATGGGCCCACTGAACCGGGCGCTTCTGGATGTCCAAGCCAAGCTCCGAGTCGAGGGTGATGCCATCAAAAACTGCACCAAGGTGTATCTGGTATCGCGAGAAGCCATCCAGGTACGTTCCCTTCTTCTTTGTCTCTGTTTCATGTTCTTTTCGGTGGGGGCGCGCCAGCACACCCGCTGGGTGTAGTCCCCGAGTTTCGGGCCAGCTATTGAGCAGGCGGCTCAGAACTCTGATCGGCGAGTTCCAAGTACTAATACTTGTCTGAAATTTTGTCACAGGACTACCACAATCTTCGCGTGATCACCTTCAACGCCAACGTCGAGGAGCTGGCCAAGCAGACCGCCGACTTGTCAGAAAGCCGGAGTGAGTCCTCTTCCTTCTCTGTGAGGGCGCGCTGGTGCACCCGCGGGTTGTAGTCCCCGATATTCGGGCCGACTGCTGAGCAGTCGGGCCGGATCTCCTCGGCGACTATTCTTTTTTTCTGTTGGTAACTAACACCTTGTTCTCCTCCTTCTTTTGCAGAGGCCAACGCCGCCCTGCAGCAGCAGCTGGGCAAGGCCAACACCGCCCTGCACACCAAGGAGGAGGAGTGCGGCCAGCTGGCTGAGGAGCGCGATCGGCTGGCCACGCAGCTGGCAGAGCAGAAGGAGCTGCTCAAGAAGGCCCAGAAAGAGGCGGAGGACAAGGAGACCACCCTCCTTGCCGAATTCGCGTCTGAGCGCTCCTCCTGGACCGACAAGGAGGCGATGCTGTCCTCCGGCTTCCATGAGATCGAGGATCTCGTCGACGGTGAGCCTCTCCTCACTTTTCTTCTTTGAGCTGCCGGCTGTTGGTCGAGCCGACTTCTAATCTCTAATTTGGCTCTTTGCCTTCCTGTCTTGGCAGACTTCTTCCCTGGCCACTCGGACGCTGCCAACTAGGCCATCGAGGCTGATCGTGAAGGGCGGAGGGCGGATGGTGCGAAGATCATCGATGACTCCCCCTGAACCCTTAACGAGCACATCCTAAGCATTGAGGCTCGTCTTCGGCCGGCTCACCGGATGCTGTGCTGGCTTCAACGTGTCGGCGCCCAGGCGATCGCCACCCTGTGGCCGGACATGCCAGCACCGCGCACCCCAAGTCGGACTGCCGACTGGCTGGAGGTAGCAGCTAGCCGCCTTGAAGCCTAGAAGGGCTCTTCGGCCCGGGCTGTAGCGCGCCGAGCCTTAGAGTTCATCAAGGCGTGGTATCCTGGGCTGAGTCTAGCCCAGCTAGCCATGTTCCGGCTAGAAGCTCAGGCGGAGTTGGCGGTCTTGGAAGATGACCTCGTCAAGCATGCGGCGTCGATCGCCGAGTATACTGACACCAGCGTCTTCGTCCTGGAGCGGGCTGAGAATGGCGACGAGGTGCCGCCGGAATGGTTCGGGATGAATCCGGCTGACGGTGAGGATTCAGCGGAGGTGATCGACTCCAGTGGCGAGGAAGAAGGCGGGGCGGAGGAGGAAGGCGAAGGGGAGGCACCGGAGGTTAGAGCGGACGGTCAGCCTCAGCTCGACCGTGCCTCCAACAATGAGCCACGCCCAACCGAGGCGGCTACCACTCGAGGCGACCAAGCGGAGACTTCCCAGCCGGCCGCTCCACCAGCCGGCGCCGCCGATTCCGCCGTTCCACCAAGCCCGCCTGCTGCTTCCTAGGCTGTCACTTTACCTTTGTTTATACCTGCTTACCAGTCTCGATGAACTTTGTTAATTTTTCACAATTCCACCCGCGTGGTATATCTTGAACTGCTGTTTGAAGATTGGCCAAGGGCCTTGCTATGTAAATATATTCTGAGTTCTATCTCTTCTTGCCTGTTGCTCTTTGGCTTTTTTCCTTTGCCGCCTTCCCTTGGTTGCCGTCTTGCCAGTCAGACAGCCGCTCTGCGGACTGTTGCTGGATCAAGTACTTAGCTTCTTTTGGGAAGGCATGTACTTAGCCGTTTAGAGTTCTTTGGCAAGTTAAGTAGAACACGGCGAGCCGGCTTCTCAACAGTCGGTCGTAAGAGGCGGGGAGCCGGCTTAGACTATGCCCATGCTTGTGTCCTTAGCCATTTTTCATATGGGCACCCTTTCTATTACTCCTACCCACCGTCCAGTCGCTCTGCGAGCTGCGGCTTCTGGTAGGAGACGGCTTAGGTGCCACACATTACTTGTCCGACTATAGGAAGCATTTCGTAGTGCAAGGCAGCAAGTCCCCGGGCCGACTAGTCGGACCCGGTGCCAAGCGGCATAAAAAATAACACACTTATGGGCATGATTTTTATCATATAGATAAAAGAGGGCAGTCCCCGAGCTCATCTCGGGGGACCCGGAGTCTTCGTACTTAATACAAAAGGTAGTGCGGTACATACTGCTTTAACTGTAAAATCTTCGGAGGAGGTTTGCGTTCCATGGCCGTTCTGTCTCCTTGCCGGAGTCGTCCCTCTTGCGTGCTCGAGACTTCTGAGCATCGATCGGGTAGTAGGAGTCGTTGCCTAGCACTTTGCTGATGACGAAGGGGCCTTCCCAAGGCGCTGAGAGCTTGTGTTGACCGGCTGTTCGCTGGATCAGCTGGAGCACAAGGTCTCCCTCTTGGAAAGATCTCGGCTTGATCTTCCGGTTATAATATCAGCGCAGGCTCTATTGGTAGATGCTGGACCAACTGAGTGCTAACAGCCGGCCCTCTTCCAGCAGATCGACGCCGTCTTGACGTGCTTCTTCTGACCCCTCTTCGGTGTACATGGTGACTCGAGGGGAGTCGAACTCTATGTCCGTTGGGATGATGGCTTCGGCACTGTAGACGAGGAAGAAGGGCGTGAACCTGGTTGACTTGTTTGGAGTCGTGCGTAGGCTCCAGAGGACGGCCGGCAGCTCATCGAGCCAATAGCCGGCCGAACGCTCCAGAGGCTTGACAAGTTGAGGCTTGATGCTGGACAAGATGAGGACGTTTGCTCGCTCTACTTGTCCGTTTGACTGCGGATGGGCAATGGACACTAAGTCAGTCTGATGCCCTGCATCGCGCAGAAACGGGCCAAGGCGCCTTTGGCAAAGTTTGTGCCGTTGTCGGTGATGATGCTGTGTGGTATGCCGTATCTGATGGTGATGTCGGAGATGAAATTCACAGCAGTCAGACCGTTCAGCTTCTTGATTGGTTTGGCCTCTATCCACTTGGTGAACTTTTCCACCGCGACAAGCAGATGGGTCATGCCGCCTCGCGCTGTTTTGAATGGCCCCACCATGTCCAGGCCCCAGATAGCAAAGGGCCAGGCAATGGGAATAGTCTTTAGCGCAGAAGCCGGCTGATGTGGCTTGGACCGAAACTTCTGGCACCCTTTGCATTTTTGGACCAATTCCTTGGCGTCTTCTAGAGCAGTCGGCCAGAAGAAACCATGGCGGAAGGCTTTGGCTATGAGTGCTCTTGAAGCCACGTGGTGTCCACACTCGCCTTGATGGATGTCTTTGAGAATCGCTTGGCCTTGCTCCGGCTCCACGCAGCGCTGGTAGACACCAGTGACACTGCGCCTCACGAGCTCTCTGTTGACAATGGTGTAGGCTGCTGCCCGACGTTGCACTTGCCGGGCCGAGATCTCATCAGTTGGTAGCTCTTTGTTCACCAAAAAACTGAGGATGGGCTGGACCCATGAAGGTGCTGCAACTTCTGCAACTGTCAGGACTGCAACTTGGATAAGGGCGGCTGGGCCGGGAGGCGGCGGGTTGGAGTCGGCAGCCGCTTGCTGTGTTGATGAAGTCTCCGGGCCAATTGGTACAGTCCTCGGGCTGAGTTCTGAAGTCCCCGGGCTAGTCACTGCAGTCTCCGGGCCGGGTTCTGAAGTCCCCGGGCCGGGTGCGACTGCTGCGACCTCCGGGCCGTCTGTCAAAACTCCCGTGCCGGCTGATTGAGCTCTCAAGTCGGATCCGACTACTTCAGGAGGAACCGGCACGAAGATAGAATCTGACTCTGGTGATGGCTTGACAGACGGTTTGAGAAGGCGCTGAAGGGTGACGCCAGTTGGTATTGCTTGACGGGTGGAGCCGATTCGTGCCAGGGCGTTTGCTTGGTCGTTGTCGTTTCTTGGCACATGGAGAAACTCGCATCCGTCAAAATATCCACTGAGTTGCTGTACGAGGAAGTGGTAGCTCGCCATGTTTGCATCTTTGGCGTCCCAGTCGCTTGACAACTGCTGGACCACCAAGTCGAAGTCCCCATAGCACAGGATCCGGCGAATGCCGAGCTCTTTGGCAAGCCAGAGCACGTGAATGAGTACCTCGTATTCGGCGACGTTGTTGGAGGTGGCAAAGTGGATTTGCAGCACATATTTGAGCTTGTCGCTATTGGGAGAGGTGAGGACGATGCCGGCTCCCAAGCCGGTGCGCATTTTGGAGCTGTCAAAATGCATCCGCCAATGGGTGGAGTCGGGCGCTGGTAGCAAGTACTGGGTCTCGACCCAGTCGAAGAGGAAGTCGACCAGCGCTTGTGACTTGATGGCGGTGCGAGGCTGGTAGTAGATGGTGTAGGGGGACAGATCTATGGCCCATTTGGCCACTCGGCCCGAAGCATCCCGGCTTCCAATGATCTCGGCCAGTGGAGCTGTGCAGACCACAGTGATTGGACGCTCTTGAAAGTATGGTTTCAATTTTTTGGCGGCAAAGTGCACACCGTAGCACATCTTCTGGTAGTGGGGGCAGTTTTGCTTAGAGGTCAACAGTACTTCACTGAAATAATATACCGGTCTCTGGACTAGTAGGGCTTTGCCTTCCTCCTTGCGCTCTACCACGATGACTGTGCTGACCACTCGGCTGGTGGCGGCGATGTATAGGAGCATGGGCTCCTTAGGAGTCGGAGCCGCCAGGATAGGTGGAGTAGTCAACATCTTCTTCAACTAGAGAAAAGCTTCGTCAGCCTTGTGGTTCCACTCAAAAAAAGTGGTCTTCTTCATGAGTTGGTATAGGGGGAGAGCCTTCTTGCCCAGCCGACTGATGAATCGACTGATGGATGCCAAACAGCCGGTGAACTTCTGTACGTCCAAAAGTCGGCTGGGTACTTCCATCCTCTCAATGGCCTTGATCATTATAGGGTTGCATTCTACGCCGCGTTCGGATACTAGGAAACCAAGAAGCTGGCCGGCTAGTACTCCGAAGACGCATTTCTCTGGGTTGAGCTTGATTTGAAATCAGCGCAAGTTCTCAAAGGTCTCCTTGAGGTCTTTTAGCAGCGTTCCATGCTTCTCCGTCTTCACCACCACATCGTCCATGTAAACATGGGCGTTTCTGCCGAGTTGCTTGAGGAGGCACTTTTGCATGCAACGTTGAAAGGTGGCACCGACATTCCTCTAGCCGAACATCATGGTCAAGTAGTAGAAGGCTCCAAATGGCGTGATGAAGGCGGTCTTCAGTCTGTCAGCCGGGTTCAACCTGATCTGGTGGTATCCTGAATATGCATCCAAAAAACTCAACAACTCGCATCCGGCTGTGGAGTCTATTACTTGGTCGATTCTTGGTAAAGCAAACGGGTCCTTGGGGCATGCTTTGTTGAGGCTGGTGTAATCAATACACATATGCCACTGCTTGTTCTTCTTCAACACAAGGATCGGGTTGGTCAACCACTCTGGAAAGAACACCTCCATGATGAAGCCGGCTGCCAGCAGCCGGGCAATTTCTTCTCCGACGACTCTTCTCTTCTCTTCTCTTTTGATAGGCGGCGCAAGGCTGCCTGACTGGCTTGGCATCAGACCGGACATGTAATTTGTGCTCGGTGAAATCCGTCGGGACACCTGGCATGTCTTTGGGGGACCATGCGAAGATGTCCCGATTCTCACGGAGGAAATCGACGAGCTCGCCTTCCTATTTGCTATCGAGGTTTGTACCTATGACAGCGTACCTCTCTGGGTGCTCTGGGTCCAAGGGTATCTTCTTTGTTTCTTTGGCCGGCTTGAACGAGCCCTCAGCTTCTGACTCCTTGGGATCGGGCGACATCTCTGGCTGCTTGCTTGCCATCTCCACAACCTGGTCAAGGAGCCGCTTCTCAGCTGCAATCACGAGGGACTCGGCCAATCGACTGCTCTCTGCTGCGCAGGCGGACGACTTCTTGTAGTCGCCAGTTATGGTCAGAATCCCCTTGGAAC
This sequence comes from Triticum aestivum, assembly GCF_018294505.1. NCBI lineage: Eukaryota > Viridiplantae > Streptophyta > Magnoliopsida > Poales > Poaceae > Triticum > Triticum aestivum. Next base: position 495,783,054 of record NC_057809.1, on the reverse strand, counting down.
ATGGCATCTTCATCTTGAGGTAGGCATAGTGGGGAACAACCATGAACTTGGCCAGGGCAGGCCGACCAAGTAATGCATGGTATGGGCTCTCAAGGTCCACCACTCCAAACCATACTGACTCTCGTCGGAAATGATCTTTGTATCCAAAGAGGACGTCTATCAGAATCTTGCCGATTGGTAAGCAGGAAAGGCCAGGAACTATGCCATGCAATACTGTCCGGCTAGGCTGAAGATGCCTCTGTCTTATTCCTAATTTCTCCATGGTATCCTTGTATAGGATGTTAATGCTACTGCCGCCGTCTATTAGGACTCGGGAGAAGCGAGCTACTCGCTTGTCCGTGGCAAAGGTGGCGTCCAAAATCAGGGCATAGGAGCCGGGCTTAGGCATCACCTCCGGGTGGTCAGCTCTGCTCCAGCTGATGGGCTTTTCAAACCAATGCATGAACTCTGGGGTCTCTGATGCTACCGCATTTACTTCTTGTTGCTACAGCCGCCTGCTGCATCGATCATCGGCCACACTGGTGAAGATGACATAGGCTCCATGCTCTTCTAGGTATTTGTCTTGTATTGCACCGACTGGTCTGACCGCCGGCTGCTGGGGGGGAGGAGGAGGCGGCTGCCCAGCAGGCGGGGGTGGCATGAGGCCGTCTCCCTTGACGATCCCAGTGAGCCAGTGGCACTTCCGAGTGGTGTGGTTGGACGGCTTCGCACCACTATGGAATTTGCAGGGAGCATCCAAAGTCTGCTCATATGAGAAAGACAGCAACCTGTTGGGCTTGCCGCCCTTCTGTCGTTTGGGCGGAGGCGGCCCTTCCGGCTGCTGGTCTTCGACTGTTGCCACCTGTCGGCTGGTGGAAGCCGGCTGCGTGGCCTTGCGCTTGTGGTCGTTCTGTTGTTGACGCCGACTGGCGTCTCCAGCTGGGGTTCGAGGAGCCTGAGGAGCCAGTCACACTAACTTGGATTTCCGCTTTCATGGAGGAGTCAGCCGTGGCATATTTGTCTGCTATGATCAGCAGCTCGTCGAGAGTCTCTGGCTCGTCGCAGAGGAGCTTGTGCCTGAGGAGGGTGCCCTCGCGGCACCCGACGGTGAAGTATTCGATGCCTGCACCTCGTGCACGCCCTCGTAGGAGTTACAGAGCTCGGCCCAGCGCGTGAGGTAGTCACGAGTTGACTTGTTGGGGCCTTGCACGCACAAGGAAAGCTGGCGAGGTTTGGGAGGCCGCTTGTACGTGCTAGTGAAGTTGTGGATGAAGGCATCGGTGAAGTCGACTCAACTGTTGATGCTGCGGGGCTTCAAGCTGTTTAGCCATGTCCGGGCCATGCCCTGGAGCATGAGCGGAACATACTTCACGGCAACACGCTTGTTGCCGTTTGCTATGCTGACTGCTGTGGAGTAGTCAACTAGCCAATCTTCTGGCTTCATAGAGCCGGTGTATTTGGGCGTGTCTCTTGGGAGTGTGAACCCTCTGGGGAAAGGCTCGTCTTGAATGCGGGGGCCGAAGCATGGCGGGCCCAGCTCACCTTCTTCTTCAAGCGCCACGGATCGGTGGAGACGATCGATCCGGTGACGGGCATCATTCGCTCCGACTCCCTCTCGGCGGCCAAGACGGTCGCCGAGTGTCGGGTGGTCAACTGGAAGCGGGGAGACTCGCCTTTCTTTGCGAGGGGGAAGAGGCGGACAGTCATCCCCTCGTTTCACTGCTCTTGGGCGGCCGTCTTGGTAGCGCTCTATGGTGATGTGAGTCCGACTTCGGCTAGCAGCCGACTCCTTGTCCTTTCTTCCAAGAACGCCACCGGTCGGTGTCCAAGATGTCGCGCCTTGGTCTCGGCGGGGGTGCAGGTCGTCATTCTGCCGACGCAGCGTGTCAGTGCGGCAGCCGGCCTCGTTCTGCTCGGCAGCCGCATCGAGGAGCCGCTGAACGCGCTCCGCCATCAGGCGACGCTCCTCGCCCTCGAACTTGTCTAGCTCGTCTGCTGCCGCTTGGGCAGCTCGAATGTTTTCCACCGGCGTGGCGTAGACGGGGCGATCTGCCCCGAGCAGGTTGGCGATGGCCACGACGCGATGCTGGACAACGCCAAGGCAGCTGGGGTCTAGCGAGAGCCGGTGTGCCGCCCACAGTGCGGTCCATCTCACGCTGATAGGCCTCCGACAAGCATCTCAAGCTGGCCAGCTTCTTGGCGCCTTCGACAAGCTGAAGGTGGCGCGCCTCCAGCATCTCGGCGTCGGCGTCTTTAGGAATGGGCGCGGTCAGGTCTTGTAGTGCCGCATCAAGCGGGTCGCGAGCACCTCCGTCTGCTGTGGACATGGAGTTGGTCGAGGAGGCCCACGAGGAGGCTCCCAGGGTCGCCTGTGCCCGCGTCGGATGCGGGCTAGTCGGAGAGGTGGACCTCGCCGACAAGATCGGCGAGGCACCTGGCCGCGCAGGCGATTTCCATGCCAAGCAGCACGTCGGCGCAGACTCCGTCTGGCGTGCCAGGCTGGCTGCGCTCGCCAGGGAGAAAAGGGGTTCCCGTCCAGAACAGGTCTCCAGACGACGGTGCACCTCGCCGCACGGTGGGCGCCAAATGTCGGGGGTTGGGTGTGACATATGCCAAAGGATGGCTTATCATGGTGGGAGCGAGTAGAACGTCGCCGATGCCCGGAAGCGGGATTAGGCGTAGACACGAGCGCCGGCGTACTTTACCCAGGTTCGGGGCTCTCCTAGGAGATAACACCCCTAGTCCCGCTCTATGGGGTCTCCACATGATCACTAAGGCAAAGTGAGTACAAGGGTGCTCCTCGAGCTGTATGCTGGAGGTAGGAGAAGGCAAGGCTAGCTTTCTCCTTCCTATATCTATGGTCTAGTTCTAATGGGTCCGAACCCTTTGCATGGGTGCCCTGGGGGGTTTATATAGGCCTACCCCCAGGGGTACAAGGGTAATATGACTGGGCGTAGGCCCAGCCGTCAGTCTCTTCGGCCACCGACTTCTCGACCGACTGCTGGGGCCCGCCGATCGGGGGGCCCCGCCGACTGGTTTGGTACGGAGCCGACAGGCCGTACCCGCAGCTTGGGGGTCTTGCCGGCTGCTGATCACTGTAGCCGTGCTTCTAATGACGCAGGCTTGGTCAAAGGATCATGGCTACAACACCGCCGTCATGGCGGACGATTACTGTAGCTACTCCCCGTCTAGTCTGGTTAATGGCGCGTGGGGCCCGTGGGAGGAGCAGGCCGACTCCTAGGGGCCGATTCCCATCGGGTCCGATTGGTAGGGCTCTTCGCCGTCTTCTGGACTCTCGCTGACTGGTGGGGCCCATCGTCCTTGGGCCATACAAACAGGCCGTCGTGGGAGAAGGACTCCGCCTGCCCGTGGTGACGTAACGGCTGGCATGGCAACAGTGCCGTGCTGGGCGGGGATCCTCATTGGTACAACACACTGTGGTCGCGCCAACCCTTAGGAAGGGGAGGGGATGGGCTGCACTGTAGCCATTCCCGCCCTGTCCCCCTTGATGTGGCTACGGGCTTTGAAGGGGCCGCGGGCCGACTCCTCGGAGCCGGCTTCTCTGGAAGCCGCCTGGCAGGAGTCGGCTCGTCTTGACCTCGCCTTCTGGACTCGGCCGGCTATTTCTCCAGCCGGCTCCCAGAAGGCGGCTTTTTACCTTGGCATCCTAAGGGGCGCGGTATGCCCCGATGTCTTGAAAGGTTATGGGCGTCGGTTAGCCTACCCGTGGCCCATTACTCCGAATGGCGGTATTGTAACTGTTGGTTTCCGTGCACCAAGGACAAAAGGTGAATTTCGCATGCTAAAGACTAAGGTGGCGGAAATTACAGAAGGAGGCGGGAGATTTTGCCGCCCGCGGGATCGTTCGAATCTAGTTTCAACTAATTTTGGACCGTGCTAGCGGGAAGGTCATGCGAGACAGTGTACATGGGGCACACGTCAGCAGTTAATAACTGGTGTGAAGTCCACCCCAGAAAAAAAGACAATAACTCGAGATGATGCGCCGATAACTTGGACGTTCACACGGGCGCGGCCAATCATACGGGTGTAGAGGCGCGTTCACAAAAAATGGATCAAACGCTCAGCCTATGTATTTCTCGTGTAAATAGATAATTTAGTGCAATTGGTTATTTACTTTAAACATAATGCATTGACGTGTTAGTGTAGAGGCGCACAAAAAGAAATGGATATTGTAGTCCGCTACTTAAAAGTGTTACCTCATATGATTACGTAGCCTCCATTTCATAAACTGCGTACCCATTGAATTCATATATGAATATTACATATATTACTTCATAATAGAACCTTAAATCATCCAAGCCTAATGATTGTGAATGCAAGAGTAACAATGGTGCATGTACATGATAGCTACATTGGTTGTTTGAAGAAACATCACTGTAACTTTGGCATGCACAACTGAAAATGTTTATTTAAATAGAAAAAATGTGATATGTGAGTGTCCAATCTTTATAGCATTGAATCGATATTATACCTCTGGCCATGATACGAAGTAGGTATTGATTTATGTTCAAGCGATGCACGTCCACGATCGCTAGATAGTGATACGTGAATGAATTGTGCAATCTCTCTCACACGCATACATATCTCATTTCCCTATGGGCATCGGAATCACACACGCGCACTTCGTGTATTTCTCTCCCTCCGTCAAGGTTAGAATTCGTCTTTCTAACCCATCCTAGAAGTCTCTCACACAGAAACACACACGCTCTCTCTATCGAACACGCCCACCCCTTTAATTCCGCCCACCCACAGCCACTAATGTCTCAAAGTATAATAATGTCTCTCACACATATGCCTAAGGTTAACTCGAGTTCCGGAACCATATGAATACATACAATGGAATTCCATCAGAGCACCTTTTGTTTTGAGATTTCGCTCTCTCTCTCTCACACACACATTGTTTCTCGCTTCATTTTTTCCAGCACTTGCATGCACACAATTTTTTTTATCTTCGTGATGCTTTAAGTATGCCTCGCACAAATGCTATCTACATATCCCTTAATATAGCCAGATATGTGTCACAAAAAGTCCTTCTCCCTACTAGCAAGATGCCCATGCGTTGCACCGAACATCAAGATGCATTTGTATGAGTAGTTAATCTTGTGGGAGAAAAGGATGAACGAGGAAATGCCTTATTTGCAAATGGGGAGAGGGTTGTGGGTATCTTTTTGCAAAATTGCACAGTTTCCTTCCTATTCGTCGGGTATAAATCGGATGGCCTATAATGCAGGATGTCAGGAACACCATGATCACCAACTCTGTTTTTTATAAGAGTAGGGATAGTAAGTGTCACTGCCCCCCCACCTGACACCCACACCCACACCCACACAACCACACACACACACTTCCCAACACCGAAGGAATAGGGTGACACCTCGATCTTGATACTAATCTATCGACTGGCTTCACTCTCAAACACACACACACTCACACATGCTACCCGACACTGAAGGAGTAGGGAGGCACCTTGATGTTGATAGTAACCTATCCACTCCTCTTTCAAACACACACACATACACACACACTTGCTAGTTGTGCCTCTGTGCCTACCGCGCACACTCTCGATATGTCTTTCTCTCCCTCCCCTCCCCCACCCCAACAATGACAACAGAAGGGTGACAACTCGATCTAATCGTAATCTATCAATTGGTTTCTCTCTCGAACGTTGTGTCTCTATGCCTCGCTCAGTAGCCCCTCGATATGTAGACTTCTCGCGCGCGCACAATTGTAGTGACGATGACGCTGAACCCAGTGTGCCTCATTTTTACCGGCCTCATGTGATAGTTTTCACCCCGTTTTCTGTTAATTAACAAGGCAACCTTTTCTTTGTTACTACTAGTGAATCTGAAATCATTCGGGGCAGACATAAAATATATCACTTCAACCCAATTATCGCAGTAACTATTTTAAAACAAACTAGCTAGATGCCCGTGCGTTGCACGGAACATCAAGATGCATTTGTATGAGTAGTTTATCTTGTGAGAGAAAATGATGAACAAGGGAAGGCCGTATTTGCGAACGTGGAGAGGGGTGTGGGTATATTTTTGCAAAATTGCCATAGTTTTCTTCCTATCCATTAGATATAAATTCGACGGCCTATATTGCAGGATGGCACGCACACCATCATCACCAACTCTGTTTTCTACTCCCTCCGTTCCTAAATATTTGTCTTTTTAGAGATTTCAACATGTGACTACATATGGAGCAAAATGAGTGAATCAACAATCTAAAATATGTCTACATACACATCTATATGTGGTAGTCCATTTGAAATCCGAAAAAGACAAATATTTAGGATTGGATGGAGTATAAGAGTAGACATGGAGATATTCCTCCAGCATGGTCTACAACAAAAATGTGCTGGACTGGTTAGCGCCGGATGCTCGCAACGCGATGACATGAGTTCGAATTATATCTTTAACTTTAGATTCTTACATTATATATTACTTATTTAATATATTCTTCTTTCGCTACTGTACTGACAGTGGAACCCACAGAGTACCTAGAACACAAGATTAAGGATGGACTTGTTTCTTTTTAACTTTCTGTACGAAGCTGTAGCCACCCTGCAAGTCATGTGTACACTGTACATGCAATTAACTTTTTATAGAGGGACAATCATACATGCAATTAAGTCAAATGGATTGGATGTCACTCTATTATTTCCAGCATAAGAGCATCTCCAACGGCAGCCAGCAAATTTCCTCCTACTTCCTTCCACGAAGGACGACATCAAACGCCAGCGGGCATACATTTTCAAAACTCTAACCAACTAGATGAAATTCGTTCAAACACGGACTGATTTCATATAAGCATGAAGGATTTCGTATAAAAAGCCGGATCTTGATATAAACATGATGGATTTTGGTACATTTACATGAACTAAGTGGTACCAATCCGGCTCTCTTGGTATAACTAATACTCCCTCCGTCCGGAAATACTTGTCCTAGAAATGGATGTATCTAGACTTATTTTAGTTATAGATACATACAATTTATCCATTCTTAGAACAAAAATTTCCTGCCAGCTGGAGAGGGAGTACATAATCTAAATGGTCGCCCGCGGATCCCTTTGTCTTCCTCATGTCTAGCAAACACTTTGCGGGGTCGACGAAGGTCCTCGGAAGAGACAAAGAAGCAAAGAAACCACCTGAATGCGCAGTCGTCGCCTCGGCGGTGGCCTTCATGGGACCCAAGTGGCGGCGGCCTCCCGTGTTCTACTTATCCTCGATGATGGCGGCGGACATGGAGAAGCTGGCCACCGACTCGTCGCTCTCCATGCACCCGGCTTCTGTATTTGCCTGCATGGCATTGCCGCAGGCACGGGACGCGCGCCCACAGACACGGGAGGCATAGCACCGCAGACACTGGTGGCGCGGTATGACATGGCAGCGAAGATGCTCGTACCGGTGTGCTCGCCGCCGTGCCGGCATGGAGCAACTCGCCACTCCTCATGAAGCTGAACTGGAGCGGCGAGTTGCTAAACCACGCGTCTGGTTGGGCGGCAACTGGCTTCGTCGGGCCAAGTGAGGTTGGTGAAGCACCAAGCAGCCTCGCCCATATATGGAAGTCTCGGCGGGCCACCCAGCTGGGTAATATGCCAGAGAACATCTCCTCGGAAGCCATCAGAAGAGTGGAGAAAATGGTGAAGGTGGAGATGGGGGAGCGGCAGAGGGGTGCGATTCTTGCCCGCTGTCTGTCTGGCCTCGTGTAAATAGAGGGCGGACGGTAGGAGCTTGGCCGGCGTCTGGCCTCGTTCAAACTGAGGGCGGATGGAAGGAGCTCGGCTGGTGTTGCGTTTAATTCCGGCCCGCTCATGAACAGACATGTGGCCGGAGTAGGTTTCTCGGTTTGCATGCAGGTTTAACGGAGGGGTTTGATGGAGGCGAGGAGGCGTGTGCAGCCGGGCGTGCAGCGGGCGGTGCAGTACTATTCGATCTGATAGCAAGTGGCACAGTTCCCGATACGGGTTGAATGCAAACGAGGGAGGGAGTAGCGGTTCCCGAAATGTTGGACGGCCAATGCATCCTCCTTCAATTAATGAATGAGGGAAGTAATGGGAGGAGGACCAGGAAAAGAGGCCGCATGATGTGAATGCAACGCAGTTTGCCCTCATATAAAGGCGCCCCTCCATTCCAATGCATCTACCATTCCAATGCATCTACCTAAGCATTTACCTAAGCACCTACACTAAGCGCAAAAGAGCTCACTCTAGACCCATGGCGGCGATGCGCGCGAGCGGCCAGCCGCTGTGCCAGATGGTCCACGACGTTGTCCTATGGCATGGTGCCGAGGATCGTCTCCAGACGGTGTTGGAGACCGGCTGGCGGATGGCCGCCGTCGACTCCAACTACGACTCTCAGTTGGACCAGATGATCGTTGCCACCACCAACAAGTTCACCATCCTCAAGAAGCTCGCGGATGACATCGCAGTACTCCTCCAGCCCGTACACCCGGGCTCCTCATTGTCTGCCACCCTAATCGGCCTCCATGGCCGGAACCTCTTTCAAGCACTGGTGGCCCTGCGACTGCCCGCCGACACCATGGAGAATGTCCACCTGGAGGTCGCACTCGCCGCGAGGCACCTCGCCCTGCAAGAATTCATCGACCTACACATCGACGTGTACGAGAAAATCATGTACATAGGTATCTACAAGGCCAGTGAGGATGCTACGACGTTGGCCTTCCTCAACCGGCTGGAAGCCTTGGATGCCTTTGCTGAGAAGCACCTCGACCTCGCCACAAAAGACGCCGCTCCTTAGCCGCCGGTCGGTGGCCCGGTGCACTAAGTTGAGGAGGAGGAGGTCGTACGTTGATGGATACATCTTTCTTGTTGCCTTTTGTAACCACCACTGCAACCGCATCATCATCGTGGCCTTAATTCTTATTGTGCTATTGCATTCTCGTTCCAGTGAATACCGACATGTGCGATCCCTTTGCTTAATTATATGCATCACTGTAACTAGTACTCCATCCGTCAATTTATAAGTTGTGCTAACCTTTTCCATCAACTTCGTGCAACACGCGGGCATCTTGCTAGAAACACTAGAACATGTCAGACTGCTTATCTGGCGGAAATAGCCCCGCCCTAGCGTTTCCAATCGTTATTTCTATCTATTGATTGTGCCAAGGAGCAGAACCAAAATGTTACAATTTATACATGTTTCTCTACTCCTACTCCTATAAAAGACTCAGTTGGTGATGGTGGTGTGTCTGCCATCCGTCGTTTATGACCATTAGATCTACATCTAATGGCTGTGAGGTAAGTTGTGGATTTTTTGCAACAATAGCCCACTTCTCTGCTCCAATTTGCAGAAAACCCCTTATTATCTTGAAAGCAACCACATGCCTCCCTCACCTCATCAAAACAACCTGAGAAATATATCTCTACTCTTATAAAAAACATAGTTGGTGATGATGGTGTGCCTGCCATCCTGCAATATAGGTCCTCTGATCTATATCTGACGGATAAGAAACGAATGATAGCAATTTTGCAGAAAGATACCCGCACCCCTCATCACATTTGCAGATAAGGCCTTCCATTGTTCATCATTATCTCCCACAAGATAAACTACTCATATAAATGCATCTTGATCTTCCGTGCAACGCACGGGCATCTTGCTAGTACTCCTATAAAAGACTTAGTTGGTGATGGTGGTGTGTCTACCATCCGTCATTTCTGACCATTAGATCCGCATCTAACGGCTGTGAGGTAAGTTGTGGCATTTTTGCAACAATAGCCCACTTCTCTGCTCCAATTTGTAGAAAAACCCTTATTGTCTTGAAAGCAACCACATCCCTCCCTCACCTCATCAAAACAGCCTAAGAAATATATACTCCTATAAAAGACTCAGTTGGTGATGGTGGTGTGTCTACCATCCGTCGTTTCTGACCATTAGATCTGCATATAACGACTGTGAGGTAAGTTTTGGCATTTTTGCAACAATAACCCACTTCTCTGCTCCAATTTGCAGAAAACCCCTTATTATCTTGAAAGCAACCACATCCCTCCCTCACCTCATCAAAACAGCCTGAGAAATATATCTCTACTCATATAAAAAAACATAGTTGGTGATGATGGTGTGCCTGCCATCCTGCAATATAGGCCGTCTGATCTATATCTGACGGATAGGAAACAAACGATAGCAATTTTGCAGAAAGATACCCGCACCCCACATCACATTTGCAGATAAGGCCTTCCATCGTTCATCATTATCTCCCACAAGATAAACTACTCATATAAATGCATCTTGATGTTTCGTGCAACGCATGGGCATCTTGCTAGGACTCATGTAAAAGACTTAGTTGGTGATGGTGGTGTGTCTGCCATCCGTAGTTTCTGACCATTAAATCTGCATCTAATGGCTGTGAGGTAAGTTGTGGCATTTTTGCAACAATAGCCCACTTCTCTGCTCCAATTTGCAAAAAAACCTTATTATCTTGAAAGCAACCACATCATTTGTCTGAGAAATATATTTTGAGTGAAAAGTACTCCCTCCGTTCCTAAATATTTGTCTTTCTAGAGATTTCAATAAGTGACTACATACAGAGCAAAATGAGTGAATCTACACTTCAAAATATGTCTATATAATTCGTATGTGATAGTCCATTTGAAATCTCTAAAAAGACAAATATTTACGAACAGAGGGAGTAATATATTAGGAGTATATCAAAACAAGAGTGATTTCTTTCAAGTTTGTGAACAAGTACTACGATTCTACTACTTTGGATCTGTCGCAACGCACGGGCACATTGCTAGTAAAAGGAAAAGGCGTGCAGCGTTCGCGTCGCACTCCCCCCACACACGCCCGGGAATCGGGAGTACTCCACGGCCCGTCCGGCGCGACACATAGCTTAGGGAAGGCGTGTTGCCTAGCATTTTCACTTTCATGTGGGACCACCGTTGAGCAAACCGACTATTGGCAAACCGCACCCCGCCCGCCGCCGGGTTGGAAAACAGAAATGAGGGGAAGATCTAGCTGTAGCACGGAAGCCAAGAAATTTGGTGTCAGATGGGGCTCGTTGATAGATTAGGAGCATTCCGTACTACTCTACTCCTACTAGTACCAAGTTTGTAGTACTATACAACTAGTACTACCACTATACAACTAGTAGGTACATGCATGGCACAATGTTGTAGGAACAAAAAACGGGAAGATCTTGTTTTGGGTGATTTACCTTTTTTCAGTCAATGTAGTATGAATAATATGATGTGGGGGCCACCCGTGAAGCATATGTGGCTTGGTTGCATGGCTACGAAAGGTTTGAGAAAAATAAATAGATAATGTGTTTAGAGTGCACTCCACTAAACAAATATACTTTGGACCCATTGCAATGGGCCGACACATATATATCTATACCCCCTATATAGTGTGTGAATAACTTTGAAAGTTGGTCGTTGGATGAAGCCAATCCGGCGGTACAAAGATGGCAAATTCGAGCACTACTGGTCGTTGGATATCATCTACATCCCACCAGATTCTGCCACATGTAGAATGTAGAAGACTCCATGGTTGAACTTCACTCATGACTAACTTTGCCACAACTAAGCTTAGGCAAAGTGTGTCTGCCACAAAAAATGTGGCTGGCAAAATGGCCACCACAAGTGTGGCAAGATTTGGCAAGAAGTTGTGTCTATGACATGTGGACCATGTAGCTAGAAAAGTGTGGCAAGCCACAAGTGTAGCAATGACCCAAACACATGCCTGGTGTGTTTGGTAGGGTGTATGAAGGGTGCATGATCCCAAGAGTTCCCTTCTCGACCCACTTTTGGGTGTTTGGTAGAGTGTATGGAGGGTGCATGAGTCCACACTAGATTAGCACAAATACACTAGAAGCATGCATGAAGAGAGCATACATGAAGAGGGGTGTTGAGTTGAGCATGCATGAAGAGGGAACAACTATGTTGAGACGAGAACGCAACCAAACACACTTGTGGCACACCTAAGCTTAGGCGTGGCAACCTTAGGCTGCAAACAAAACCATAACTTTGAAAGTTGGTCGTTTGATGAAGCCAATCCGATGGTACAAAGATGGCAAATCCGAGCACTACTGGCCGTTGGATATCATCTATTCCACCAGATTTTGCCACATTTAGAATCTAGAAGACTCCACATGTAGAAGCATAATGCACAAACCGCCAGAATCTTATGCATGCAATGCACGTGTACCTTACTAGTAGTTGGTAGTACTAAGAAACAAATTCCGGGTTTGGCACGAGCTCGTACTGCGGGAGCACCACCAGGCCCGTCGCAGGAGTTACATTTCCCTCTCGGGGCCCACGGGACCGAACTTCAGTGGCTTAGTGCCCGGCCTATGAGTCAATGACATGTGGACCTTAGATGCGGCTGGCCCACATGTCATTCTCATGGTGGTGGTGTGGTTCGTGACTCGCTCATTCGAGATGAACCGGTCGGTGGTCGCGTGACCGTGGCGAGGGTGCCACAGTTGGGCGTCGGGGCGTTACGAGGCATAGATGGCCACACCGGCGGGTACTATCTATAGTATAGAAGTACTCCAACTGTGGATTGATGCACGGGACGAAATGTATCACAGCCGCTGGATGAAAATTCGATGGTGCGGGAGTACGGATCGGAGCACAGCAGCGGAGTAGGAAAACCGCGTCTAATCGGGTGTGGCTGTGGTAGAAAGTTGATGGTCGCCGCAGTTCAGCTCGCCCGCATGTCATGCACACAAAGGTAGAGGAGCGGCGGGGCCGAGAGGGATGAGGCGCACGTCGGGGGGATGAGGATCCCCTGACGTGAACAATCCTACCATTCTATCACTGACATGTGGGACCCGCACGTGTGGGTCCCACCAGTCAGCAAAGGAAAGGCAGGGTAAGGCAGTGATAGCCACGTTAGAGGATCCATGTGCACATCGGGGGACGTCGTGCTTACAGGTAGGGTTGGAGCGGCATCGTGGGAATCACGTGTGGGTGTGGTAGTGGTAGAAACAAGAAACGTGATGGTCGTCGTGGTTCAACTTTCATGGACAAGCTGTCATGTCTATGGACACATGTATATCAAAACTAGAGTGTTTATATTACAAGCACATGAACAAGTATTATTCTACTAGTTTGGATCCATTGCAACGCACGGGCCAGCACATTGGTAGTAGTAGTGTCTATCTCTATCTCTAGAGGCCTTCCCTCTTTCATCCTTTTCTCTCACAAGATAAACTACGCATACAAATGCATCTTGATGTTTCGTGGAGACAAACCAGGGGACTTGTTTTGTATGGGACACAGCCTACGATATACTCCCTCTCTCCCAGTTTATTTGTTTTGAATCTTTTTGTTTTATAAGTTTCAAATTCAAATTTAGAGGGGAAGTGGGGCCGAGAGGGGTGAGCCGCAGGTCAGGGGACGTGTGGTGTCATGGGTTCGTGAGGCGTCGTGGGAATCGCGTGTGGCTGTGGTAGAAACTTGATGCTCGCCGCATTTAAGGTGGCCCACATGTCATGCACACAAAGGCAGAGGGGCGGTGCGGCCGAGAGGGGTGAGGCGCACGTTGGGGGACGTTGTGCCATGGGTTGGAGCGGCGTCGTTGGAATCGCGAGTGGCAGTGGATGAAATGTGATGGTCGCCATAGTTGAACTTCCATGGACAAACTGTCATGTCTACGGACACATGCAATGCATAGCGATCACTGGAAGGAGTAGTAGAGAAAGCTATGCGGATAAATAGTTCCTTATAGTCAAGTGGACCCATGCTACAACTTGTTCCAAAGACATGCACACCATCGAAATAGTCCATCTATATCAATATACATAGAGAGGGAATATTTTTTTACAAGAGAGGAAATAGTTCATCCATCCATAATGCCCTGCTGCTGGTGCTTCTTCTTCTTCTTCTTCTTCTTCTTCTTCTTCTTCTTCTAGTTCTCATTTTCTGTGGGAGACGGCTTCACAACAAGCTCTGTGGACCCTACAGCTATCTTGAAACTCACACGGGCATCGAGGGCAGCATATTTTATCTGCTCATACGTCAAGGGATAATTCTCCCATCCAGACGACCTTAATGCCAGCGTCTCGTCACCCTTTTGAAGATTTGTTCCAAGCACAACATTTGCTACGTCGAATAGGGATGGTGTCGGTTTATCACAATCTTCTACAGGAATTTTTATTCTGGTTTGTAGGTCAGTGCTTTTCAAATCAAGGTTGTACGGCTCCAACTTCTGTTTGTCCCCTGCGATGGCTGCCCCACAGAAGTATATGTCCTCCCGAGAGAAGAAATCGTGAAGCTCACCTAGTATGGAGGGCGCATGTATGATGTGGTACACCAAAACATCATCTTCGAGGCACAACTGAAGGACAGCGGTGCGTTGGATCTTCCCAGTGGCACGCTCCGTGTACTCTGCATCGAGACTGATGACATTCATCTCCACCTTTTGGAGGGAGTTGGATACATTGTTGATCCACTTCCGAACAACCCTTGGGTGGTCGGTGACTGTGGCAACTATGCTCAACGAGCCTTCGACGAGGACATGTTGGACGCTAAAAACGTGCATCTCGATCTCTTTCGCCATTTGGAACCGCTGGGCCGGAGGGCTATGGTTTGGAGATTTAGGATTAGATGGCTAGTCTAACTGAAGAAGATGATTATTTATCGGGGCTTCGGAATTACTCCAGGAGGATGTGAAGAGGTTAAAACAATGTGAATGCAGTGTGGTTTGGATGCATATGAAGATCAAGGAGTAGTGAAAAAGCCGAGGAAAATCGGTTCCCAATGGAGAAGTAAATGGGAGAAGTTATGCGCATGCATGAGGAGAGTTGCGGTGGTTTGACTGCTACATGCAATGGATTTGACAGGCTCTTCGGTTGCCTTTTTTCTCTCTCCCACGCGCACAGAATGGCCCACTCGTATGCTACATTTTATTGCCTGGAGTCTGGCTGCAGCTGCTCATGCGTATGCTAATTAATGTTGTGAATGCGGGGCATGGAGGGAAATGGGCGCATGCAAAAGGGTATATACGCAGACTAATTAGAGAAATACTGAATATGCACAGACAAAAGAGGACCGGAGGGAGTACTACTCATGTTCCTACTACGGTTAAGGAATATGCGGTTATCCTCAAAAAATAAAAGTCCTTCTTCGCGCTTCCGCATGCACGAGAATTTGGTTCTGCTCGCAATATGGATGATAGCCGGAGGATGAAGTGAACCCAGAGGCATGCTAGCACGGGAGTGTACTTATGTTCCTACTACTCCTACTAGTAGTAGTAGTACAACTGTGGTACACTTGATGGTTAAAATACTATTATTCATCCATTCCTCACAGTGAAGTGACAAGACCCTGCACCCGAGGTGACACCGGTCCAGGCGGCGTGTCCGGGTTACCAAAGACAGCCTCACCTTGTGCACTGTGCAGTCATTTTCACCGCCGTTGTATAGCATGCCTCGCCTCGTCTCCCTCTCCCATAGCACCACTCCATCTCCATCTCCGTCTCGCCGGAGATCCCGAGGTCACTCTTCATTATCTCACTGTGCCCCCGCATACCCTCACCTCGCTTGCCTCCCCCAGTACCACTATTCCGTCATTAGCCGCTCCAGCACCAACAACCTTCTCCCCCGTAAATCAAGCCCCCCCCCCCAAAACCCCACCTTCCAAACTCCACCATGGCCGAACCGAAC
This sequence comes from Triticum aestivum, assembly GCF_018294505.1. Taxonomy (NCBI): domain Eukaryota; kingdom Viridiplantae; phylum Streptophyta; class Magnoliopsida; order Poales; family Poaceae; genus Triticum; species Triticum aestivum. The sequence goes on along the minus strand of NC_057809.1, from coordinate 495,767,422 downwards.
CGCACAGGATCCATATGAGCCGTGATTGGAGCAATCTCCCCAGTGACGTCCTCGACCTCTGTTGTTCGTGTATGGATATGTTGAGCGCCCTGCGGCTGGCTGCATGCTCGAGGGGCACACACGGCCATCATTGAAGCGAGGACAAAGCTTTTCAAGACACCCTGCTTGCTGCTATCTGGTCTTGTGAGATTGGCTCACCATGATACGGAGGCGTACATGATGCCCCTCAACTTCAATCTGATCTCCATTAGCCGAAACTTCTTTGCAGGTATGTAGTGGGTCGCCGTACATCATTTCCCTTGACTTCGATTTGATCACCATCGCCCGAAACTTCTTGGCAGGTATGTAATGGGTCGGCATAAACTCCCACTTGATGGCTGCCTTCAAAGAAGACGGTAAAAAGTTGGTGCTCGTGAACTTCCAAACCTCCCATGAGATTATCCTTCCTCCATTGGATTATATAGAGTTTTACCATCGCGGTCCTAGTCATCTAGATTGCCACGTCAGTTGGACGGACCTTGTTTTGCAGAAGATTGTAATCTGCCAAGTGCCCACACGACATGCGAATTACGCAGACTTCAAGCTAATTGCCTTGTTCGACCGAGGACTCGCCTATCTTTACACCAGTGCCTTCTTTAGTTGGAGACAACTTAGCTTATAGTGGATCAACGTCAAAGCTAATACACACTTTTGTGATGCTATTGAACACAATGGCATCATCTACGCGATCGACAAAGCAGATGGCACCACGTATTGCTGGGACGGCGTGTGTAAGTTGTTTCCATCTCATGTTAATGATGACGCCATGACACTATTTGAACTTTTTGTGATGATTGGCATATCTCTGTTTGAGCAGAATTTGAGTAGAACTATGGCAATGTATTAGAGATGCCAGAAATCAGCTATATTTGGAATGAGTTAATTCATGCGATTGTGATCATGTCATTACAACCAATTTGTACCCCTGAATAATCAAACAGTTAGGAATATATGGATATTCTCCTTATTTTACAGTAATCTATATACTACTACTAAATATGAGTGTGTATCAATGGTCATGTTGGTTTCCTCATTTTCATGATGTAGAAACATGCACCACACTGTTGGTTTCATCTAACCATACATTAGGGAAGTAAATGTGCATATGGAGAACTCTATATTTGGAAGTAGTGAAATCCTGTAATGCTTACCATGTGTACATACCTATATTCGCCCTTCAGCAATCAATGGCTAGAATAATATCCTCACAAAAATTTTGCCCACAGAACATGAGTATATAACAATGCATGTTATGTTAGTTACCTTGAAGAATTTGTTTGTGAGGACAGAACATGATTCCATAACATGCATGACATGGTAGTTTCCTGTGAAGAATCGATTGCGAGATAACATGAGTATAACCATGCGTGGCACTTCTATATTTTCGAACCCAGTATACATTTCCCTGTATTTTCCTCCCAGTTCCAACAAGGACATATCAATGTTGTTTCTTGCATTATCCTACTCATACTCTGAACAATGCTGATCTTACATTAACAATGCCTATCCTTTTTGATATGATGTAGTGTCCCTACAGTTACTGCCCTTTGCAATCACACCACCTTTGCCAAAAACAGGGAAGCACAACTGGTTCCTTGCTCGATCACACGACAGCAAAAGACTGATGATCATTCGGACACATGAGTCGGAAAAGTTATATTGCAAAAAACCCACTGTGCACAAGCACTGTGAAATACGTGAGTATCCGAACAGTGGCTGTTACCTCTATGAGCAGGATACCAGCTTGTTGGGGCCTTCAGGATTTTTTAGTTGGAGGCGGGTAAATAGCCTTGGTTCACACTCTCTGTTTCTCGGACTCAATTATCCGATTAACCAGGAGATCACCGTTGGCAAGGACCTTGATGGCAGAGAGGCTCTATTTGCTATGGAAAACGGTGTCTACACGGCGAGCCATAGGAGTTCGGGAGCAAACTCCCCTGATTGTCAATGATACAGCCTGCAGCCAAAAGAAGGTCAGAATGACAAAGGCATCTGGATTAACTTTGATCCTTGGATGTGTCAATTACGATAGGCAGTGATGTGGTTCAAGCCTTTAGGTTGATAGGTAATTGGGTTGTTGCATCGAAAGGGTGGAGTACTGGTGTCTCCGGATCATTGGTCGTTGAAGCGGGGCTACAAATTATGATGGTGTTGGATCATCTCTTCGAATGACTTTGTTGTCTTTGCTGCTTGTTCTGGATGGGTAGTTCTTTCTTTTGTTATGCATATTCCTTGTCATTTGGTCATCCTTGTCTATGTCACTCTTACTATGTAATAGTTTCCTCTGTTTAGAATGTCATTCTCGTCTGGATCATGAGAGTCTGAGCGCTGAAGATGGGTGCGTTTTGGTGGTGTAGCAAGACTTCTTATGAACTATCATGTCTTGCTGTTTATGTCAGTAGTAGTCACTAGTCAGTGTTTGAATGTTGTATATATCGTTGTTTAGAACTGTTTATTTTCTCGAACTACTGGTGGGCTAAATGAGGGCATCACCATTCTCCAGTGTTCAGAGTGTATCTCCTTTTTTCAAGTTATATAATTTGAGCTCAGTGTCTTTTCGATGATGTACACTTGTTTGGGCCAGTGAGGTGTCGTTGAATATGGGCCGAGTAGTAACGTAATGCCAAACATGTCAATTATGACTCTCAGGCCGGGCTCTCAAAAGATCCTAAAAAGGCCGGGCTCTGCAAAAAAGAAAGACTAAGGACTCTTAGGCCGACATGCAGGCGCCACCGGTGTTTCCGTGCGCTTGCGCACCGAGAGCATATTTGCGCGTGTTCGAAATTCAAGCTACCTTTTCATCCCCAATCTCCCGCCCCTCCCCCACCTCTGGAATCTCGATTCCTACTCCAGTTCCCCCAAATCCCCCTCCTATAATCCCTGTACTCAAGCTCACTATCATGTCGCCGGTCAACGCGGATCTCCGAGCCAGAGATCCTGAGGTCTGTCCTGCCTTCGGTCGCTGCGTGCTGTCGCTCAACAGTGGCATGGCGGCGCTTGACGACCAGTTTGCCGGCAAAGTGTTGATGGTAACCATCAACAGCGACCGGCCTCCTGTCTCGCCGAACGACCTTGTCAAAGCTCTTGGCATTGCGCACGGCATCCAAATTAATGACTTGCTCGTCGAAGTCTGTCCGCCATCGGCTGATTTCTTCGTCAGGTTCTGGACAACTTTCGATTGCAGTCGTTTGTTCGAATCCCGGTGTTTGTTTCGTGAAGGCGCACTGGTGAACTTTGATCGGTGGCACCCAAGATGGGGCTCGGTGGCCTCCGAGCTTGAGTTTTTAACAAAGCTTACCTTCCAGGGCATGCCTCGACGTGCTTGGAACAGCGAGTCTATGAATGAGCTTATCAACGACCTTGGAGGTGAGCTCATAAGTATGTTTGTTCCTCCAGACAGCTGGGCTCGGACGGTTATGGCATGGATGAAGAAGCCGTCCACCATACCGAAGGTGATTGGTGTTGAGCTACCGGTGCAGGAACCGGGGTTGTACTATTCAACACCACCAAGGCCGCCGCCGACCATGTTAGGGATGCACCTATATCAAGTGTTCGTGCATGTCGAAGAAGTGGTCAATCCATCAACCGAAGTCCTGCCGCCGCCGCTGGTGCCAGGGTCTGTCGACGACGTCCATTACAGGAGTGAATGTCAGGCTTTCCCCGTGTTGCTCGGAACTATGGATGGCACAGGGCCTACTCCATCGCGCGGCAGAGGCCACTGCTTCTTTGGGAGAAGAGGCAGGGCTGGCTACCTGGATGTGCTCTAATTTGAGGTAACAACTGAATCTTGTTAGATACTAGTTAAATCCGAGCTATGGGTGTGAAGCACTGATGTGCCAGTACATTTGATTGTGACCTGTTCTAATTTTGTACCTGAACTTTTTTAGAAAGGGTTGTATGTCAACTTAATGTGCTAGCAGAACTTATTGTGTTGTCTGTCTATTTTCTTTGCACAACATTCAAGGGATGAACCATTATGTACAAGTTCATTGGTTTCAACATAGCTCTACCCGTAGCGATCCACTGCTTCCATCCTGATTGTGCCGCCTGCGTGTAATTTTTGTATGCAAGTTCAGTGTGCTATGATGTTCTATATGATTTTGTCAGCTATATAAGTTTTTACTGAGCATCAGCAATGCATATGGCTGAAAGATGTATTCAAGAGCATCGACCGATGGGTCTCTCTCTCTCTCACACATACACACACGCACACACGCACAAGTGGGACCCATTGAATTATTTCTTTGCTCGTGACATCTTTTAATTAGGTTCCACCGTAATCTAACTTTTTTCTTAAGTTATTAATGGTGCTCAGTGACTTCAAAAAGTTGTACAGAAGTCTTGTTTGGGCCTTTCCGGCGTCGCTGAATGTGGGCTGAGTAGCCATGTTAGGTTCTACTGTACCACGCAAGCCTTTTTTTCAACATTAGGAATGCAACTGGGCCGACAATTGTACACAATATCCGGGTCAACTTGTTATTCTCCGCCCCGTTGGGCTGCAAACTTTCCTAGGAGGTATGCATTAGGCTTAACAAGAAAATGGAGTTTAAGAAATAATAAATGGGATGTAATTATAATAACTGGGTAGTAACTATAAAAAGTGCACCAAACGCGTAATTAGTTTAAAAAATATATTATTTTTGGAAATTAAATTTTTTAATTTCATTACTTGTTGCGCGTGCAATATTTCATTGGATTTTAACGTAATACAACTTTATTTTGAAATTATATTTAATCTGGCTAGAAATTTCGGATAAAAATATTTTGGATCCCATAAAAATGTGGGAATTTTATTGAATTCTGTTTTGAGCGGTTGGTTGAAATTATTAATCATTGTCCTAGCTAGAAAATGGGATGTGCTTTTAACAAACTGTAAATGGGTTGTAGTAAATTCCATTAGAATTAAAAAATGGGTTGTACATTCTTATAAATCGCAAATGGGCTACATGTTCTCTGCCGCACACTTGTGGGCCTTCTAAGTTGACGCGTCCCCTAAAAAACTTAGTTGATGCGTATGCAAGGCTTTGTCAACAACACACGGTTCTGGCAGCTGTGGCCATTGGATGTCCATCCAAGGGATGTCGTGTTTCTTCTTCAATCTCGGATATTCTTGCTTCAGCCGCCCAAAAAATGATTCCTCCCCCTGACATCTAGGTGCACCGTTTCGAAGGCTGACCTATGGGCCTACTAAGTTGACGCGTAACAAGGGCTTTGTCAACTTAGTCAATATAAACGATTCTAGCTGTAGTGACCATACGATGTCCATCCAACGGCCGTAGTGCTTCTTCAACCTTTGGTCTTCTTGCTCCAGCCGCCCAAAGCAGCGCCAGTCGTGCCGAGTGCTCCTACCTCCCGTGGCCGACTGTGATGCCGCGGAGGCCTCACCCCCCCTGTTATTCTGCGGCGACGGCAGCCTCACATCGCAGCCGAACCAGTGAACCCTCGTACTCCTCTCCGCGTGGGCTTCCACTGTCGCGTCTTCCCCGACTTCGCGTCGTCCCCTTCCTAGGCCTCGCCGTCGTCCACCGCCCTGGTTCTCTCAGCACGGTGTGGTCAATGTGGTCAAGGAACGGCTTCCATCGTACGTGGACTGTACGTGGAGAGGCTGACAGCTGGGTCTACGACGGTAGCAAGGAAGTGCCTCCATATTACGTGGAAAATAATGATTCCTCCACCTGACATCAGGGACCCACCAGACGGGCCACCGTATTCATGAAAAAGCGTTTCCCCCCTGACTGCTGGGCCCACCGAACGGTCCACCATATTGCACGAAAAAAACGTTCCCCCCGCTGTTAGCTTGGACCCACCGGAAGTGCCTCCTTGTTACGCACAAAAAAATGAATACTCCCCCTGCTGGTCAGGACCCACCTAGGTGGGAGGATGACTTGTGGGCCTACTAAGTTGATGGGGACATAGTGCTTTGTCAACTTAGTCAATATGAACTATTCTAGCTCCAGTGACTGTATGATGTCCATCCAACGGTCGTAGTGCTTCTTCAACCTCTGGTCTTCTTGCTCCAGCCGCCCAAAGCAGCGCCGGTCATGCCGCATGCTCCTGCCTCTCGTGGCCGGATGTACTGCCGCGGAGGCCTCACCACCCCCTACTATTCCCACCACTGGCCTGGCCCTACGGCGACGGCAGCCTCACACCGCAGTCGAACCAGTGAACCCTCATACTCCTCTCCACACGGGCTTCCACTGCCGTGTCTTCCCCGGCTTCGCATCGTCCCCTTCCTAGGCCTCACCGTCGTCCACCGCCCTGGTGCTCTCGGCGCGACGTGGTCAACATGGTCAAGGAACAGCTTCCATCGGACGTGGACTGTACGTGGAGAGGCTGACAGCTGGGTCCACGGCCGCAGCAAGGAAGTGCCTCCTTATTATGCACAAAATAATTATTCCTCCACCTGACAACGGGGACCTACTGGACGGGCCACCGTATTTCGCAAAAAATCGTTTCCCCCTGACTGCTGGGACCCACCAGCTACATCTTCGCACGCAAGGAAGTGCCTGACAGTCGGGACCCACCTGGTCGAAGCGTACGTAGCATTGTCATTCTGGTCGCGAACGTGTACATACATACTGGTCGATGTAGAGGTGCGCACGTGTCGTAGTAGAGGCGCGCACGTAGCATGTACACGTACGTACAGCGACCAGTGTGCAAGAAAGAAAATACGACCACGTACGTACATACGGGTAGGGTCTCGAACACGTACTCGCGCATACGTACGGCTAGGGCTTGTGTACATGGCTGGGTCGGAACGGAGAAACTGCATCGTCGTCATGTTCATGGGGAGCCAACCGGCTGGGTCGGAACGGAATGTGTCGTCGTGTTCATCGAGAGGGCTTGGACGGAACAACCGATGGAAACGAGGCCTGGCGTACCACAGAACGAAGGAAACAGCCTTGTGTTCGACCGGCCACGTTCGAAACGGACCTCCTACGGTCGAACGGGGGTTCTGTTGATCGGGAGGGGTGTGGCGTACCGCAAAACGGAGGAAACAGACTTGTATTGGAGCGCTACAGTCGAAACGAGGGTCCTGTTGATCGGGAGGGGTGTGGCGTACCGCAAAATGAGACTCCACGGGATACTGTTCATCTCCACCGTTGATACGTCTCCAATGTATCTATAATTTTTTATTGCTCCATGCTATATTATCTACAATTTTGGACATTATTGGGCTTTATTATCCACTTTTATATTATTTTTGAGACTAACCTATTAACCGGAGGCCCAGCTCAGAATTGCTGTTTTTGCCTATTTTAGGGTTTCGAAGAAAACGAATATCAAACGGAGTCCAAATGGAATGAAACCTTCGGGAACGTGATTTTTGGAACAAACAAGATCCAGGAGACTTGGACCCTATGTTAAGCAACCAACAGGGAAGCCACGAGGTAGGGGCGCGCCTACCCCCCAGGCGCGCCCTCCACCCTCGTGGGCCCCCTGTTGCTCCACCGACGTACTCCTTCCTCCTATATATACCTACGAACCACCAAACGATCAGATACGGAGCCAAAAACCTAATTCCACTCCTGCAACCTTCTGTATCCACGAGATCCCATCTTGGTGCCTGTTCCGGAGCTCCGCCGGAGGGGGCATCCATCACGGAGGGCTTCTACATCAACACCATAGCCTCTCCGATAAAGTGTGAGTAGTTTACCTCAGACCTTCGGGTCCATAGTTATTAGCTAGATGTCCTCTTCTCTCTTTTTGGATCCCAATACAATGTTCTCCCCCTCTCTTGTGGAGATCTATTTGATGTAATCTTCTTTTTGCGGTGTGTTGAGACCGATGAATTGTGGGTTTATGATCAAGATTATCTATGAACAATATTTGAATCTTCTTTGAATTCTTTTATGTATGATTGGTTATCTTTGCAAGTCTCTTTGAATTATCAGTTTGGTTTGGCCTACTAGATTAAACTTTCTTGCAATGGAGAAGTGCTTAGCTTTGGGTTCAATCTTGCGGTGTCCTTTCCCAGTGACAGTAGGGGCAGCAAGACACGTTCTGTATTGTTTCCATCGAGGATAACAAGATGGTTTTTTTTATCATATTGCATGAATTTATCCCTCTACATCATGTCATCTTGCTTAAGGCGTTACTCTGTTTTCATGAACTTAATACTCTAGATGCATGCTGGATAGCGGCCGATTAGTGGAGTAATAGTAGTAGATGCAGGCAAGAGTCGGTCTACTTGTATCGGATGTGATTCCTATACACATGATCATACCTAGATATTCTCATAACTATGCTCAATTCTGTCAATTGCTCATCCTTTCCTCTTCAAGGAAATCCAACGCAGTGCTCAAGAGGTAGCAAGAAGAATTTCTGGCGCCATTGCCGGGGAGGTTCGCGCAAGTCAAAATTTGACTCCCGACAACGAGCCATTTCTGGCACCGTTGCCGGGGAGTCTACGCAAAAGTCAACATACCAAGTACCCATCACGACCCTTATCTCCCGCATTACATTATTTGCCATTTGCCTCTTGTTTTCCTCTCCCCCACTTCACCCTTGCCGTTTTATTCGCCCTCTCTCTCTATCCTCCCTCTCTTTCTCTATTTGCCTCTTTTCGCTTGCCTTTCTCCCTCCATGTCTGAATCAAAAAGGGTTGTGGGTTCTCTCCCTAGTTTTAGTACTTTGGACAACCCTTCTATTCTCGCTAAGCTTATAAATAAGGATACTATGGAAAAACCTACCAGAGTTATCAATGATAATATTAATAATTTTGATGAAGATGATTCCGGAATTTTTTGTTATTTACTCGATGAATCTTTGAAAGATTCTTGTTATAGACTATTAAGGATCAGGGCTAGCTATGTGCCACAATACCAAATTGAAATTTACTTAAAAAGCTTTAATATTGCCCTTCCTTCTTCTTTTAAGCATGTCTTAGATTCCATATTTGAAGAAGGCTTTCTTGAATGAGATGCCGTAGACACTTATGAGAAGATGAAAACCATATTTGGGCACCCCATGAATGAGAAAGTTGAATCTACATCTCTTTTGCTCTCTTACCAAAATGAATTTATCAAAGGGATGAAGGCTAGCTTAGATACAAATTTCCATAACATACTTAATATTTATTCTACCATTAATAGCCATGTGCTTTATCAAAATAGAATGATTAATTCCATAGATAGCAAGTTTGCTCTTTTCTTCCCTAAAACCAAAGATGGCAATACCTAGATCTATCCTTGCTTTTTATGCCTAGCTAGGGGCGTTAAACGATAGCGCTTGTTGGGAGGCAACCCAATTTTATTTTTTTCCTTGCTTTTTTTATCCTATTTAGTAATAAATAATTTATCTAGCCTCTTTTTTGGTTGTGTTTTGTGTTTAATTAGTGTTTGTGCCAAGTAGAACTGCTGGGAAGACTTGGGGAAAGTCTTGATATCTTGCTGCAAAAAACAGAAACTTTAGCGCTCACGAGAACTGCTGCCATTTTTATTTGGAAAGTTCTATTTAGTTAATTCTTTTTTAAGATGATTAATAAATAAATTCCTCACGTCCAGAAATTTATTTTTAGAATTTTTGGGGTTCCAGATCTTGCGCTAGCTACAGATTACTACAGACTATTCTGCTTTTGACAGATTCTATTTTTCGTGAGTTGTTTGCTTATTTTGATGAATCTATGGCTAGTAAATTAGTTTATAAACCATAGAGAAGTTGGAATACAGTAGGTTTAACACCAATATAAATAAAGAATGAGTTCATTACAGTACCTTGAAGTGGTCTTTTGTTTTCTTTCGCTAACGGAGCTCACGAGATTTTCTACTTTAAGTTTTGTGTTGTGAAGTTTCAAGTTTTGGGTAAAGATTTGATGGATTATGGAACAAGGAGTGGCAAGAGCCTAAGCTTGGGGATGCCCATGGCGCCCCCAAGATAATCTAAGGACACCTAAAATCCAAATCTTCGGGATGCCCCGGAAGGCATCCCCTCTTTCGTCTACTTCTATTGGTAACTTTACTTGGAGCTATATTTTTATTCACCACATGATATGTGTTTTACTTGGAGCGTCTTGTATGATTTGAGTCTTTTATTTTTAGTTTACCACAATCATCCTTGCTGTACACACCTTTTGAGAGAGCCATACATGATTTGGAATTTGTTAGAATACTCTATGTGCTTCGCTTATATCATTTGAGTTATATAGTTTTGCTCTAGTACTCCACTTATATGTTTTAGAGCACGGTGGTGGAATTGTTTTATAGAAACTATTGATCTCTCATGCTTCACTTAGATTATTTTGAGAGTCTTAAATAGCATGGTAATTTGCTTAAATAATCCTAATACGCTTGGTATTCAAGAATAGTAAAAAAATTCTTATGAGTGTGTTGAATGCTATGAGAAGTTTGATGCTTGATAATTGTTTTGAGATATGAAGATGGTGATATTAAAGTTGTGCTAGTTGAGTAGTTGTGAATTTGAGAAATACTTGTGTTAAAGTTTGTGATTCCCGTAGCATGCACGTATGGTGAACCATTATGTGATGAAGTCGGAGCATGATTTATTTTTTGATTGTCTTCCTTATGAGTGGCGCTCGGGGACGAGCGATGGTATTTTCCTACCAATCTATCCCCCTAGGAGCATGCACGTAATACTTTGCTTTGATAACTTGTAGATTTTTTTGCAATAAGTATATGAGTTCTTTATGACTAATGTTGAGTCCATGGATTATACGCACTTTTCTTCCTTCCACAATTGCTAGCCTCTCTAATACCGCACACCTTTTGCCGGTATCATACACCCACCACATACCTTCCTCAAAACAGCCACCATACCTACCTATTATGGCATTTCCATAGCCATTCCGAGATATATTGCCATGCAACTTTCCACTGTTCCATTTATTATGACACACTCCATCACTGTCATATTGCTTAGCATGATCATGTAGTTGACATCGTATTTGTGGCAAAGCCACCATTCATAATTCTTTTATACATGTCACTCTTGATTCATTGCATATCCCAGTACACCGCCGGAGGCATTCATATAGAGTCATATTTTGTTCTAAGTGCCAAGTTGTAATTGTTGAGTTGTAAGAAAATAAAAGTGTGATGATCATCATTATTAGAGCATTGTCCCAGTGAGGAAAGGATGATGGAGACTATGATTCCCCCACAAGTCGGGATGAGACTCTAGACGAAAAAAAAGAGGCCATAAAAAGAGAAAAGGCCAAAATAAAAAAATGATAGAAAAAGAGAGAAGGGACAATGTTACTATCCTTTACCACACTTGTGCTTCAAAGTAGCACCATGATATTCATGATAGAGAGTCTCTCATTTCGTCACTTTCATATACTAGTGGGAATTTTTCATTATAGAACTTGGCTTGTATATTCCAATGATGGTCTTCCTCAAAATGCCCTAGGTCTTCATGAGCAATCAAGTTGGATGCACACCCACTTAGTTTATTTTGTTGAGATTTCATATACTTATAGATCTAGTGCATCTGTTGCATGGCAATCCCTACTCACTCACATTGATATCTATTGATGGGCATCTCCATAGCCTGTTGATACGCCTCGTTGATATGAGACTATCTTCTCCCTTTTTTTGTGTAGCGACCCGACCCGAATGGATCAAGTCTCTGTGCTTAAGTGTCATCCCTGGATCGGTATGCTGACGCACACAGTACTCGAGGATTTATAACAAAGGTAAATCACATGTAACAGTAACGTAAATATTATTACCTCAATCCAAATAGCGGAAGTAACAAGGTTGTGGGTTCCCATCAACACCAACGGCAAAGTTGAGTGTAGAAATCGTAACCCTAACGTATCTCTTACTCGTCGTAAGATAATCCTACAACATGAGATGTTGCAACCACAGAGGGTCAGTACATTGAATGTACTGGCAAATTCACACCATAGAGAATGATGAACAATGGCTATCACTACATGCATATATGGCTGGTGGAAAAGCTCTATGGTTATAAAGTTTTTGCCAAAAGCCAAATTTTCCCTACTACAAAGGAATAAATTTTATTTAACTATCATGGTGGTTGTTGAACATTGAGAATGGTTGACAGCATTCTCAATCCCAATTAAGTAACATCATTTAAACCCAACAAAATTAATTTAAAGTAACATGATGAGATTCACATGATAATCCAGGTACTAGATACTCAAGTTGTCCATAACCGGGGACATGGCTAACCATGATTAGTTTATACACTCTGCAGAGGTTTGCGCACTTTTCCCCACAAGACTCGATCGCCTCCGTTGGATTTCTCGCACTACATGGTGTTTGAGAAGCGGATGACCGAGACATAGTCTTTCAGAAGCGCTAGCACCTTACGATGGATAGACCGTTACACCTACTTTCCCCTACATCTGCTAGTCTACCCTGTAAGAGTTCGCACGACTTAATCAACTATGCTAGAGCCCATAATAGCTTGTGGCTGCACACGGAAGTTTCTAGTATGAATACTCTCATGATCCCTTTAAGCCTGGGTGGCGGTCCAAAAAAACAGGCAATCCTGGTCTACCCAGGTGCCTAGACAGGCAATCCTGGAATACCCAGGTACCTCAATCCACCTAGATGTGTGTTTAAGTTGCCACCTTTAGTAAACAATTAATTAACAATATCACATCTGTCATGAATACTCTCAAAACCCAATCCACATCTACGAGCATAGCATGGCACTATAAGCATAACGTAATAGTAACTCCCAAGGTTTGAATGCAGGGCAATAGGTTCCTACCTCATCAACTACTTCCCAATACCCACAATTTACTTAGATCCTAATCATGCAATGTTTGAGGTTTGATCTAATGCGATAAAAACTGGGTATGAAAGAGGTATGATCAAAGTGTGAACTTTCCTGCAATGTTGATGAAGATGATTTGCACTCAAAACTCTTGATAGTTCTACTCTTCACACTCCGGTCAATCTATCGTAAGCAAGCAATAGTAACCACACATAAGCAATCACTCAAAAGATCAGAAAGAACGAAGACGACGATTCGGAAAACATCAAAACCAAGCAAATAACTCTTGCAACATAAAACAATTTCTAACAGCGCCAAAATTATGTGAATTTGGCCTTATCAGAAAGTTTAGGTCAAGAGCTTCGATTTGCAAAAAGAATCAACTCAAACGGAGTTACGAAACTCAAGTTATGATCAAACGAAGTTTGAATTCAAATCTGATCTAATTGAAATTTTAAACTTTTCAAAAACATGTTTGAGTTGGATTACTGGATAGAGGAGATCATAACGAAGAAGTGGGCGTTGGTTTCGTTGGATTTGGACAAACGAGCAAAAATTAATAGTCGTTTGAAAACCAGGGGCTGATTTGTAAAGAAAATCCTCACATATAGGTCCCTGGCCAAAATTAATAAGAAAAGAAAAAAAACTACTGAACGAACGTTCGCTACATAGATCTATAGAACGAATCCGTTCACTAAAACTTCCTAAACAGAAAAACGTTCATTACCTAACTGAAACAAAAAAAATACTTTTTTTAAACAAAACCGAAGAAAACCTAATCCTAAAGGAAAACCGGCAAACCGGGGACGGTTTTATACCGGACCAGGAGAAACCGGCGGGTCGGGTGGTGGATCGGCCGGCGGGCGGTTCCAGCAACGGCGATGATTTTCGGCGATCCCCGGTGACGGCGGGCAGCAACTCTGGCGGGGTGCGGTGGCGACATCGGGGGCGAGCGGCGCGGACAGTAGCAGCGGCGGCGGCGCGGCAACAGCAGCAGCAGATGCGGCGGCTGGCGGCGGCGAGATGCAGCGGCGGCGTGGTTGTGCGGCGGCGGCGAGAGGAGCGAGAGGGGATCGGGGTCCGGGGCGGCGACTTATAGGGGAGGCGAGGCGGTGGCTTGGCGTGCGCGAGGGGGCGACGGGCGGCGTAGGAGCGCCGAACTCCGGTGAGTCCGCGACGCACACGGGAGGAGGAAGGCGGCGCTGCGTCTGGGCCGTGGCCTGGCCTGGTGCTGGGCTGGCCCAGTCGGCGAGGAATTTTTTTCAAAAAAAAAACATTTCCAGACAAATAAAAAAACAAAATAAATAAAAATATTATATAGGCATATAATATATCAAAATTTTCAGAAAAAGATTTTCTACGACATGAACATTTTTCTAGCATTAAAGAAAATTCACACAAATTCAGATAAATCAAAGAGTGCTACTGGTCTAATAAAATCCAACAAAAATCATTACAAAAATACCAAAATGATTTCAAATTAATTTTTCTCCAATTTGCTAATGTAGGGAATCATGTTACCCTATTTTCCATATTTTTTATTTTTGGAGAAAAATAATTTGAATAAAACTCAAATAAATCCAAATTGAAATTTAATTCCAAAAGGACCTTGAAATGTGATCTTTGAAACTCCCAACTCATATTTCATAATTTGAAGAAGTCATTTTATCTTCTCTCGTGAAAATCATTGAGTTGCATAAAGTTCCTGAATTGGAAAATATTTCCCAATGGAATTCAATTATTTTCAAATACCCTTTCATTTAATTTAAATGGAAGAAGTCATATCATCTTCGCTCAAGGGTTTTGTATTTGAAAAGAATTTGAATTCATGGAGATCAAAAAGCAAATATGAAAGTTTGGGAAAGTCCTTTTATTCCTTCTCATTTAACTTTCAAAAAGTTTCGAATTTACTCACTTTCATTCAATCAATCAAACAATCAATCAAATCTATCTATTTAATATAACATTCCAAAATTTAGATTTTTGGGATGTTACAAACGTACCACCCTTAAAATGAATCTCGTCCTCGAGATTCAGAGAGGCTGGAAAGAAATAGGTTAGGTTCGGGGTCTTCTCAAAATCCATCGATCGTCTCCGGGGTCTCGGGTGCTACCACCCTTAGAAACATGGTTACTGTTCCATCAAAACTCATATACTCCATCCTTTTTCTTGACTGTGTCGGTCTTGTCAGATCTTCAGTATAATTCCTTTCTCTGGGCTCTTCCGGTAATGGCATAACCTTTTCCTCAATTCTTTTGTCCTTTCATGTTGGTAAGGTTATTTCGAGACTGGGTCTTCTTACCTGACGGGTCTGGCGCTAGTACTAAGCAACTAATCGATATCTCATGGTGGTCAACAATTTATGGTTTCTCCTGCAGGAAATGCGTCTGGGTTGATCCTCACTGTATAACCTACGGTTGGCAAAATCTGCCGTGTACAAGGGAAAAATTCTTATACCATTCTAAGGTTTAACAAGGTTTAATATCATCGTCTCTCTACTATAGGAAAGTCACTCAGATTTACCATCCCATATAGTAAGGCGAACAATAAGAGTAAGTCGGTATGGTGATCAATCCATCCCGCACCCGAATCATTACCATGTATACAGTTTAGCAAATCTCGCATACTAAGACTCGGTCATCCTCACAAGCATTGCAAAATTTCTCTTGTCGATGAACGAAGTTCGGATATATCCATTGATTCTGCAAGCCAGACAAATATCTATCGTTTCTTCACAACTCTCAGGTTTTGCGTTACTCCTATAGGATCGTCTATTGATAAGGGCATATCCTCTTCCAGGGTTTTTCCTTCAGCAAGAGTGTGCTTGCTTCTTGGCAGGTCCTGGGGCCTGTTGGTTATGGCCCATCTCATCACTTGTAGTCCTTGAACTTATCCTCGGGCAACTGATCATTATTCCAACTTCCAACTTCCTAGTATTCTTAAATCCATCCAATTGTACTATCTTCCTTCCTTCTATTGGCACCAAACTAGGACATGATTACTCAGGCTCATCATGGAGTTTCCATTGATCCATATTTCCAACACCATACCTCCTTTATATCCAATAGTAATTTATCTCTTCATCCTCATGGGATATCACCCATACCGAGATAAAAACTTATACTTATGAAGTCTATATTCCACTTCGTGGAACTTCATTATCCTTTCAAGGGTCAAGCGTCTTTACAGGGAAATATTGGCCATCTCTGCATGGCACTTCTTCAACTGGGAATTGTGAAACACATCATGAACTCCTGACAGTCCTTCGGGTGGCTCCAACTTGTTGCCACTTCTCCCATACGCTCCAAAACTCGGTATGGTCCTACAAATCTCGGGGCTAACTTTCCCTTAACTCCAAATCGTTTAACTCCTCGTAGAGGGGATACACGAAGACATGCTCTGTCTCCTATTTCATAGACTACCACCTTGAGTTTTTTGAGTCTGCATAACTCTTCTGCCTGGACTGAGCTACCTTCAGTATATCTCGAATCAACTTAACATTCTCTTCTGACTCCT
The DNA here is from genome assembly GCF_018294505.1 of Triticum aestivum. Taxonomy (NCBI): domain Eukaryota; kingdom Viridiplantae; phylum Streptophyta; class Magnoliopsida; order Poales; family Poaceae; genus Triticum; species Triticum aestivum. Next base: position 495,751,159 of record NC_057809.1, on the reverse strand, counting down.
TGATCACATTTGGTCCAAACAACTGACGGTCTCCAACTTCATCCCACACACTCTTGGGGTGTCACACATATCGAGACAAAACTCGTATTCATTTTGTCCAAAATCCCCTCAGTGGAGTATCCTTATCTTTTCGAGGGGTCAAGGGTTCTTACAGGGTACTACCACCCTTAAAATGCACAAATCTTCCATAGACCATATTTCTCTTATCCTCAAAAATGGTCAAAATCCTTCTTCATAGAATAACAACTCATAAAATCCATATCAGTACCAATGATGCTAACTTTATTCACTCTCAATTGATTACAATCTCTCGCTTTTCTATTACATGTCTCAACTCAACACCTCAATATAAAAGAAAATGTTCTCTCTTCTACTACTCCATTTCTTTTGTTGCAAACTCAACTATCTAGCACAAGTTTCCTTCTTCTTGGGGCATTCTCTGGCAAAGTTCCCTGCTCCATTACAACGAAAACATATTACTTCTGACAAGTCTCGAGGTTTCCTTTTTGGGCAACTGTTGAGGTAGTGCCCTGACTCCTTGCACCTGTAACAGGTGATATGACTCAGGTCCTTCCTGGAATCCAATCTGCTTCTCTTCCTGGACCTTTCCATGCCAACCATGGCTTCTATTTCCTGTGGGTCATATTCTACTTCCTCTGTCGGGAATTCTACTAGATCCCCATTCATAAAATTCTGGGAGATGTGTCCTTCTTCTCCACATGAATAGCATGACTTGGTGCAGGTTTAATTGGTTCTTCTTTGGGCGTGTCCTCCACCTCTTCCTTCATCACAGTTTCTTCTAAAATTTCCATGAGGGCTCCTTTCATTACTTCTTTCTTCTGTTGGATGGTTCGTTGTACCATGGGGTAAATGTGACACTGAGTAGGATAGTGGGTAGTCCCTTCACACAAGAAACAAGTAATCTTCCTAATTGGGCATTCTTCAACTGGGTGACTTCCTTCACAATTAGGGCATTCATCATTGTGTTCTTTATGGGTGTGTCCTATTTCTCCACAAATCTTGCATGCACAAGGTTTCTTCACGTCCTTTCCATAAGGCTTCAACTTCTGGGAAACAAGCCGAGACTTTGGCAGAGTCAACTTAAATTCTTTCAAGGTGGTTACTCCTTGCCATCCATTGATGGTTTGGTAATCCTCCACCAAGCAGCAGCACCTCTTTCAGAGCACTGAAGAGCATGCTGGGTCATATCATTTCCAACTATAAGGTTATTCTTCATGTGATCCTCCATGTTCTGAATCCATCGGTCTGTCTCCAACTGACTCATTGGTCCAGAAAATACAAGCTCATCTCCATTCATCCTCTATTGGGTCCATGGGTTTGGGGTGGGATAAGAGAGATAGATAGGGATGCACACAATACAAACAAAAAGTTTTGAAAAGGCAGATTTTATTTGTGACTGTTGAAAAAAAACATCAAACAAGTGACAGCTCACAAATGTCGCATCTAACGTAGGTATATAACAGGGGTTTGGTCTTCTAAAGGTTAATAAATCTTCAACGTCTCCAACTCTTCAAGCCTTTTTCATGCCTCCAATGGCTTCTTCCGATCATGCTTGTCTTTCTCAAGTTCTTTTGCCAGATCAACTCTATTGACGCGAAGTCTCTCGTGACGTCCTTTAATATTCTGGAGTTGCATTCCAAACTTTTGGGTTTCAACATCCTTGGCAAGAGCCATGGTCCTACTGTCCTTCAGTTCCTGACAAATCTCCGGTATCTCGAGGTTGTAGCTCCTCTAGCTTGGCTACATTCAGCTTCTGGTTCCTGAGTTCTTCATGAAATGCTTCCTTGTCTAATACGGCTTCCTGGAGCTCCATCTTAGAATTCTTGATGTACCACTCCAGATCCTGGTGATACACCGGCTAAGGTTAAAACTTCATCTTTTGTTGATAGGTGCTCCATCAGCCTTCTACCATCCAATATTTCCAAAGAAATGCCTACTTAACTCAGCCCGGTGACAAATAGCATAAGCAAGCGATGACATCACGGGTAACCGTGTTTCTGCTCTTATCATTTCCATCAGCTATCATTCCATAGTTGATATCTCCCACCTTAGGGTTTTCTTTGACAAAACTTTGAGTTCTAATGCTCCATGCTCCGGTCTTTCTCCGATACACCTTGATCTCGGGTATTGATAACTTCCATAGTCTGTCAAGTTCCATCAGGGGAGTCTTACTAGGTCATACAAATCTGGAAATTCTTCATAGCCTCCAATTCTCCTAGTCTTTGGAGTCTTCAGCTGTTGTAGTCTTCCTTTATCATGATGTATGGTAAAATCCTCTTCATTCTGAATGGTCTCGGTTATCCGATATCTTGTACTTCTTGGAGTGGTCTCATCAGTCGAATCTTCGTGTGGTCAAAAGGGGGAAGGGGTATGGCCTCACTAAAAGGGAATTTTTTGAATAAGCTCAGAAGAGAAGAGATGTAAAAAAGGTCTTTTTGAAAAGGAATGTTGTAGAGAAAAATCTTTGCTATGGGCTTGCCAGTTTCTAGGGTCACGTCCTACAGTCAACATGTGCTCTGATACCATCTTGTAGCGACCTGACCCGAATGGATCAAGTCTCTGTGCTTAAGTGTCATCCTTGGATTGGTATGCTGACACACACAGTACTCGAGGATTTATAACAGAAGTAAATCACATCTAACAGTAATGTAAATATTATTACCTCAATCCAAATAGCGGACGTAACAAGGTTGTGGGTTCCCATCAACACCAACGGCAAAGTTGAGTGTAGAAATCGTAACCCTAACGTATCTCTTACTCGTCGTAAGATAATCCTACAACATGAGACGTTGCAGCCACAGAGGGTCAGTACATTGAATGTACTGGCAAATTCACACCGTAGAGAATGATGAACAATGGCTATCACTACATGCATATATGGCTGGTGGAAAAGCTCTATGGTTATAAGGTTTTTGCGAAAAGCCAATTTTTCCCTACTACAAAGGAATAAATTTTATTTAACTATCATGGTGGTTGTTGAACATTGAGAATGGTTGACAGCATTCTCAATCCCAATTAAGTGACATCATTAAAACCCAACAATATTCATTTAAGGTAACGTGATGAGATTCACATGATAATCCAGGTACTAGATACTCAAGATGTCCATAACCGGGGACACGGCTAATCATGATTAGTTTATACACTCTGCAGACCCTTGAGGACCCGAGCCGAATCTACGGACGACCGGAGCCACCGGACGTCCGACGACTCCCAGCGCCTGGATGACCGCCAGGCACCGGACGTCCGACACTCTCCAGCGCCCGGACGACCGACGCCGACCGGACGTCCGACACCACCTGTCCAGAGCCAAAACACCGGACGTCCTACATGCACCGGACGACCAGACCCTCGCGAGCCACCGGACGTCCGATACCTGCCGGACGTCCGACGCCTGTACGCCCGCCTGTGTGTTGGGCCGAAGCCACTAACCCTTTCATTCGCCTAGACTATATATACTCCTCCACCTCCTCCTAGTTAGGGTTAGCGTTGTGATAGCTCATTTGAGAGATAGAGCTACGCTCATCCATTACGGATCTACTCCACGAGAGAGACCGCGGCCCCTCTACGGAGAAGATCCCCTTGGATTCAAGACCCCCTCTTGGGTGGCCCCATCAAGACCTCCTCACGGAGAAGAACCGGTTACCGTGTATCATCTGTTGTTGACTTTGGATCTTGTATATCCCTTTGTGTTCATGGATCTAGTGCATGTGTGATCATTCTTTTTGGTTTGAGTGTTCTCTTGTGTTCCCCTCGTGATTTTCCCCTCGTTTCCCTCCTCGTGTTCTTCGCGTTCTCCGCGGGATCTGCTCCTTTCGTGAAAGATCGGGACACTAGGGTTCCACCCTACATCAGCGCGCCAAGGAGGAGGAGTCCTCCTCCTAGTAGGAGTAGGACTCCCCTCTTTCCTACTCCTACTAGGAGGGGGAAAGGAAGGGGGAGAGAGAGAAGGAAAGGGGGGCGCCGCCCCCCTCTCCTAGTCCAATTCGACCAGAGGGGGAGGGGGCACGCGGCCCACCCTGTCCGCCCCTCTCTCTCTCCACTAAGGCCCATATGGCCCATTACTTCTCCCTGGGGGTTCCGGTAACCCTCCGGCACTCCAATTTTCTCCGAAATCAGCCGGAACACTTCCGGTGTCCGAATATAGTCGTCCAATATATCAATTTTTATGTCTCGACCATTTCGAGACTCCTCATCATGTTCGTGATCACATCCGGGACTCCGAAGTAACTTCGGTACATCAAAACTCATAAACTCGTAATATAACTGTCATGAAACCTTAAGCGTGCGAACCCTACGGGTTCGAGAACAATGTAGACATGACCGAGACATGTCTCCGGTCAATAACCAATAGCAGAACCTGGATGCTCATATTGGCTCCTACATATTCTACGAAGATCTTTATCGGTCAGACCGCAATAACAACATACGTTGTTCCCCTTGTCATCGGTATGTTACTTGCCCGAGATCCGATCGTCGGTATCTTAATACCTAGTTCAATCTCGTTACCGGCAAGTCTCTTTACTCATTCCATAATACATCATCTCACAATTAACTCATTAGTTTCAATGCTTGCAAGGCTTATGTGATGTGCATTACCGAGATGGCCCATAGATACCTCTCCGACATTCGGAGTGACAAATCCTAATCTCGAAATGCGCCAACCCAACATTTACCTTTGGAGACACCTGTAGAGCTCCTTTATAATCACCCAGTTACGTTGTGATGTTTGGTAGCACACAAAGTGTTCCTCTGGCAAATGGGAGTTGCATAATCTCATAGTCATAGGAACATGTATAAGTCATGAAGAAAGCAATAGCAACACACTAAACGATCGGGTGCTAAGCTAATGGAATGGGTCATGTCAATCACATCATTCTCCTAATAATGTGATCCCGTTAATCAAATGACAACACATGTCTATGGTTAGGAAACATATCCATCTTTGATTAACAAGCTAGTCAAGTAGAGGCATACTAGTGACGTTTAGTTTGTCTATGTATTCACACAAGTATTATGTTTCCGGATAATACAATTCTAGCATGAATGATAAACATTTATCATGATATAAGGAAATAAAATAATAACATTATTATTGCCTCTAGGGCATATTTCCTTCAATGGGTTCCCAAGAAGATCAATCAAGACAAAAATGATGTGCATGCTTCTATTGCAACAAGTACTATTAAGACGGAGGTGCGCATCACAACATCAAAATCTTCGGTTAGCACATCATCCATTTTCTTCAACCATGCCGTTGATGCCTTTGCCATGGAATTCATCCCTAGGTATGATCAATTACCCTCCATGGATTTATTTTGATCCATGGATGCAACATAATTTTCTATATCATGAGAGGGTATTACCAAATTACTATACATATGGTTAGTTACATTGTTGCTAATACAAAGGGGCCGAAATATTTTATTCCTATTTTATTTGTTTATTTCGGCTATACATAATTTGGTGGGTGAATTCTACATGGACCTCATGTTAATAGCCGATATTTATCTATCGCCCTAAGAATATGTCAAAGCATGGCCGGTGTAGTATCCTAACACCGTCCTTAGTTCAATAGGAGACCAAAACAAGCCTCGTGCCGCTTAAAATATTTTTTCACAATAATCAAAGCCCAATATAAAATTTTATTTGGTTTGGAGCTTTGGGTTGCCATAGGTGCTATACATATTGAGGCTTTGGGTGATTCGTTATGAGTAGTACAACAAATATTCAAGAATTATCAATGTTTTGATGAATCACTTATAGTTTATCTTGAGGTATGTCTAGATGCAAAATTTGCCTTGGGTTGCTTTAAAATTGTTCATATTTCTAGACATGACAATTCGGACAAGTTCACACAACAAGCATCTGGCTACTATGTTAATCATGGTGTGTTGCATTTCTATCAATAGCCGATGCTTAGTCTCGTCAACATAGGTAAGGCCGAACCGAAGTCCACCGCTTCGGCCACTAATATTTTTTTATGCAGGTAAAAGTGAGGATTGGAGAAAGTTTATTGTTGATTATCTGCAAAGTCCTAACAAAAAGTGAACAATATGGTTCAGAGGATGGCCTTGAGATACATATCTATGGAACTTTATCATCGAATTGTTAATGAAGTTGAAAATGTTTCACCCAAGTTTGCATCAAGGATTCAAACAAATAATGGCCGATATATATTTATCGCCCTAAGCACATGCAAACTGGCCGATGGAGTGTTGACATCGTCCTTAGAACCAACAGGTACAAGTTATTTTTCGGCATGCTACCTTTGCCGAAAAACAGGGGGGCATGTGTTGACGCTCAAAAATGGCATGATCGCAAAGAGTAACTTGAGGCTATAATGAGGTGATGTCAAATTCATGATTTCATGTCACCATTGGATGACTCTCTTCAAGCCGATGGGAATAAATATATAGATGGTCCAAAACGGAGCTCGGATGCAAAAGTTATGACAATCTTAGAGATATTCGTATTGACACCAGATTATAAAATGGCATGAAATCTAACCAAGATGGCCTGTGATGGAAAAAGTTACAACTGTAAAGTTCTTCGTCTCGTTGAAATGGATGATTTTGATATAAAAATCGTCCTCATCCGAGAACGTATGCAGAAGTTACAGGCAAAAGAGTGGGCTGCAGCAGTATTTGGCCGGATCATCCGGGCCGGGATCCAGACCAGGCCGGATGAATGACCCGAACATCCAGACTATCATCCGGGTAAATCAACATAACCATAAATTTCGGGCCCCATGAAGCCAGATCATCCGGATGGCACCCAGATCATCCGGGTAAAGCCCGGATAATCCGGACATGAATCCGGATGTCCGGATAAGTTTTTCAGCTGCAGACTTTAGAAAACGACCCGAAACACTCCCAAGATGGCCTCAGATAGAAAAGTGTTCAGCATAAAAGTTGTGCGTCTCGTCGAGGCGGTTGATTTGGATATAAAAATCGTCCAAATCTAAGGTGGTATGTGGATTCTAGAGCCAAAACAGTAAGCTGCTGTCAGAAAACTGTGCTAGGCCGGATTATCCGGACCTAGAGCCGGACATCCGGGCCGGAAATCGTGAGAAGTCCGAATTTGGCCAGATTTTGATGATTTGAACGACAAGGCAAGTCATTTTCTTGTACGGGAAGTCCATCCGCCTCCTATATAGACGAGAGGTGACGGCCGATTGAACAACAACACACAATCGCAAAACACATCTACTTTTTACCCTAGTTTTACATCCCTCCTTTGTTATTTCTCTCTCGTTCTTCGTTCGTTCTTCGTGTTGAAGGGCAGCGATCCTCGAGTCTCTAGGGGCGGGCAAACCGACCTAGGGCAGCCCATAGCCGCCGCGCATCCAGACGGGGTCCCTCCCGGACGCGTGGGGTTTCGGGTCCTGAAAAGCACCCGCCGGATTGCTTGCGTACCGCGCTTCCGGACGGGTCTCCTTCGACGTGAGCTGCGGTGCATCACCCTCGGTGTTGGAGGTACATGGTGAAGTGTTCATGTGCGAACAAAAATATAAACAAAAAAAATAGAGAAACAGGCTGGTGTTGCCCGCACGGGTGGGCCGGCCCAGGCGCTCGCGCGCTTCAGTGAGTCGGACTCCTTGATCCTTGATCACATTTGGTCCAAACAACTGACAGTCTCCAACTTCATCCCACACACTCTTGGGGTGTCACACATATCGAGACAAAACTCGTATTCATTTTGTCCAAAATCCCCTCAGTGGAGTATCCTTATCTTTTTGAGGGGTCAAGGGTTCTTACAGGGTACTACCACCCTTAAAATGCACAAATCTTCCATAGACCATATTTTTCTTATCCTCAAAAATGGTCAAAATCCTTCTTCATAGAGTAACAACTCATAAAATCCATATCAGTACCAATGATGCTAACTTTATTCACTCTCAATTGATTACAATCTCTCGCTTTTCCATTACATGTCTCAACTCAACACCTCAATATAAAAGAAAATGTTCTCTGTTCTACTACTCCATTTCTTTTGTTGCAAACTCAACTATCTAGCACAAGTTTCCTTCTTCTTGGGGCATTCTCTGTCAAAGTTCCTTGCTCCATTACAACGAAAACATATTACTTCTGACAAGTCTCGAGGTTTCCTTTTTGGGCAACTGTTGAGGTAGTGCCCTGACTCCTTGCACCTGTAACAGGTGATATGACTCAGGTCCTTCCTGGAATCCAATCTTCTTCTCTTCCTGGACCTTTCCATGCCAATCATGGCTTCTATTTCCTGTGGGTCATATTCTACTTCCTCTGTCGGGAATTCTACTAGATCCCCATTCATACAATTCTGGGAGATGTGTCCTTCTTCTCCACATGAATAGCATGACTTGGTGCAGGTTTAATTGGTTCTTCTTTGGGCGTGTCCTCCACCTCTTCCTTCATCACAGTTTCTTCTAAAATTTCCACGAGGGCTCCTTTCATTACTTCTTTCTGCTGCTGGATGGTTCGTTGTACCATGGGGTAAATGTGACACTGAGTAGGATAGTGGGTAGTCCCTTCACACAATAAACAAGTAATCTGCCTAATTGGGAATTCTTCAACTGGGTGACTTCCTTCACAATTAGGGCATTCATCATTGTGTTTTTTATGGGTGTGTCCTATTTCTCCACAAATCTTGCATGCACAAGGTTTCTTCATGTCCTTTCCATAAGGCTTCAACTTCTGGGAAACAAGCCGAGACTTTGGCAGAGTCAACTTAAATTCTTTCCAAGTGGTTACTCCTTGCCATCCATTGATGGTTTGGTACATCCTCCACCAAGCAGCAACACCTCTTTCAAAGCACTGAAGAGCATGCTGGGTCATATCATTTCCAACTATAAGGTTATTCTTCATGTGATCCTCCATGTTCTGAATCCATCGGTCTGTCTCCAACTGACTCATTGGTCCAGAAAATACAACCTCATATCCATTCATCCTCTATCGGGTCCATGGGTTTGGGGTGGGATAAGAGAGATAGAGAGGGATGCACACAATACAAACAAAAAGTTTTGAAAAGGCAGATTTTATTTGTGGCTGTTGGAAAAAAACATCAAACAAATGACAGCTCACAAATGTCGCATCTAACGTAGGTATATAACAGGGGTTTGGTCTTCTAAAGGTTAATAAATATTCAACGTCTCCAACTCTTCAAGCCTTGTTCATGCCTCCAATGGCTTCTTCCGATCATGTTTTTCTTTCTCAAGTTCTTTTGCCAGATCAACTCTATTGACGCGAAGTCTCTCGTGACGTCCTTTAATATTCTGGAGTTGCATTCCAAACTTTTGGGTTGCAACATCCTTGGCAAGAGCCATGGTCCTACTTTCCTTCAGTGCCTGACAAATCTCTGGTATCTCGAGGTTGTAGCTCCTCCAGCTTGGCTACATTCAGCTTCTGGTTCCTGAGTTCTTCATGAAATGCTTCCTTGTCTAATACGGCTTCCTGGAGCTCCATCTTAGAATTCTTGATGTACCACTCTAGATCCTGGTGATACACCAGCTAAGGTTAAAACTTCATCTTTTGCTGATAGGTGCTCCATCAGCCTTCTACCATACAATCCTTCCGAAGAAATGCCAGCTTAACTCAGCCCGGTGACAAATAGCATAAGCAAGCGATGACATCATGGGTAACCGTGTTTCTGCTCTTATCATTTCCATCAACTATCATTCCATAGTTGATATCTCCTACCTTAGGGTTTTCTTTGACAAAACTTTGAGTTCTAATGCTCCATGCTCCGGTCTTTCTCCGATACACCTTGATCTCGGGTATTGATAACTTCCATAGTCTGTCAAGTTCCATTAGGGGAGTCTTACTAGGTCATACAAATCTGGAAATTCTTCATAGCCTCCAATTCTCCTAGTCTTTGGAGTCTTCAGCTGTTGTAGTCTTCCTTTATCATGATGTATGGTAAAATCCTCTTCATTCTGAATGGTCTCGGTTATCCGATATCTTCTACTTCTTGGAGTGGTCTCATCAGTCGAATCTTCGTGTGGTCAAAAGGGGGAAGGGGTATGGTCTCACTAAAAGGGAATTTTTTGAATAAGCTCAGAAGAGAAGAGATGTAAAAAGGTCTTTTTGAAAAGGAATGTTGTAGAGAAAAATCTTTGCTATGGGCTTGCCAGTTTCTAGGGTCACGTCCTACAGTCAACATGTGCTCTGATACCATCTTGTAGCGACCTGACCCGAATGGTTCAAGTCTCTGTGCTTAAGTGTCATCCCTGGATCAGTATGCCGACACACACAGTACTCGAGGATTTATAACAGAAGTAAATCACATGTAACATTAATGTAAATATTATTACCTCAATGCAAATAGCGGAAGTAACAAGGTTGTGGGTTCCCATCAACACCAACAGCAAAGTTGAGTGTAGAAATCATAACCCTAACGTATCTCTTACTCGTCGTAAGATAATCCTACAACATGAGACGTTGCAGCCACAGAGGGTCAGTACATTGAATGTACTGGCAAATTCACACCATAGAGAATGATGAACAATGGCTATCACTACATGCATATATGGCTGGTGGAAAAGCTCTATGGTTATAAAGTTTTTGCGAAAAGCCAATTTTTCCGTACTGCAAAGGAATAAATTTTATTTAAATATCATGGTGGTTGTTGAACATTGAGAATGGTTGACATCATTCTCAATCCCAATTAAGTAACATCATTTAAACCCAACAAAATTAATTTAAAGTAACATGATGAGATTCACATGATAATCCAGGTACTAGATACTCAAGTAGTCCATAACCGGGGACACGGCTAACCATGATTAGTTTATACACTCTGCAGAGGTTTGCGCACTTTTCCCCACAAGACTCGATCGCCTCTGTTGGATTTCTCGCACTACATGGTGTTTGAGAAACGGATGACCGAGACATAGTCTATCATAAGCGCTAGCACCTTACGATGGATAGACCGTTACACCTACTTTCCCCTACATCTGCTAGTCTACCCTGTAAGAGTTCGCACGACTTAATCAACTATGCTAGAGCCCATAATAGCTTGTGGCTACACACAGAAGTTTCTAGTATGAATACTCTCATGATCCCTTTGAGCCTGGGTGGCGGTCCAAAAAAACAGGCAATCCTGGTCTACCCAGGTGCCTAGACATGCAATCCTGGAATACCCAGGTACCTCAATCCACCCAGATGTGTGTTTAAGTTGCCACCTTAAGTAAACCATTAATTAACAATCTCACATTTGTCATGAATACTCTCAAAACCCAATCCACGTCTACGAGCATAGCATGGCACTATAAGCATAACATAATAGTAACTCCCAAGGTTTGAATGCAGGGCAATAGGTTCCTACCTCATCAACTACTTCCCAATACCCACAATTTACTTAGATCCTAATCATGCAATGTTTGAGGTTTGATCTAATGCAATAAAAACTGGGTATGAAAGAGGTATGATCAAAGTGTGAACTTTCCTGCAATGTTGATGAAGATGATTTGCACTCAAAACTCTTGATAGTTCTACTCGTCACACTCCGGTCAATCTATCATAAGCAAGCAATAGTAACCACACATAAGTAATCACTCAAAAGATCAGAAAGAACGAAGAAGACGATTCGGAAAACATCAAAACCAAGCAAATTACTCTTGCAACATAAAACAATTTCTAATAGTACCAAAATTATGTGAATTTGGCCTTATCAGAAAGTTTAGGTCAAGAGCTTCGATTTGCAAAAAGAATCAACTCAAACGGAGTTACGAAACTCAAGTTATGATCAAATGAAGTTTGAATTCAAATCTGATCTAATTGAAATTTTAAACTTTTCAAAAACATGTTTGAGTTGGATTACTAGATAGAGGAGATCATAAGGAAGAAGTGGGCGTTGGTTTCGTTGGATTTGGACAAACGAGCAAAACTTTATAGTTGTTTGAAAACCAGGGGCTAATTTGTAAAGAAAATCCTCACATATAGGTCCCTGGCCGAAATTAATAAGAAAAGGAAAAAAACTATTGAACGAACGTTCGCTACACAGATCTATAGAACGAATCCGTTCACGAAAACTTCCTAAACAGAAAATGTTCATTACCTAACTAAAACAAAAAAACAGTTTTATTTTAAACAAAACCAAAGAAAACCTAAACCTAAAGGAAAACCGGCAAACTGGGGACGGTTTTATACAGGACCGGGAGAAACTGGCGGGTCGGGTGGTGGATCGGCCGGCGGGCGGTTCCAGCAACGGCGGTGATTTCTGGCGATCCCCGGCGACGGCGGGCAGCAACTCCGGTGACGGGACGGCGGCGCGGTGGCTCCGGCGGGGTGCGGTAGCGGCGTCCGGGGCGAGCGGCGCGGACAACAGCAGCGGCGGCGGCGCGGCAACAGTAGCAGCAGATGCGGCGGCAGGCGGCGGCGAGATGCAGCGGCAGCGTGGTTGTGCGGCAGCGGCGAGAGGAGCGAGAGGGGATCGGGGTCCGGGGCGGCGACTTATAGGGGAGGCGAGGCGGTGGCTTGGCGTGCGCGAGGGGGCGACGGGCGGCGTAGGAGCGCCGGACTCTGGCGAGTCCGCGACGCACACGGGAGGAGGAAGGCGGTGCTGCGTCTGGGTCGTGGCCTGGCCTGGTGCTGGCCCGGCCCAATCGGCGAGGATTTAAAAAAAAACATTTCCAGACAAATAAAAAACAAAATAAAAAAAATTATGTAGGCATATAATATATCAAAATTTTCAGAAAAAGATTTTCTACGACATGAACATTTTTCTAGCATTAAAGAAAATTCACACAAATTCAGATAAATCAAAGAGTCCTACTGGTCTAATAAAATCCAACAAAAATCATTTTAAAAATACCAAAATTATTTCAAATTAATTTTTCTCCAATTTTCTAATGTAGGGAATCATGTTACCCTATTTTCCATATTTTTTTATTTTTGGAGAAAAATAATTTGAATAAAACTCAAATAAATGCAAATTGAAAATGAATTCCAAAAGGACCTTGAAATGTGATCTTTGAAACTCCCAACTCATATTTCATAATTTGAAGAAGTCATTTTATCTTGTCTCGTGAAAATCATTGAGTTGCATAAAGTTTCTGAATTGGAAAATATTTCCCAATGGAATTCAGTTATTTTCAAATACCCTTTCATTCAATTTAAATGGAAGAAGTCATATCATCTTCGCTCAAGGGTTTTGTATTTGAAAAGAATTTGAATTCATGGAGATTAGAAAGCAAATATGAAAGTTTGGGAAAGTCCTTTTATTCCCTCTCATTGAACTTTCAAAAAGTTTCGAATTTACTCATTTTCAGTCAATCAATCAAACAATCAATCAAATCTATCTATTTAATATAACATTCCAAAATTTAGAATTTTGGGATGTTACATTTTGTCTTCTCCACCACCACCATTCTATTCCACATATAGTGTTATATCCATGGCTCACACTCATGTATTGCGTGAAGATTGAAAAAGTTTGAGAATGTCAAAAGTATGAAACAATTGCTTAGCTTGTCATCGGGGTTGTGCATGATTTAAATACTTTGTGTGGTGAAGATAGAGCATAGCCAGACTGTATGATTTTATAGGGATAACTTTCTTTGGCCATGTTATTTTGAGAAGACATGATTGCTTTGTTAGTATGCTTGAAGTATTATTATTTTTATGTCAATATTAAACTTTTATCCTGAATCTTTTGGATCTGAATATTCATACCACAATTAAGAAGAATTACATTAAAATTATGACAAGTAGCACTTCACATCAAAAATTACTTTTTTATCATTTACCTACTCGAGGACGAGCAGTAACTAAGCTTGGGGATGCTTGATACGTCTCCGATGTATCTATAATTTTTTATTGCTCCATGCTATATTATCTACTGTTTTGGACATTATTGGGCTTTATTATCCACTTTTATATTATTTTTGGGACTAACCTATTAACCAGAGGCCTAGCCCAGAATAGTTGTTTTTGCCTATTTTAGGGTTTCGAAGAAAATGAATATCAAACGGAGTCCAAACAGAATGAAACCTTCGGGAACGTGATTTTTGGAACAAACAAGATCCAGGAGACTTGGACCCTACGTCAAGCAACCAATAGGGAAGCCATGAGGTAGGGGGCGCGCCTACCCCCCCCCCCCCCGGCCTGCCCTCCACCCTGTAGGCCTCCTGTTGCTCCAGCGACGTACCCGCTCCTCCTATATATACCTACGTACCCCCAAACAATCAGATACGGAGCCAAAAACCTAATTCCACCACCGCAACCTTCTGTATCCACGAGATCCCATCTTGGGGCCTGTTCTGGAGCTCCGCCGAAGGGGGCATCCATCACGGAGGGCTTCTACATCAACACCATAGCCTCTCTGATGAAGTGTGAGTAGTTTACCTCAGACCTTCGGGTCCATAGTTATTAGCTAGATGGCTTCTTCTCTCTTTTTGGATCTCAATACAATGTTCTCCTCCTCCCTATTCGATGTAATCTTCTTTTTGCAGTGTGTTGAGACCGATGAATTGTGGGTTTATGATCAAGATTATCTATAAACAATATTTGAATCTTCTCTGATTTCTTTTATGTATGATTGGTTATCTTTGCAAGTCTCTTAAAATTATCAGTTTGGTTTGGCCTACTAGATTGATCTTTCTTGCAATGGGAGAAATGCTTAGCTTTGTGTTCAATCTAGCGGTGTCCTTTCCCAGTGACAGTAGGGGCAGCGAGGCACGTTTTGTATTGTTGCCATCGAGGATAACAAGATGTTTTTTTATCATATTGCATGAATCTATCCCTCTACATCATGTCATCTTGCTTAACGCGTTACTCTGTTTTCATGAACTTAATACTCTAGATGCATGCTGGATAGCGGTCGATGAGTGGAGTAATAGTAGTAGATGCAGGCAGGAGTCGGTCTACTTGTCTCGGACGTGATGCCTATACACATGATCATACCTAGATATTCTCATAACTATGCTCAATTCTGTCAATTGCTCAACAGTAATTCGTTCACCCACCATAAAATACTTATGCTCTTGAGAGAAGCCACTAGTGAAACCTATGGCCCCCGGGTCTATCTTCATCATATTAATCTTCCAATACTTAGTTATTTCCTTTGCTTTTATTTTGCTTTTATTTTACTTTGCTTTTATTTTACTTTCTATCTTTATCACAAAAATACCAAAAATATTATCTTATCATATCTATCAGATCTCACTCTCGTAAGTGATCGTGAAGGGATTGACAACCCCTTATCGCGTTGGTTGCGAGGTGTTATTTGTTTTGTGTAGGTACGAGGGACTCGTACATAGCCTCCTACTGGATTGATACCTTGGTTCTCAAAAACTGAGGGAAATACTTACGCTACTTTGCTGCATCATCCTTTCCTCTTCAAGGAAATCCAACGCAGTGCACAAGAGGTAGCAACCGTCGACCCCCTCCAGCCTCCATGGGCTACTGTTCATCCAACATCGACCTCCTCCAGCCTCCGCCTGTGACTGTTCATCCACGGGCTCCTGTTCATCCAGCCTCAACCGCATGCTACTCCACCGGCTACTATTCAACTAGGCCTCTCCACGGGCTCCTATTCAACCACCCCTCCACGGGCTACTGTTCATCCAGCCCTCCACTGTCTACTGTTCATCCTGCCCTCCATGGGGTGGTCCTGTTCATCCAGCCATCCACGGGGTCCTGTTCATCCAGCCCCAACCGGCTTGATCGATCAGGGTCCTGTTCATCCATAGGCAACTTCACAGGGGCCTGTTCATCCACCCCCACCGGGAACTGTTCATCCAAACCCCCCAGCAACGCTCACTGTTCATCCAGAGGCAACATCAATTGGCTTCAGTTAGCATCAGTAGCGAAGGAATCGCTCGATCGGCTTTAGTTAACAACCATCGATCGATCGCTCGGGTTCAGTAACGCGTACCCCGCAGTGCAATCGCTCGGGTTCAGTTAGAGCCCAACGCCTCGCTCGGGTTCAGTTACAGCCCAACGCCTCGCACCCACGCGTGTGCGTGTATAAGAGAAACGCGCATCGCTCGGCCCCGACCACCCACCGTAACCGGGAACACCCCGATATTTTCCTCACCCTCACTTCTACCACGGTTTTTTCCATCATGGACGACCCAAAGAATGTCATGCAGCCACGTCTCTGGCCTGCCCAGGATGAAAAGCCCATTTTCTGTCATACTTTTTTGTCATAGAAGTAGGACCCCACCACATCTATGATGATACCGTGTTTTGTCACAATTATTGTCATAGAAGTGTCATAAGTATGACAGAAAAAAACATTTGTTTGGCCCAAAATGTCACGGATGTGTCTTTTTTTGTAGTGGTGGCTGTTTTGAGGAAGATATAAGGAGGCTTATGTGTGATAGAGCATATCATATCACGGGGTTTGGATGCACCGGCAAAGTTTGCACCAAAACTCTAGGAGATAAGGGGCAATGCACGATACTGAAGAGGCTAGCAAATTGCGGAAAGGTAAGAGTGTGTATAATCCATAGACTCACATTAGACATAAATAACTCACGTACTTATTGAAAAAGTTTTATTATCCCTCAAAGCAAATTACTACTACACATGCCCCTAGGGGGAGGTTGGTAGGAGTTAACCATCGCGCCCCCCGACCTCTATGTAGAGGAATACAATTAATAATAAATCATGCTCCAATTTCATAGCATAACGAGAGACCATACGTGTATGCTTTGGGAATCGCAAACCTTAACGCAAATATTCTTACTTAACAACAATTACTCACTAGCATGACTCTAATATCACCATCTTTATATATCAAAACAAATGCAAGGAACCAAACTTCTCACATATTGAAAGATCTTTATGAAAGTTTTTATTATATCCCTCTTGAATACCCATCATATTAGGACTAAATTCATAACCCAAACAAATTGCCATACTATTCATAAGACTCTCAAAATAATATAAGTGAATCATGTGAGTTCATCAATTTCTTTAAAATATAACCATCTCCATGCTCTAAAAGATATAAGTGAAGCACAAGAGCAACTACCTAGCTCAAAAGATATAAGTGAAGCTCAAAGAGTATTCTAATAAATTCACAATTAACGTGTGTCCCTCTCAAAAAGGTGTGTCCAGCCAGGATGATTGTGGCAAACTAAAAAGAAAATAAAGCAAAGACTCATATAATACATGAGGCTCCAAGTAAAAAATATATCATGTAATAAATAAAAATATAACCTCGAGTAAATTACTGATGGATTGTAGACAAAAGAGGGGATGCCATCCGGGGAATCCCCAAGCTTAGACGCTTGGTTGTCCTTGAATATTACATTGGGATTCCATGGGAATCCCCAAGCTTAGGCTCTTTCCACTCCTTATTCCTTAGCCCATCGAAACTTCACTCAAAACTTGAAAACTTCACAAGACAAAACTCAACAAAAAACTTGTGAGATTCATTAGTATAATAAAGAAAATCACCACTTTTAGGTACTATTGTAAACTCATTCAAATTTTATATTTTCATTATATCTACTGTATTCTAAATTCACCATGGTTCATACCCCCCAATACAACCCATAGATTCATCGAAATAAGAGAACACTACAATGAAAACAGAATCTATCAAAAATAGAATAGTCTGTAGTAATCTGGAGATTAGTCCAACTTTTCTAACTCCAACAATTCTGAAAAATTAGGACAATGTGTGCAATTTTTATATAAATCTTGTCTCGCTCCAGAATTTTTTAACAATTCTGCTACTGGACGCAGAAGTTTTTGTTTTTTCACATAATCAAATCACAATCTTCCAAATCATCCCAAAGGTCTTACTTCGCACAAATCCTAATTGAGAACACAAAAATACCATCATAACAGAAGGAAAAACAAGAAAAACAAAAAAATTATTGAGTTGCCTCCCAACAAGCGCTATTGTTTTATGCCCCTAGCTAGGCATATTGCATAGATCTAGGTATTGTCATATTTGGTATTAAATCCATAAGTGGCCCTCATAATAGATTAATATGGTCACTTAATTTTCTTTCTTGGGAAGTGTTCCACGGCCTTCCTTAATGGAAATTGAAATCTAATGTTTTCTTGTTTCATATCAATAATTGCACCAATCGTTCTAAGGAAAGGTCTACCAAGAATTATGGGGCATGTAGGATTGCAATCCGTGTCAAGCACAATGAAATCTACGGGAACATAATTCCTATTTGCAACAAATAAGAACATCATTAATTCTTCCCATAGGTTTCTTAATAGTGGAATCCACTAAGTGCAAATTTAAAGAACAATCGTCAAGTTTATGGAAGCCTAGCATATCACACAAAGGTTTTGGAATAGTCGAAACACTAGCACCAAAATCACATAAAGCATTGCACTCATAATCTTTAATCTTAATTTTAATAGTAGGTTCCCATTCATCATATAGCTTTCCCGCGATTGAAACTTCCAACTCAAGTTTTTCTTCAAGATTTTTCATCATAGCATCAACGATATTTTTAGTAAAAGACTTATTTTGACCATAAGCATTAGATGAATTGAGCATAGATTGTAACAAGGAAATACACTCAATCAAATAACAACTATCATAATTAAATTCCTTGTAATCCAAAAGAGTGGGAACATCACTAGTTAAAGTTTTGACCTCGCCAAACCCACTTTCATCACCCTCCAATTTTTTGGGACGCCTTCTAGCTAAAGTTGAATCATCTCTAGTACATTATTTATCAAGTTTTGTATTATCAAACAAAGATTCAATAGGAGTCACACCAATCACTTTAATATCTTCATCATGATTTTCGCAAAAACTAGAAGAACATACTTTTTCTAGCCAATCTCTCTTCGCTCGCATTCTAGTGGATCTCTCCCTACTTTCATTAATAGAAATTTGAATAGATTTCAGAGAATCCTTAATATAAAGCTTGGGTGGCATAGATCTAATCTTAAGGGAATCCATCTCATGAGAAATTCTATCAACGTTTCTAGCCACGTCATCAAACTTAAGCAAATTTTCTTCTATCATGGCATTAAAAATATTTTGGGAGTTAATAAAATCTTTGATATTATTCTCAAGATCAGAGGGTATATTATTATAATTTCCATAATAATTATTGTTGTAATGACCATAATTATTAGAGGAATCACTAGGAAACGACCTAGGATTAAAATTGCCTCTATACGCATTATTACCAAAATCGTTCCTACCAACAAAATTGATATCCATAGATGCATTATTATTTTCCATCAAAGTAGACAAAGGCATATCATTAGGATCAATATTGGCACTCTTTCTAGCAATCAGTCTCATAAGTTCATCCATCTTTCCACTCAAAGTATTAATTTCTTCAATATAGCATGCACTTTTTTATTGGTAGAAGATCTTTCGATATGCCATTGAGAGTAATTTGCCATAATTTTATCTAGGAGTTTAGTAGCTTCTCCTAATGTGATTTCCATAGAAGTACCATCCACGGCGGAATCTAAAAATTTCTAGATGCAAAATTCAATCTAGCATATATTTTTGTATGATCATCCATAAACTTAAACCATGAGTAGGGCAATTTCTTATCATTAACTTCATCATCTCCCATGATTGCGCAACATGTTCATGATCAAGTTGCCTAAAATTCATTATTTCGTTCCTAAGGGAGATGATCTTAGCGGGAGGAAAATACTTGGAAATAAAACATCCTTTCACTTATTCAATGAATCAATACTCCCTCCATTTTTTTACTTCGCATATAAGATTTGGTCAAAGTCAAACTACACAAAGTTTGACCAAATTTATATTAAAAAATATGTTTCATGATGCATCTGATAATATTAATTTCATATTGTGAATGTTTATATTTTTAAATATAAAGTTAGTCAAACTCTACAAAGCTTGACTTTGACCAAACATTATATGCGAACTAAAAAGAAACAGACGGAGTACTATTTTTAGGCAAGGATGAAAACCAAGTTTTAGCACGATCTCGTAGTGAGAATGGAAATAGAATTAATTTAACAATATCATTATCCACATCTTTTTTCTTTTGCATATCACACAATTCAACGAAAGTATTAAGATGGGAAAAAGCATCTTCATTAGGGCTACCATAAATTTTTTCTTTCACAAGAAGATTCAACAAAGCGGCATTAATTTCATAATATTCCGCACTAGTGGCGGGAGCAATCGGAGTACTAATGAAAACATTATTGTTAGTGTTGGAAAAATTACACAACTTAGTCTTTTCTTGAGACATCGTGACAAAGCAAGCAATCTAGCACTCAAGCAAACAAGAAGCAAATGAAAAGACAAACAGAAAGAAGGCAAATAAAAAGGCAAACATTTTGTATTTTTTGAAAACTTTTTAGAAGTGGGGGATGAAAACGAGAGGCAAATGCCATATAATGTAAATGCAAGAGATGGGAGTTTATGATAGGTACTTGGTTGGCTTGATGTAGATCATCCCCGTCAACGGTGCCAGAAGTTCTTCCTTCTACTTCTTGAGCTTGCATTGATTTTTCCCTTGACAAGTGAAGGGTAATGCAGAAAAGTAGAAATAAGTATTTCCCTTGTCTCCAATAATTGCACCGACCCAAATAAATACTTACACCCAACGCATAAAGGGGTTGTCTATCCCTTCATGGTTACTTTCAAGGATGAGATCTGATAGTGATGGATATAAAAGATAAAAAAAGCGTGAAATAAAATAAAGGTCAATAAATTGCAGCAAGGTATTTTTGTGTTTTTGATTTTGTAGATCTGAAAATAATATGATAAAAGGTAGACTAGGGGGCCATAGTTTTAACTAGAGGCTTCTATCTTGGAATAAAGTATACGGTGGGTAAACAAATTATTGTTAAGCAATTAATAGAAAAGCGCATAGTTATGACGATATCCAAGGCAATGATCATGTATATAGGCATCACGTCCGAGACAAGTAGACCAACTCTTGGCTGCATCTACTACTATTACTCCACACATCGACCGCTATCCAGCATGCATCTAGTGTATTAACTTAACAAGAACAGAGTAATGCCTTAAGCAAGATGACATGATGTAGAGGGATAGATCCAATCAATATGAACAAACCCCATCTTTTATCCTTAATGGCAACAATACAAATACGTGTCATGTCCCCTTCTGTCACTGGGATTGAGGACCGCAAGATTGAACCCATTACAAAGCACCTCTCCCATTGCAAGAAAAATCAATCTAGTTGTGATAACACATAAGTATAGGGGATCTCAACAGATTTTGAGGGTAGAGTATTCAACCCAAATTTATTGGTTCGACATAAGGGGAGCCCAAGAATATTTGCAAGTATTAGTAGTTGAGTTGTCAATTCAACCACTCTGGAGATTAAATATTTGCAACAAGGTGATCAATAGCACAGTAATATGATAGTTTGATAGTGATAGCAATAGTAGCAGCAGCAATACTAACAATAACAACAGTAATAGTGATTTTGTAGCAGTTGTAACAGTAGCAGCAACAGTAACGACTTAGCAAGAACAATATGTGAAAAGATCATTGGCATTGGGTCGATGATTTCGTTGGATGATAATCATCATATAACAATTATAACCTAGGGCGACAAAGAACTAGCTCCCATTCGTCAATAAAGTAGGCATGTATTCCGTAAATAGTCATATGTGCTTATGGAAAAGAACTTGCATGACATCTTTTGTCCTACCCTCCTATGGCAGTGGGGTCCGTAAGGAAAGTAAGGGATATTACGGCCTCCTTTTAATAGAGAACCAGAACAAAGCATTAACACATAGTCAATACATGAACTCCTCAAACTACGGTCATCACCGTAAAGTATCCCAATTGTTGTCACCTTGGGGTTTACGGATCATAACACGTAACAAGTGCATCTAATTTGCAAGATCGATTCAGAAAATAGATATATTGATGAAAAGATAAAGGGTTCAGATCTGAAATCATGGCACTCGGGCCCTAGTGACAAGCATTAAGCATAGCAAAGTAATAGCAACATCAATCTCAGAACATAGTGGATACTAGGGATCAAGCCCTAACAAAACTAACTCGATTACATGATGAATCTCATCCAGCCCACCACCATCCAGTAAGCCTACGAAGGAATTACTCACTCCCGGTGGTGAGAATCATGAAATTGCTTATGGAGGATGGTTGATGATGACGAAGACTGAAGACCCCCCTCTCTGGAGCCCAAAACGGGCTCCAGATCCGGCCTCCCGATGAGGAACCGGAGGTGGCGGTCGCTCCGTATCGTAAAACACGATGAAACTTCTTCTCCTATTTTTTCTCCAAAAATAGGAATTTATAGAACTGGAATTAGGGTCAGTGAGGCCTTGTGGGCCCTACTACCCATCAGGGAGCGCTAGAGGGGGCGCGTGATACGTCTCCAATGTATCTATAATTTTTTATTGTTCCATGCAATTATATTATCTGTTTTGGATGTTTAATGGGCTTTAATAAGCTCTTTTATATTATTTTTGGGACTAACCTATTAACCGGAGGCCTAGTGCCAGTTTCTTTTTTTGCCTATTTTAGCATTTCGCAGAAAAGGAATATCGAACAGAATCCAAACGGAACGAAACCTTCGCGAGGATCTTTCTTGGAACAAACACAAACCAGGAGACTTCGGGTGGAAGTCTGGAACTCCGCGAAGCTTCCACGAGGCAGGAGGGCACGTCCCCACCCTCGTGGGCCCCACGGAGCTCCACCAACGTACTTCTTTTGCCTATATATACTCTTATACCCTAAAAACATCAGAGGGAGCCACGAAACCACTTCTCCACCGCCGCAACCTTCTGTACCCGTGAGATCCCATCTGGGGCCTTTTTCAGCGATCTGCCGGAGGGGGATTCGATCATGGAGGGCTTCTACATCAACACCATAGCCTCTCTGATGATGTGTGAGTAGTTTACCACAGACATTCAGGTCCATAGTTATTAGCTAGGTGGCTTATTCTCTCTCTTTGGTTCTCAATACAAAGTTCTTCTCGATGTTCTTGGAGATCTATTCGATGTAATACTTTTTGCGGTGTGTTTGCCGAGATCCGATGAATTGTGGATTTATGATCAAGTTTATCTTTGAATAATATTTGGTTCTTTTCTGAATTCTTATATGCATGATTTGATATGTTTGCAAGTCTCTTCGAATTATCGGTTTAGTTTGGCCTACTATATTGATCTTTCTTGCAATGGCAGAAGTGCTTAGCTTTGGGTGCAATCTTGCGGTGTCCTTTCCCAGTGATAGTAAGGGCATTGTATTGTTGCATCGAGGATAAAAAGATGGGGTTTATATCATATTACTTGAGTTTATCCCTCTACATCATGTCATCTTGCTTAAAGCGTTACTCTGTTCTTATGAACTTAATACTCTAGATGCATGCTGGATAGCGGTCAATGTGTGGAGTAATAGTAGTAGATGCAGAATCGTTTCGTTCTACTTAACACGGACGTGATGCCTATATTTCATAATCATTGCCTAGATATTTTCATAACTATGCGCTCTTCTATCAATTGCTTGGCAGCAATTTGTTCACTCACCGTAATACATGTTATCATGAGAGAAGCCACTAGTGAAACCTATGCCCCCCGGGTCTCTTTCTTATTATATTGCATCTCTTCTTATTTACATCGCATCTTGTTTACTATTTTGCAATCTTTACTTTCCAATCTATACAACGAAAATACCAAAAATATTTATCTTATTATCTTTATCAGATCTCACTTTTGCAGGTGACCATGAAGGGATTGACAACCCCTTTATCGCGTTGGTTGCGAGGTTCCTGATTGTTTGTGCAAGTACTAGGTGACTTGCATGTTATCTCCTATTGGGTTGATACCTTGGTTCTCAAAACTGAGGGAAATACTTACGCTACTTTGCTGCATCTCGCTTTCCTCTTCAAGGGAAAACCAACGCATGCTCAAGAGGTAGCAAGAAGGATTCCTGGCGCCGTTTCCGGGGATATCTACGCTCAAGTAAAGACATACCAAGTACCCATCATAAACTCTTCTCCCTCGCATTATATTATTTGCCATTCGCCTCTCGTTTTCCTCTCCCCCACTTCACCTTTGTCGTTTTATTCGCCCTTTTTCGCTCGCCTCTTTTCGCTTGCCTCTTTTCGCTTGCCTCTTGTGTGCATGTCTGCCCTTATGACCTTCCCTGATAGCGTTGATCCTCACCTTAGAAGGTCGGAAGAAATTGAAAACAACGTTAGAACCTTTACATCCTTGCAATTTGAGCATAATAATTTCTTCAAAAACGAGCTTCAAGAACAGAAAGGCTTTATGGAGTACATGAATAAAGAGCTTGATGATATGTCTAAGGAATTTTATGGTTTGAAATCTCAGTTTGCCCATCTTGAAAATTTAGTAGGCCAAATTTCGGATAAGCAAGCCACCTTAGTTAATAAGATGGCTGCTAAAGCGAAAGATCTAGAGGATAATAAAGATGAAGATCTAAAAGTGATTGATGTGTCTCCTATTAAATCTTTGTTTTCCAATATGAATCTTGATAAAGATGGGACTGGAGATGATTTGACTTTAGTTAAAAGGCGTCCCAATGATTCAGAGTTTTTAGATCTTGATGCTAAAATTAATAAAAATGGTATTGAAGAGGTCAAAACTTTACATAGCAATGAACCCACTATTTTGGATTTCAAGGAATTTAATTATGATAATTGCTCTTTGATAGATTGTATTTCCTTGTTGCAATATGTGTTAAATTCCCCTCATGCTTATGATCAAAATAAAGCTTTTACTAAACATATCGTTGATGCTTTAATGCAATCCTATGAAGAAAAGCTTGAACTAGAAGTTTCTATTCCTAGAAAACTTTATGATGAGTGGGAACCTACTATTAAAATTAATATTAAAGATTATGAATGCTATGCTTTGTGTGATTTGGGTGCTAGTTGATAACCCACAAGTATAGGGGATCACAACCGTTTCTGAGGGTAGAGTATTCAACCCAAATTTACTGATTCGACACAAGGGGAGCCAAAGAATATTCTCAAGTATTAACAGTTAAGTTCTCAATTCAACCGCACCTGAAAGACTTAATATCTGCAAAAAAGTATTTAGTAGCAATGTAATATGGAAGTAGCGGTAATGGTGGCAAAAGTAACAGTAGTAGTTTTTGTAGTGATTGTAACAATGGCAACGGAAAAGTAACTAAGCAAAGATCAATATGTGAAAAGCTCGTAGGCAATGGATCAGTGATGGATAATTATGTCGGATGCGATTCCTCATGCAACAGTTATAACACAGGGTGACCCAGAACTATCTCCAATTCATCAATGTAATGTAGGCATGTATTCTAAATATAGTCATACATGCTTATGGAAACGAACATGCATGACATCTTTTGTCCTACGCTCCCGTGGCAGCGGCGTCCTATTGGAAACTAAGGGATATCAACGCCTCCTGAGGGAGTCCTAGATTAGGGGGTGTTCGGGTAGCCGAACTATACCTTCAGCCGGACTCCTAGACTATGAAGATACAAGATTGAAGACTTCGTCCCGTGTCCGGATGGGACTTTCCTTGGCGTGGAAGGCAAGCTTGGTGATGCGCTTATTCAAGATCTCCTACCATTGTAACCAACTCTGTGTAACCCTAACCCTATCCGGTGCCTATATAAACCGGAGGGTTGTAGTCCGTAGGCAATCAACTCCATACACAACAATCATACCATAGGCTAGCTTCTAGGGTTTAGCCTCCTTGATCTCGTGGTAGATCTACTCTTGTACTACCCATATCATCAATATTAATCAAGTAGGAGTAGGGTATTACCTCGATCGAGAGGGCCCGAACCTGGGTAAAACAAAGTGTTCCCTACCTCCTGTTACCATCCGGCCTTGACGCATAGTTCGGGACCCCCTACCCGAGATCTGCCGGTTTTGACACCGACATTGGTGCTTTCATTGAGATATAGCCCAGAACAGAGGCGCCGCACACCTGCTATGCTTCACGAATGAAGTAATGGATCGTAAAATCCCAGAGGTTTCAAACCCGTAAACATCGAATCATACGATGGCACAACAGACCCGGCGGTATGGATCGAGGATTACCTCCTTCACATCCACATGGCACGCGGCGATGATCTACCTGCCATCAAATACCTCCCGCTCAAACTTAAAGGACTGGCCCGACATTGACTTAACAGCTTGCCAACAGACTCAATCGGTTCTTGGGAGGACCTGGAAGCGGCATTCCTCGACAACTTCCAGGGCACTTACGTCCGACCGCCGGATGCCGACGACTTAAGCCACATAATTCAGCAACCACAAGAATCGGCCAGACAATTCTGGACACGGTTCCTAACAAAGAAAAACCAGATAGTCGACTATCCGGACGCAGAGGCCCTAGCAGCCTTCAAGCATAACATCCGCGACGAGTGGCTGGCCCGGCACCTGGGACAGGAAAAGCCGAAATCCATGGCAGCCCTCACGACACTCATGACCCTCTTTTGCGCGGGAGAAGACAGCTGGCTAGCTCACAGTAACAACTTATCAAAGAACCCTGGTAATTCGGATACCAAGGACAAAAGTGGCAGGACATGTCGGAATAAGCGAAAACGCCGCGTTAACAGCGACAGCAATGAAGACACGACAGTCAATGCCGGATTCAAAGGCTATAAATCCGGTCAGTGGAAAAAGCCATTCAAAAAGAATACTCAGGGCCCGTCTAGTTTGGACCGAATACTCGATCGCTTGTGCCAGATACATGGCACCCCCGAAAGGCCAGGCAATCACACTAGCAGGGATTGTTGGGTGTTCAAGCAAGCAGGCAAGTTAAGGGCCAAAAACAGAGACAAGGGGCTGCACAGCGATGACGAGGAGCCCAAGCCGCCGAACAACAATGGACAGAAGGGTTTTCCCCCACAAGTGCGGACGGTGAACATGATATACGCAACCCACATTCCCAAGCGGGAGCGGAAGCGTGCGCTACGGGACGTATACGCGATAGAGCCAGTCGCCCCAAAGTTCAACCCATGGTCCTCCTGCCCGATCACTTTTGATCGAAGGGACCATCCCACTAGCATCTGTCATGGCGGCTTCGCCGCATTGGTTCTCGACCCAATCATCGATGGATTTCACCTCACAAGAGTCCTCATGGACGGCGGCAGTAGCCTGAACCTGCTTTATCAGGATACAGTGCGGAAAATGGGCATAGATCCCTCAAGGATTAAGCCAACAAGAACGACCTTTAAAGGTGTCATACCAGGTGTAGAAGCCAACTATACAGGCTCAGTAACACTTGACGTGGTCTTGGGATCCCCGGACAATTTCCGAAGCGAAGAGTTAATCTTCGATATAGTCCCGTTTCGCAGTGGCTATCACGCCCTGCTCGGACGAACCGCATTCGCAAAGTTCAATGCGGTGCCACACTACGCATTTCTCAAGCTCAAGATGCCAGGCCCTCGCGGAGTAATTACGGTTAATGGAAACACCGAACGCTCCCTCCGTACGGAGGAGCATACGGCGGCTCTCGCAGCGGAGGTACAAAGTAGCCTTCTCAGGCAATTCTCCAGTCCGGCCATTAAAAAGCCAGACACTGCCAAGCGCGCCTGGAGTAACCCACAGCAGGACCACCTGGCACACTCTGAGCAAGCGTAGCAATGCGGCCCCAACCCCAGCTTTCGCGACATAGCGAAACCAGTACCTCGCGTACATAACTACGCCCTTGAAATACCATGGGCACAGGGGAAGGGGCACAATAACGGCACGCCCAAAATACGGCTTAAAACGTACTAGGGGCTGCCGGATTCCTTTTTTTAATTTTTTCTTACTTTCAGGACTCCATACTTCGGACGACCTGTTCGGCAATTCGACTGCCGCACAAACGATGCAAGATCCAGGGAGGCAGACAAGCCATGCCACATTATGGAACCCCCAGGTGGTCTCTATTACGAGCAGTATACCTGTTTTTGAATAGAATTCCGCGGCTTGCCCCTGGCTAGGACATGTTAAATAGTCCAGTATCTTTACCTTATAATACCACTTGTATCGTTCTGCTCTGACAGCAGCCTTTATATAAACAATGCATAGCTTTTGTCTATTTTCTGCATTACTTTCTTTTATATATGTTCATTAATGACATGTTGCACCCGTACACTATGGTACGGCAAGTACGCCAGGGGCTTCAGTACCCTTTAATATGGTGTGAGAAGTTCGTACACTTTCACAAGTGCGGCACCCCGAACTTATAGCACTATATGCATCGGCTCCGAATCATGATTTGGGTCAATAGTTGGGTTTGCCCGGCTCCTATGTTTTGGTGCCTTATGTTCCGCTCTATCGGCTAAGGTAGCACTAGGAGAACCACTACGATTGTGCCCCGGTGGAGAAAGCTAAAACTGACTCTCATGATGTGGCGAGAGACCGGTCGCTGTTCGAGAGGTTTTTCGAGTCCTTAAAGGCTTATGCCGCTTCGAGCGAGGAGCTGGCTTTGTCCGGCCAAGGCGTGGATAGCGCCCCGAACTCGGTCTTCCGAACTAGGGGCTTCGCCGAAATTTAAAATTATAAAGTTCTATGGCTAAGTGAGAGTGTTCAAGCATTATAGTCCGATTGCCTAGTTCGTCGTGCTGAGCGCCTCCCTCGAAGGACCCAACCATGGGAAAAAGAGCGCTCAGGTTTATCACCGAACACCCCAGCACTAGTGGCATGGGGGCAGAAGCCGACGACTGGCCATCTCTCAATTTTTGATAAACGGCCGCATAGAAAATAATATTTTAAATTCAATAAGCATTGCTTAGCGCATATGAACACGTGTTCAGCGCATAGGATAAACATGAGCGAGTTCATTCAACATTACATCCTTGGTGCATTCATCCGCCACAAGGCGGGCACCTGCAAGAACATCCTTGTAATACTTCTCGGGCTTGCGATGCTCCTTCCCCGGTGGCGGCCCGTCCTTCACAAGCTTCTCACCGTCCAGCTTCCCCCAGTGCACCTTTGCATGGGCAAGGGCCCTACGGGCACCTTCAATGCAGACGGAGCGCTTGATGACCTGAAGCCTTGGACAGGCCTCCACTAGCCGCCGCACCAGCCCGAAGTAGCTCCCAGGAAGGGCCTCTCCGGGCCACAGCCGAACTATGAAGCCTTTCATGGCCTATTCGGCCGCCTTGTGGAGCTCGACCAGCTGTTTCAGCTGGTCTCTCAAGGGCACAGGGTGTCCGGCCTCAGCATACTGAGACCAGAACACCTTCTCCGTCGAGCTGCCCTCTTCAGCTCGGTAGAATGCGGCGGCGTCGGATACGCTGCGGGGAAGATCTGCAAATGCCCCTGGAGAACTCCGGATTCGGGTAAGTAACAAGTAGTTTACTTTTATATTTCTGCTTTGCATAAAGAATCCCTTACCCGCTGCTATCTTCTTCATCTCCTCCAACTCTTGGAGGGCCTTTTGGGCTTCGGCCTTGGCAGACTTGGCAGTCTCAAGGGCCGCCGCGGGCTCGGACGCTTGGGTCTTTGACTCAAGCTTCAAACTCTCATGTTTTTTCATGAGAGCGTGAAGCTCTTGCTGCACCTCGCCGACCTGAGCCCCAAGTTTCTCTCGCTCGGTGCGCTCCGTGGCCGTTTTCTTTTCGGCCTCAGACAGCGCCTGCTTGAGGGTCGCCACCTTAGTCGTGGCCCCTACAATAAGCAGTGTAATCTTGTTATTTTTTGCAATCACGCCTCTCTATAGGCACTTTTTCTGTAAGGTATTTTCTTGCCTTCTTTCTCCTCGAGCTGCCTCTTGGCAAGGCCGAGCTCTTGCTCGGTCCGCTCGAGGCCCTGTTTCAAGGCACCCACTTTCGCAGTCAATGCGGCGGTGGCTAGCAGCGATGCCTGCATACGCATATTGACTCTTTGTTGTTAGACTCCTGCGAAATTTAATAGATCCTCTATTCGGCTTTTCTTTCCGAACGCCAAACAGAGCATCAGGGGCTACTGTCTATGCGGTAATATTTTTACTTACCTCAAAGCCTGTTAGAAGGCTAGTGCAAGCTTCAGTCAGTCCGCTCTTGGCGGGCTGAACCTTCTGGATCACCGTACTCATAATAGTACGGTGCTCCTCGTCGATGGAGGTGCCGTCAAGCACCTCCAGCAGATTGTCCGGCACCTCCGGTTGGACGGAGGCCGCCAGCTCAGAAGACTTGCTCCTCTTGGAAGGAGTTTGCCTACCGCAGTCCGGAACTGTTGAAGATTCCGGCGTGGTGTCCGGCATAACACCGGACTTGGAGCCCTGGGGGGTCTTGTCCCCTTTACTCCGGGAGTCCAGGAGGTTGCCTTGCGGCTCCTCCAGGACCACCTCCTCCTGCCCCGGAGCTTGTTGCGACGCCACTTCGGCGTCATCCGGAGTGCGGGGGGAGACAATGGGCGGAACTGAGTTCACGTCCGATGAATCCAAGGAGCCGCTCGACGACTCGTTGAGTTCGGCCCGGGGCGGGCTGCATGATTATATTCGACATTAGGGAAAGCTGTGCAACAAAAGGGATATCATGAGTTACTCTGGTATCCGAACACTTACGATTTCGCCGGACGCCTGGCCCTGTCCGGCCACTCCTCTTCGTCCTCGTCGGCGTCGGGGGCGTAGTCCGGCGGAGGGGTTTTCCTCTTCTTGGACCCTTCGGCCTCCCCTACTGGGGCGGCCTTCCTCTTCTTTCCTCCCCCCGCTGGAGGGGGAGAGGTTTCTTCTTCCTCCTCCTCGTCTTCACGGGAGGAGTGCGTCTCGGACTCGCCGGACGACGAGTCCGACACCACCATATGCCGGGCACTCTTTCGAGTCCCCATGGTCTTCTTCTTCTTGGCCTTCTTCTCCGGCACCACATAAGGCGCCGGAGCCAGCAACTTCACTAGTAGAGCTGGGGCTGGGTCTTCGGGCAAGGGAGCCGGATAGTTAATCGATCCGGACTTCGCCCACCAAGACTATCAAAGGTAAGGGAGTTTAGATCCCGCATAGAGTCAAACTATGAAAAAACTTAACATCCTGTAAAAGGTGAAAATAGCTTACCTCACTAGCGTGACGCTGCGAGCTGTATCCGCGGTCCTCGGAAGCGGATGTGGGAGCCTCGGCGCCTTTGGTTAGCACCCTCCAGACGTCTTCATACGTTGTGTCGAAGAGCCTGTTAAGGGTTCGGTGCTGCGCTGGGTCGAACTCCCACAGATTAAAGTCCCGTTGTTGACACGGGAGGATCCGGCGGACGAGCATAACCTGGACTACATTGACGAGCTTGATTGGCTTGCTCACCAGGGACTGGATGCATGTCTGCAGTCCGGTCAGCTCTTTTTTCGTCGCCCCACGACAGGCCCGTCTCTTTCCAGGACATAAGCCGCGTGGGGGGTCCGGATCGGAACTCGGGGGCTGCGATCCATTTCGGATCGCGCGGCTCGGTAATGTAAAACTACCACGATTGCCACCCCTTCAGGGTCTCCACGAAGGCGCCCTTGAGCCATAGGATGTTGGCCATCTTGCCCACCATGGCGCCTCCGCACTCCGCCTGGCTGCCGCGCACCACCTTGGGCTTGACGTTGAAGGTCTTGAGCCAGAGGCCAAAATGGGGGCGGATGCGGAGGAAAGCCTCGCACATGACGATAAACGCCGAGATGTTGAGGACGAAGTTCGGGGTCAGATCGTGGAAATCCAGGCCATAGTAAAACATGAGCCCCCGGACAAATGGGTGGAGTGGAAAACCCAGTCCACGGAGGAAGTGGGGAAGGAATACTACCCTATCATGGGGCCTTGGGGTGGGAAGAAGCTGCCCCTCCTCGGGAAGCCGGTGCGCGATGTCTTTGGACAAGTATCCGACCTTCCTTAGCTTTTTGACATGGCCCTCCTTGACAGAGGAGACCATCCACTTGCCTCCCGCTCCGGACATTGCTGGAGAAGGTTGAGGTTGGAAGTGCGGGCTTGGGCGCTGGAGCTCGAGTGCGCAGGAGATGGGTAGGCAAAGGAGGAAGAAGGCGTAGATAAAAAGGGTGGATCCTTATCCCCTTATATGGGCGGATGCGGTTATGCGTCCCCACCAGCCTAATAAAACTCGCTTGCCTCCCAAACGCCGTGGTAAATGGCATGGTTAGGGTTACCCACGTACGTATTGATGAGAATCCCGTAAAAAGGACACACGATCTCTTCTTTGACAAGACGTGCCAAGGAAGCCGCCTCGCAAAACATGCTGAGGTGGAAAAGTAAAAATGATTCGAGTGAAGGACTTGGCTGTAGTGTGATGACGCACTACGGAATACGTCAGCAGATTTGATTTGTGTTAATATTATTCTCTCTATGGCAATATGTGGAAGCTTATTTTGCAGAACCGGACACTACTCTTGGTGTTTACAATCTTCTATGAAGGACTTGGAGGAGGAACCCGCCTTGCAATGCTGAAGACAATTTGTGCGCCGGACTCGTCGTCATTGAAGCCTGGTTCAGGGGCTACTGAGGGAGTCCGGGATTAGGGGGTGTTCGGGTAGCTGGACTCCTAGACTATGAAGATACAAGATTGAAGACTTCGTCCCGTGTCCGGATGGGACTTTCCTTGGCGTGGAAGGCAAGCTTGGCGATGCGGATATTCAAAATCTCCTACCATTGTAACCGACTCTGTGTAACCCTAACCCTATCTGGTGCCTATATAAACCGGAGGGTTGTAGTCCGTAGGCAATCAACTCCATACACAACAATCATACCATAGGATAGCTTCTAGGGTTTAGCCTCCTTGATCTCGTGGTAGATCTACTCTTGTACTACCCATATCATTAATATTAATCAAGCAGGAGTAGGGTATTACCTCCATCGAGAGGGCCCAAACCTGGGTAAAACAAAGTGTTCCCTGCCTCCTGTTACCATCCGGCCTTGACGCACAGTTTGGGACCCCCTACCCGAGATCTGCCGATTTTGACACCGACACCTCCTTTTAATAGAGTACCGGAACAAAGCATTAATACTTAGTGAATACATGAACTCCTCAAACTACGACCATCACCGG
Source organism: Triticum aestivum (assembly GCF_018294505.1). Taxonomy (NCBI): domain Eukaryota; kingdom Viridiplantae; phylum Streptophyta; class Magnoliopsida; order Poales; family Poaceae; genus Triticum; species Triticum aestivum. The sequence continues at coordinate 495,718,282 of NC_057809.1, read as the reverse complement.
GAGTGGTCCCAATTATTGTCACTTTGGGGTTACCGGATCATAACACATAGTAGGTGACTATTGACTTGCAAAATAGGATCAAGAACTCACATATATTCATGAAAACATAATAGGTTCGGATCTGAAATCATGGCACTCGGGCCCTAGTGAAAAGCATTAAGCATAGCAAAGTCATAGCAACATCAATCTCAGAACATAGTGGATACTAGGGTCGAACCCTAACAAAACTAACTCGATTACATGATAAATCTCATCCAACCCATCACCGTCCAGCAAGCCTATGATGGAATTACTCACACACGGCGGTGAGCATCCGGAAATTGGTGATGGCGGAAGGTTGATGATGACGATTGCGACGGATTCCCCTCTCCGGAGCCCCGAACGGACTCCAGATCGGACCTCCTGAGAAAGATTAGGGCTTGGCGGCGGCTCTGTATCGTAAAACATGATGAATTCTTCTCTCTGATTGTTTTCTCCCCGAACATGAATATATATAGTTGGAGTTGACGTCGGTGGAGCCTGAGGGGGCCCACGAGGCAGGGGGCGCGCCCTAAGGGGGCGCCTTGCACCCTCGTGGATAGGGTGTGGACCCCCTGGTGTTGATTCTTTCGCCTATATTTTTTATTAATTCCCAAAATATTCTCAATTGATTTTCAAGTCATTCCGAAAACCTTTATTTCTGCACAAAAATAACACCATGGCAATTGTGCTGAAAACAACGTCAGTCTGGGTTAGTTCCATTCAAATCATGCAAGTTAGAGTCCAAAACAAGGTCAAAAGTGTTTGGAAAAGTAGATATGATGGAGACGTATCAACTCCCCCAACCTTAAACCTTTGCTTGTCCTCAAGCAATTCAGTTGACAAACTAAAAGTGATAAAGAAAAAAAATTACAAACTCTGTTTGATCTTGCTATTGTAAATATGTAAAGCCAGCATCCAGGTTTTCAGCAAAGATTATGAACCAAACATATTCGCGATAACATTTAGGTCTCATGTTTACTCATATCAATGGCATAATCAACTAGAGAGCAATAATAAATCTCAGATGACAACACTTTCTCAAAATAATCATAATATGATATAAAAAGATGGTATCTCGCTAGCCCTTTCTAAGACTGCAAAACATAAATGCAGAGCACCTCTGAAGATCAAGGACTGACTAAACATTGTAATTTCAGGGTAAAAGAGATCCAGTCACAGTCATATTCAATGTAAATTAGTAGTAATGCACGCACATGACAGCGGTGCTCTCCAACTGGTGCTTTTTAATAAGAGGATGATGACTCAACATAAAAGTAAATAGATAGGCCCTTCGTAGAGGGAAGAAGGGATTTGTAGAGTGCCAAAGCTCGAGTTTTGAAATAGAGATAAATAATATTTTGAGTGGCATACTTTCATTGTCAACATAACAACCGAGAGATCTCGATATCTTCCATGCTACACACATTATAGGCGGTTCCCAAACAGAATGGTAAAGTTTATACTCCCCCACCACCAAAAAACATCAATCCATGGCTTGTCCGAAACAACGGGTGCCTCCAACTAACAACAATCCTAAGGGAGTTTTGCTTGCAATTATTTTAATTTAAGCATGGGACTGGGCATCTCGGTTACCAGCCATTTTCTCATGAATGAGGAGCGGAGTCCACTCCTCGTGAGAATAACCCACCTAGCATGGAAGATATAGACAGCCCTAGTTGATACATGAGCTATTCAAGCATACAAAACAGAATTTCATTTGAAGGTTTAGAGTTTGGCACATCCAAATTTACTTGGAACAACAGGTAGATACCACATATAGGAAGGTATGGTGGACTCATATGGAATAACTTTCGGGGTTTATGGAAGTGGATGCACAAGTAGTATTCCCGCTTAGTACAAGTGAAGGGTAGAAATTGACTGGGAAGGGACCAACTAGAGAGCGACAACAGTCATGAACATGCATTAAAATTAAGCAACACTGAGTGCAATCATGAGTAGGATATAATTCACCATGAACATAAATATCATGGAGGCTATGTTGATTTTTTTAACCTACATGCGTGAACATGTGCCAAGTCAAGCCACTCGAATCGTTCAAAGGAGGATACCACCCTATCATACCACACCACAACCATTTTAATAGCATGTTGGCACGCAAGGCAAACCATTATAAACTCCTAGCTGATTAAGCATGGCATGATCAACTATAATCTCTACTTGTCATTGCAAACATGTTTCATTCATAATAGGCTGAATCAGGAATGATGAACTAATCATATTAACAAAAACAAGATAGGTCAAGTGCATACCAGCTGCTCTCATCTCAATCGGTCCATCATATATTGTCATTATTGCCTTTCACTTGCACGACCGAACGGTGTGGATAATAATAATAGTGCACGTGCAATTGGACTAAGCTGGAATCTGCAAGCATTTAATACCAGGGAGAAGACAAGGTAATATGGGCTCTTGGTTAGATCAACAATAATGCATATGAGAGCCACTCAACATTTTCATCATGGCCTTCTCCTCTCGATCCCCAAAGAAAAGGAAATAAAACTATTTACACGGGAAAGCTCTCGATAAGCAAAAGAAGAATGAGAAATCATTTTGGGTTTTCTTTTAATTATTACTACTACAAGCATGGAAAGTAAACTAGCTAAAAGCTACAACTAATTTTTTGGTTTTTCTTAAGATTTGTCAAACACACAAGAAGAATGCTGGAAAAGAAAATAAACTAGCATGCATAGTACAATGAATGAGTATGAGCACTGACAACTGGAATGAGTGTGTGAACATGAATGTAATGTCGGTGAGAAATACGTATTCCCCAAGCTTTGGCTTTTGTCCTAAGTTGGTCTATGGCCACGGCTCAAAGCTGCCCTCTCCGTTGTACGGAGGAGTGTCCTCTGGGTGCCACTGGTCGGCAATCTCCTCCGGATCCCAGTGGTAAACAGACTGTTGATAATGGTCAAGTGGTGGCTCTGGCTCAGGCTCTGGAACTTGTGTCGGGCTCTAGTATGCATAAATGGCTTTGGGTAGGATGAGGTACGTGCCTGAAAGTATGTTTAACAGAGAGGGTGCAGGCAAGGTAATAATCTCACAGTTATTTTTATCAAATATCAATTTATACTTAAGCATCTTCTTCTTATCTTTAACAATAAAATCATGCGCTACCATACTCTTATAATCTAGAAAAATAGGGGGCAACTACTTTTCCTCTTTCTCATAATGCCTAATAGGTATCCCAAAGTGTGCAGCAAGGCGCGAAGCAAAGATGCCTCTGAATATGGGACCCTTTGTACGGTTTATGTTTAATCGTTTAGCAACAATAGCGCCTAAACTGAAAGTGGTATCACTAAACAAAGCATGGCGCAAAATAACAATATCAGGAGCACTGAGATTTCCACTGTTCCCGCGACCAATTAAGCATCTACTAGCAAATATTGCAAAGTAACATAGAACAGGAAAATGTATGTTGGTAATTCTTACATCAGAAACTTTCCTCGTTTCCCCTACAATAATTGTGTCAATAAACCCCTCCACATGATTACGATGTGGTTCCTCTATGCTGCCCGCAAAGGGTATCTTACAGACCCAACAAAAATCATATAGTGCATCTCCTTAACCTCATCATATAAGTGAAATTCCACTGAAGATGGTGATTTCTTAGCAAGAAAGTAAAAAATTTGCACGAAAATATTAGTGAGGAGGAGATACTGTTCGTGCTGGTCGCGGAGGAAGTCGATGAGGCCTGCATTCTCAGCCAAATAATGGAAGTCCTCGTAAATCCTGGCTGCTCTCAAGAACTCATCACAAGGCCATTCGCACGGCCGAACCTCCGTAGTGCGAGGGAGATTATATTTGGGCTTCTTATTCTCTTCACTTTGCTTATCCTTTGAGCTTCGGCTCGAAGAGCCCCTCAACAATCTCTTCATCATTTTCTTTCTCTGAAAAATTTCTGAAATTTTTAGTGACTCGAAATAAAAGTGCACCAAACTCAACAGGATTGATAGCAACTACTCCCACAAATGCCTAGAGGCTATATCATCCATAAAAACTACTTCGGACCATATAAATTTGACATGCAAGCTCAATAACAGGGTCACCTAAGCAGCAAAAATTTGCAATAAATAAAGCACTAGAACAAAAACTAATTGGACTATTAGAGGAGTCACATACCGAAGAACAATCCCCCAAAGCAGTTTTGTGAATGAAGCTTTGAGCAAGGAGATCAAAAATGGTAGGAAGATGAGCTAGAACACGAGTTTGAGCTATGGGAGGATTTTTTTTCTGGAGGAAGACGAAGTGTGTGGGTGCTGGAATATGTGGAGGGGCCCATGTGAGGTCCACAAGGCAGGGGGCGCGCCCTGGACCCTCGTGGCCAGGTGGTGTGGCCCCCTGGTGTGTTCTTAGTGCCAAATATTCTTATATATTCTAAAAAAACTATATATCATTTTCAGGACATTTGGAGAACTTTTATTTTCGGGGTATTTTTATTGCAAGGATAATTCAGAAAACATACAGAAAATACTATTTTTGCTTTATTTGATCTAAATAACAGAAAGTAAAAGGAGGGTACAGAGAGTTGTGCTTTCTAACTTTATCCATATGATGCTCATTAAAAGGAATCCACTAACAAGGTTGATCAAGTCTTGTTAACAAACTCTTTCCGAATATCATGAAACCGGAGAATTTTCGAATAACACTAAGTTACCTCGACGGGGATATGCATGTCCCCAACAATAACAATATTATATTTCTTTTTGACTGAGGAAGAGGAAATTCAAAAACTCCAATAGTAATTGTTGAAGTTTTTCCAATAGAATTTATATTGTGGACTTGAGGTTGTTTCCTCGGAAAGTGTACCGTATGCTCATTACCATTAACATAAAAAGTGTCATTTCCTTTGTTACAATGAATAACAGCCCCTGCAGTATTCAAAAAGGGTCTACGAAGAATAATAGACATACTATCGTCCTCGGGAATATCAAGAATAGCAAAGTCCGTTAAAATAGTAACGTTTGCAACCACAACAGGCACATCCTCACAAATACCGACAGGTATAGCAGTTGATTTATCAGCCATTTGCAAAGATATTTCAATAGGTGTCAACTTATTCAAATCAAGTCTATGATATAAAGAGAGAGGCATAACACTAACACCGGCTCCAAGATCACATAAAGCAGTTTTAACATAATTTCTTTTAATGGAGCATGGTATAGTTGGTACTCCTGGATCTCCTAATTTCTTTGGTATTCCACCTTTAAAAGTATAATTGGCAAGCATGGTGGAAATTTCAGCTTCTGGTATCTTTCTTTTATCTGTAACAATATATTTCATATACTTAGCATAAGGATTCATTTTAAGCATATCAGTCAAATGCATATGCAAAAAGATAGGTCTAATCATTTCAGCAAAGCGCTCAAAATCCTCATCATCCTTTTTCTTGGAGGGTTTAGGAGGAAAAGGCATGGGTTTCTGAACCCATGGTTTTTCTTTCTTTACCATGCTTCCTGCTACCTCTTGAGCACCGCGTTGGTTTTCCCTTGAAGAGGAAAGGGTGATGCAGTAAAGCAGTGTAAGTATTTCCCTCAGTTTTTGAGAACCAAGGTATCAATCCAGTAGGATACCACGCGCAAATCACCTCGTACCTACACCAACAAATAAGAACCTCGAAACCAACGCAATAAAGGGGTTGTCAATCCCTTTATGGCCAGTTGCAAGAGTGAGATCTGATAGAGATAATAATAAGATAAATATTTTTGGTATTTTTATGATATAGATTGAAAGTAAAGATTGAAAAATAAAATAGATTGGAAACTTGTATGATGGAGAGTAGACCCGGGGGCCATAGGTTTCACTAGTGGCTTCTCTCAAGATAGCATAAGTATTATGGTGGGTGAACAAATTACTGTCGAACAATTGATAGAAAAGCGAATATTTATGAGAATATCTAGGTATGATCATGTATATAGGCATCACGTCCGTGACAAGTAGACCGACTCCTGCCTGCATCTACTACTATTACTCCACACATCGACCGCTATCCAGCATGCATCTAGACTATTAAGTTCATAAGAACAGAGTAACGCCTTAAGCAAGATGACATGATGTAGAGGGATAAACTCATGCAATATGATATAAACTCCATCTTTTTTATCCTCGATGGCAATAATACAATATGTGTCGTTTCCCTTTCTGTCACTGGGATCGAGCACCACAAGATTGAACCCAAAGCTAAGCACTTCTCCCATTGCAAGAAAGATCAATCTAGTAGGCAAAACCAAACTGATAATTCGAAGATACTTGCAAATATAAACCAATCATACATAAAAGAATTCAGAGAAGATTCAAATATTATTCATAGATAAACATGATCATAAACCCACAATTCATCGGATCTCGACAAACACACTGCAAACGAAGATTACATCGAATAGATCTCCAAGAGAATTGAGGAGAACTTTGTATTGAGATCCAAAGAGAGAGAATAAGCCGTCTAGCTACTAGCTATGGACCCGAAGGTCTGAAGTAAACTACTCACACATCATCGGAGGGGCCATGGAGTTGATGTAGAGGCCCTCCGTGATCTGTGCCCCCTCCGGCGGAGCTCCGGAAAAGGCCCCAAAATGGGATCTCTTGGGTACAGAAGGTTGCGGCGGTGGAAATAGGGTTTCGTGGTCCTCCTGGATGTTCTCGGAGTATATGAATATACATAGGAGGAAGAAGTAGGTCGGTGGAGCAACGAGGGGCCCACGAGGGTGGAGGGCGCACCCCCTACATCGTGGCCTCCTTGATTGTTTCTTGGCATCCACTCCAAGTCCCCTAGATCACGTTTGTTCAAAAAATAACACCCCCGAAGGTTTCGTTCCGTTTGGACTCCGTTTGATATTCCTTTTCTGTGAAACACTAAAATAGGCAAAAAAAGTAATTTGGGTTGGGCCTCCGGTTAATAGGTTAGTCCCAAAAATAATATAAAAGTGTAAAATAAAGCCCATTAACATCCAAAATAGATAATATAATAGCATGGAACAATCAAAAATTATAGATATGTTGGAGACGTATCACTTCCTAGCAATGAAGTCTCTCTTATCATAACATTGATTCTTTGATTATGGGTTATCAAGATCAACAACAGGTTCAATCTCTAAATCATTGTTATTGCTAGGTTGAGCATCAACATGAACATCATCAGTAACATTATCACTAGGTTCATGTTCATTACCAAATTGTGTTTCAGCATCAGAAATAGAAATATCATTGGGATACTCAGGTGTGTCAACAACAGGTTCACTAGAAGCATAGAAAGTCCTATCATTTTTCTTTTTCTTCTTTTTAGAAGGACTAGGTGCATCAACATCAGTTCTATGAGAATCTTTCCCAATTCTCTTAGGGTGGCCCTCAGGATACAAAGGTTCCTGAGTCATTCTACCTCCTCTAGTCACAATTCTAACAGCATTATCATTTTTCTTATTATTTAATTCACTAAGAAAATCATTCTGAGCTTTAAGCACTTGTTCTACTTGAGTGGTAACCATAGAAGCATGTTTACTAATAAGTTTAAGCTCACCTTTAACTCTAGACATATAATCACTCAAGTGTTCAATCATATACGCATTACGTTTCAATTGTCTACCAACATAAGCATTGAAGTTTTCTTGTTTAACAATAAAATTATCAAACTCATCCAAGCATTGGCTAGCAAACTTAATAGATGGGATTTCAACCTCATCAAATCTATAGAGAGAATTTACCTTTACTACCTGTGTCGGGTTATCAACACCGTGTATCTCTTCAATAGGTGGTAAATTCTTAACATCTTCAGCTTTAATACCCTTTTATTTCATAGATTTCCTTGCCTCATATCTTCAGGACTAAGAAGTAGAATACCCCTTTTCTTCGGAGTTGGCTTAGGATTTGGTTCAGGAAGTGTCCAATCATTATCATTACTCAACATATTATTTAATAGCAATTCAGCTTGATCAACAGTTCTTTCACTGAAAACACAACCAGCACAACTATCCAGGTGGTCTCTGGAAGCATCGGTTAGTCCATTATAAAAGATATCAAGTATTTCATTTTCCTTGAGTGGATGGTCAGGCAAAGCATTAAGTAATCGGAGAAGCCTTCCCCAAGCTTGTGGGAGACTCTCTTCTTCAATTTGCACAAAATTATATATTTCCCTTAAGGCAGCTTGTTTCTTATGAGCATGGAAATATTTAGCAGAGAAGTAATAAATCATATCCTTGGGACTATGCACACAACCAGGATCAAGAGAATTAAACCATGTTTTAGCATCACCCTTTAATGAGAACGGAAATAACTTAAGGATATAGTAGTAACGAATATTTTCCTCATTAGTGAATAGGGTGGCTATATCATTCAATTTATTAAGATGTGCCACAACAGTTTCAGATTCATAGCCATAAAAAGGATCAGACTCAACCAAAGTAATTATCTCAGGATCGACACAGAAATCATAATCCTTATCAGAAATACAGATAGGTGAAGTAGCAAAAGCAGGGTCATATTTCATTCTAGCATCTAAAGACTTTTCTTTCATCTTAGCTAACAGTTTCTTAAGATCATATCTATCTTTGCAAGCTAAAAGATCTCTAGCAGTTTCTTCATCCATAACATAACCCTCAGGCACATTAGGTAATTCATATCTACGGGGAGAATCTTCATCAACACTTTCATCAATGTTATCGGTTTCAATAATTTCATTCTCTCTAACCCTAGCAAGTTGTTTATCAAGAAATTCACCTAATGGCACAGTATTATCAAGCATATAAGTAGTTTCATCATAAGCATCATTGATAAGTCTCCGTCGTATCTATAATTTTTGATTGTTCCATGCCAATATTATACAACTTTCATATACTTTTGGCAAATTTTTATACTATTTTACGGACTAATATATTGATCTAGTGCCCAATGCCAGTTCATGTTTGTTGCATGTTTATTGTTTCGTAGAAAATCCATATCAAACGGAGTCCAAACGGGATAAAAACTTACGGAGATTTTTTTGGAATATAGGTGATTTTTGTGAAGAAGAATCAATGCAAGACGATGCCCGAGGGGGCACGGAGTAGGGGGGGGGCGCCCCTGACCTTCGTGGCCACCCCGTAAGGCGGTTGGTGCCCTTCTTTCGCCGCAAGAAAGCCAATATCCGAATACAAATTGTGTTAAAATTTCAGCCCAATCAGAGTTACAGATCTCTGGGAATATAAGAAATGGTGAAAGGCCAGAATCTGGAGTGCAGAAACAAAGAGAGACAGAGAGACAGATCCAATCTTGGAGGGGCTCTCGCCCCTCCGACGCCATGGAGGCCATGGACCAGAGGGGAAACCCTTCTCCCATCTAGGTAGAAGGTCAAGGGAGAAGAAGGGGGGCTCTCTCCACCTCTCTCCTGGTGGCGCCGGAACGCCGCAAGGGCCATCATCGTGTGACGGCGATCTACACCAACACCTCTGTCATCTTCACCAACATCTTCATCACCTTCCCCCATCTATCTACAGCGGTCTGATAACCCACAAGTATAGGGGATCGCAACAGCTTTCGAGGGTAGAGTATTCAACCCAAATTTATTGATTCGACACAAGGGGAGCCAAAGAATATTCTCAAGTATTAGCAGCTGAGTTGTCAATTCAACCACACCTGGAAACTTAGTATCTGCAGCAAAGTGTTTAGTAGCAAAGTAATATGATAGTGATGGTAACGGTAACAAAAGAGTGATGAAAGCAAAGTAATGTTTTTGGTGTTTTGTAGTGATTGTAACAATAGCAACGGGAAAGTAAATAAGCATAAACCAGTATATGGAAAGCTCGTAGGCATCGGATCAATGATGGATAATTATGCCGGATGCGGTTCATCATGTAACAGTCATAACATAGGGTGACACAGAACTAGCTCCAATTCATCAATGTAATGTAGGCATGTATTCCGAATATAGTCATACGTGCTTATGGAAAAGAACTTGCATGACATCTTTTGTCCTACCCTCCCGTGGCAGCGGGGTCCTAATGGAAACTAAGGGATATTAAGGCCTCCTTTTAATAGAGAACCGGAACAAAGCATTAGCACATAGTGAATACATGAACTCCTCAAACTACGATCATCACCGGTATGTATCCCGATTATTGTCACTTCGGGGTTAACTGATCATAACACATAATAGGTGCCTATAGACTTGCAAGATAGGATCTAGAACTCTCATATATTGATGAAAACATAATAGGTTGAGATCTAAAATCATGGCAATCGGGCCCTAGTGACAAGCATTAAGCATAGCAAAGTCATAGCAACATCAATCTCAGAACATAGTGGATACTAGGGATCAAACCTAACAAAATTAACTCGATTACGTGATAGATCCAATCCAACCCATCACCGTCCAGCAAGCCTATGATGGAATTACTCACGCACGGCGGTGAGCATCATGAAATTGGTGATGGAGGATGGTTGATGATGATGACAGCGACGTATCCCCCTCTCCGGAGCCCCGAACGGACTCCAGATCAGCCTTCCCAAGAGGTTTTAGGGCTTGGCAGCGGCTCCGTATCGTAAAACGCAATGATTTCTTCTCTCCTATTTTTTTCTCCCCGATAGCAGTTATATAGGGTTGGAGTTGGAGTCGGGGGGTCTCTAGGGGGCCCACGAGGTAGGGGGGCGCGCCCTAGGGGGGGCGCCCCCACCCTCGTGAGAAGGGTGTGGGCCCCCTGGTCTTCATCTTTGGCGAGGATTTTTTTTTATTTATTGTTAGATATCCCGTGGAGTTTCAGGTCATTCTGAGAACTTCTGTTTTCTGCACATAAAACAACATCATGGCAATTCTGCTAAAAACAACGTCAGTTCGGGTTAGTTCCATTCAAATCATACAAGTTAGAGTCCAATACAAGGGCAAAAGTGTTTTGAAAAGTAGATACGTTGGAGACGTATCAACTCCCCCAAGCTTAAACCCTTGCTTGTCCTCAAGAAATTCAGTTGACAAACTAAAAGAAATAAAGAAAAACTTTTACAAAATATGTTTGCTCTTGTTGTTGTAAATATGTCAAGCTAGCATTCAAGTTTTCAGCAAAGATTATAACTAACCATATTTGAAATAATTCTCAGGTCTCATGATTACTCATATCAGTAACATAATCAACTAGCAAGCCATAATAATAAATCTCGGATGACAACACTTTCTCAAAACAATCATAATATGATATAACAAGATGGTATCTCGCTAGCCCTTTCTGAGACCACAAAACATAAATGCAGAGCACCTTTAAAGATCAAGGACTGACTAGACATTATAATTCATGGTAAAAAAGATCCAATCATAGTCACACCCAATATAAATTAACAGTAATGAATGCAAATGACAGATGCACTCTCTAGCTAGTGCTTTTTAATAAGAGGGTGATGACTCAACATAATAGTAAATAGATAGGTCCTTCGCAGAGGGAAGCATGGATTTGTAGAGGTGCCAGAGCTCGGTTTTAAAATAGAGGTGAATAACATTTTGAGCGGTATACTTTCATTGTCAACATAACAACCGAGAGATGGCGATATCTTCCATGCTACACACATTATAGGCGGTTCCGAAACAGAATGGTAAAGTTGTTGGAAATATGCCCTAGAGGCAATAATAAAAGGATTATTATTATATTTCCTTGTTCATGATAATTGTCTTTTATTCATGCTATAATTGTGTTATCCGGAAATCGTAATACATGTGTGAATACTTAGACACCAACATGTCCCTAGTAAGCCTCTAGTTGACTAGCTCATTGATCAACAAATAGTCATGGTTTCCTAACTATGGACATTGGATGTCATTGATAACGAGATCACATCATTAGGAGAATGATGTGATGGACAAGACCCAATCCTAAACATAGCACAAGATCGTATAGTTCGTTTGCTAGAGTTTTCCAATGTCAAGTATCTTTTCCTTAGACCATGAGATCGTGTAACTCCCGGATATCGTAGAAGTGCTTTAGGTGTACCAAACGTCACAACATAACTGGGTGACTATAAAGGTATACTACGGGTATCTCCGAAAGTGTCTGTTGGGTTGACACGGATCAAGACTGGGATTTGTCACTCCGTTTGACGGAGAGGTATCACTGGGCCCACTCGGTAATGCATCATCATAATGAGCTCAAAGTGACCAAGTGTCTGGTCATGGGATCATGCATTACGGTACGAGTAAAGTGACTTGCCGGTAACGAGATTGAACGAGGTATTGGGATACCGACGAACGAATCTCGGGCAAGTAACATACCGATTGACGAAGGGAATTGTATACGGGGTTGCTTGAATCCTCGACATCGTGGTTCATTCGATGAGATCATCGAGGAGCATGTGGGAGCCAACATGGGTATCCAGATCCCGCTGTTGGTTATTGACTGGAGCGCGATCTCGGTCATGTCTACATGTCTCCCGAACCCGTAGGGTCTACACACTTAAGGTTCGGTGACGCTAGGATTGTAGGGATATGTATATGCAGTAACCCAAATGTCGTTCGGAGTCCCAGATGAGATCCCGGACGTCACGAGGAGTTCCGGAATGGTCCGGAGGTAAAGAATTATATATAGGAAGTGCTATTTCGGCCGTCGGGACAAGTTTCGGGGTCACCGGTATTGTACCGGGACCACCGGAAGGGTCCCGGGGGTCCACCGGGTGGGGCCACCTATCCTGGAGGGCCCCATGGGCTGAAGTGGGAAGGGATCCAGCCCAAAGTGGGCTGGGGCGCCACTTCCCCTAGGGCCCATGCGCCTAGGGTGGGGGAAACCCTAAAGGGGGGCGCCCCCCACCCCTTGGCCGCCGACCCCTAGGAGATTGCATCTCCTAGGGCCGGCGCCCCCCTTAGGCCCCCCTATATATAGTGGGGGGGATGGAGGACCTCTTACCTTTGCCTTTGGTGCCTCCCTCTCCCTCTCCAACACATCCTCCTCCTCCATAGAGCTTGGCGAAGCCCTGACGGAGTACTGCAGCTCCACCACCACCACGCCGTCGTGCTGCTGCTGGAGCCATCTTCCTCAACCTCTCCTTCTCCCTTGCTGGATCAAGAAGGAGGAGACGTCACGCTGACCGTACGTGTGTTGAACGCGGAGGTGCCGTCCGTTCGCCGCTAGGATCTCCGGTGATTTGGATCACGTCGAATACGACTTCCTCATCCCCGTTCTTTGAACGCTTCCGCGCGTGATCTACAAAGGTATGTAGATGCAATCCGATCACTCGTTGCTAGATGAACTCCTAGATGGATCTTGGTGAAACCGTAGGAAATTTTTTGTTTTCTGCAACGTTCCCCAACAGTGGCATCATGAGCTAGGTCTATGCGTAGTTCTCTTGCACGAGTAGAACACAATTTGTTGTGGGTGTTGATGTTGTCAACTTTCTTGCCGCTACTAGTCTTATCTTGCTTCAACGGTATTGTGGGATGAAGCGGCCTGGACCAACCTTACACGTACGCTTACGTGAGACCGGTTCCACCGACTAACATGCACAAGTTGCATAAGGTGGCTGGCGGGTGTCTGTCTCTCCCACTTTAGTTGGAGCGGATTCGATGAAAAGGGTCCTTATGAAGGGTAAATAGATGTTGACAAATCACGTTGTGGCTTTCACGTAGGTAATAAAACGTTCTTGCTAGAACCCTATTGCAGCCACGTAAAACTTGCAACAACAATTAGAGGACGTCTAACTTGTTTTTGCAGCAAGTGTTCTGTGATGTGATATGGCCAAAGTTGTGATGTATGATGAATGATATATATGTGATGTATGATATGTTCATGCTATTGTAATAGGAATCACGACTTGCATGTCGATGAGTATGACAACCGGCAGGAGCCATAGGAGTTGTCTTTATTTTTTGTATGACCTGCGTGTCATTGAGAAACGCCATGTAAATTACTTTACTTTATTGCTAAACGCGTTAGCCATAGTAGTAGAAGTAATAGTTGGCGAGCAACTTCATGGAGACACGATGATGGAGATCATGATGATGGAGATCATGGTGTCATGCCGGTGACAAGATGATCAAGGAGCCCCAAGATGGAGATCAATGGAGCTATGTGATATTGGCCATATCATGTCACTATTATTATTTGATTGCATGTGATTTTTATCATGTTTCTGCATCTTGTTTACTTAGAACGACGGTAGTAAATAAGATGATCCCTCATAATAATTTCAAGAAAGTGTTTCCCCTAACTGTGCACCATTGCGACAGTTCATTGTTTCGAAGCACCATGTGATGATCGGGTGTTAGATTCCAACGTTCACATACAACGGGTGTAAGACAGATTTACACATGCAAACACTTAGGTTGACTTGACGAACCTAGCATGTACAGACATGGCCTCGGAACACAGAAGACCGAAAGGTCGAGCATGAGTCGTATAGAAGATACGATCAACATGAAGATGTTCACTGATGTTGACTAGTCCGTCTCACGTGATGATCGGACACGGCCTAGTTAACTCGGATCATGTTATACTTAGATTACTGGAGGGATGTCTATCTAAGTGGGAGTTCATTGAATAATTTGATTAGATGAACTTAATTATCATGAACTTAGTCTAAATTTTTTTACAATATGTCTTGTAGATCAAATGGCCAACGTAGTCCTCAACTTCAACGCGTTCCTAGAGAAAACCAAGCTGAAAGACGATGGCAGCAACTACACGGAATGGGTCCGGAACCTGAGGATCATCCTCATAGCTGCCAAGAAAGATTATGTCCTACAAGCACCGCTAGGTGACGCGCCTGTTCTCCCTGTAGAACAAGACGTTATGAACGCTTGGCAGGCACGTACCGATGACTACTCCCTCGTTCCGTGCGGCATGCTTTACAGCTTAGAGCCGGGGCTCCAAAAGCGTTTTGAGAGACACGGAGCATATGAGATGTTCGAAGAGCTGAAAATGGTTTTCCAAGCTCATGCCCGGGTCGAGAGATATCAAGTCTCCGACAAGTTCTTCAGCTGTAAGATGGAGGAAAACAGTTCTGTCAGTGAGCACATACTCACTATGTCTGGGTTGCATAACCGCTTGACTCAGCTGGGAGTTAATCTCCCGGATGACGCGGTCATTGACAGAATCCTTCAGTCGCTTCCACCGAGCTACAAGAGCTTTGTGATGAACTTCAATATGCAGGGGATGGAAAAGAACATTCCTGAAGTATTTGCAATGCTGAAATCAGCAGAGGTAGAAGTCAAAAAGGAACATCAAGTGTTGATGGTGAATAAAACCACTAAGTTCAAAAAGGGCAAGGGTAAGAAAGCCTTCAAGAAGGACGGCAAGGGAGTTGCCGCGCCCGGCAAGCAAGCTACTGGGAAGAAGCCAAAGAATGGACCCAAGCCCGAGACTGAGTGCTTTTATTGCAAGGGAAGTGGTCACTGGAAGCGGAACTGCCCCAAATACTTAGCGGACAAGAAGGCCGGCATCACGAAAGGTATATGTGATATACATGTAATTGATGTGTACCTTACCAGTACTCGTAGTAGCTCCTGGGTATTTGATACCGGTGCGGTTGCTCACATTTGTAACTCAAAACAGGAGCTGCGGAATAAGCGGAGACTGGCGAAGGACGAGGTGACGATGCGCGTCGGGAATGGTTCCAAGGTCAATGTGATCGCCGTCGGCACGCTACCTCTACATTTACCTTCGGGATTAGTTTTAAACCTTAATAATTGTTATTTAGTGCCAGCTTTGAGCATGAACATTGTATCAGGATCTCATTTAATTCGAGATGGCTACTCATTTAAATCCGAGAATAATGGTTGTTCTATTTATATGAGAGATATGTTTTATGGTCATGCTCCGATGGTGAATGGTTTATTCTTAATGAATCTCGAGCGTAATGCTACACATGTTCATAGTGTGAGTACCAAAAGATGTAAGATTGATAATGATAGTCCCACATACTTGTGGCACTGCCGCCTTGGTCACATAGGTGTCAAACGCATGAAGAAGCTCCATGCTGATGGACTTTTAGAGTCTCTTGATTACGAATCATTTGACACATGCGAACCATGCCTCATGGGTAAAATGACCAAGACTCCGTTCTCAGGAACAATGGAGCGAGCAACCAACTTATTGGAAATCATACATACTGATGTGTGCGGTCCAATGAGTGTTGAGGCTCGCGGTGGCTATTGTTATGTTCTCACCCTCACTGATGACTTGAGTAGATATGGGTATGTCTACTTAATGAAACACAAGTCTGAGACCTTTGAAAAGTTCAAGGAATTTCAGAGTGAGGTTGAGAATCAACGTGACAGGAAAATCAAGTTCCTGCGATCAGATCGTGGAGGAGAATACTTGAGTCACGAGTTTGGCACACACTTAAGAAAATGTGGAATAGTTTCACAACTCACGCTGCCTGGAACACCTCAGCGTAATGGTGTGTCCGAACATCGTAATCGCACTCTATTAGATATGGTGCGATCTATGATGTCTCTTACCGATTTACCGCTATCTTTTTGGGGCTATGCTTTAGAGACTGCCGCATTCACTTTAAATAGGGCTCCGTCGAAATCCGTTGAGACGACACCGTACGAATTATGGTTTGGGAAGAAACCTAAGCTATCGTTTCTAAAAGTTTGGGGATGCGATGCTTATGTCAAGAAACTTCAACCTGAAAAGCTCGAACCCAAGTCGGAAAAATGCGTCTTCATAGGATATCCTAAAGAAACTATTGGGTATACCTTCTACCTCAGATCCGAAGGCAAGATCTTTGTTGCCAAGAATGGATCCTTTCTAGAGAAGGAGTTTCTCTCGAAAGAAGTAAGTGGGAGGAAAGTAGAACTTGATGAAGTATTACCTCTTGAATCGGAAAATGGCGCAACTGAAGAAAATGTTCCTGAGGTGCCTGCACTGACTAGAGAGGAAGTTAATGATGATGATCAAGATACTTCTGATCAAGCTCCTACTGAAATTCGAAGGTCCACAAGGACACGTTCCACACCAGATTGGTACGGCAACCCTGTCTTGGAAATCATGTTGTTAGACAACGGTGAACCTTCGAACTATGAAGAAGCGATGGCGGGCCCGGATTCCGGCAAATGGCTGGAAGCCATGAAATCCGAGATAGGATCCATGTATGAAAACGAAGTATGGACTTTGACTGACTTGCCCGTAGAGCGGCGAGCCATAGAAAATAAATGGATCTTTAAGAAGAAGACAGACGGGGATGGAAATGTGACCATCTATAAAGCTCGGCTTGTCGCTAAGGGTTATCGACAAGTTCAAGGGGTTGACTACGATGAGACTTTCTCACCGGTAGCGAAGCTGAAGTCCGTCCGAATCATGTTAGCAATTGCCGCATTCTATGATTATGAAATATAGAAAATGGACGTCAAAACGGCATTCCTTAATGGTTTCCTTAAGGAAGAATTGTATATGATGCAGCCGGAAGGTTTTGTCGATCCTAAGTATGCTGACATGGTGTGCAAGCTCCAATGCTCGATTTATGGGCTGGTGCAAGCATCTCGGAGTTGGAACATTCACTTTGATGAGATGATCAAAGTGTTTGGGTTTATGCAGACTTATGGAGAAGCCTGCGTTTACAAGAAAGTGAGTGGGAGCTCTGTAGAATTTCTCATATTATATGTAGATGACATACCTTTGATGGGAAATGATATAGAGCTTTTGGACAGCATTAAGGCCTACTTGAATAAGAGTTTTTCAATGAAGGACCTTGGAGAAGCTGCTTATATATTAGGCATCAAGATCTACAGAGATAGATCAAGACGCCTCATAGGTCTTTCACAAAGCACATACCTTGATAAGATATTGAAGAAGTTCAATATGGATCAGTCTAAGAAGGGGTTCTTGCCTGTGTTGCAAGGTGTGAAATTGAGCTCAGCTCAATGTCCGACCACGGCAGAAGATATAGAAGAGATGAGTGTCATCCCCTATGCCTCAGCCATAGGTTCTATTATGTATGACATGCAGTGTACCAGACCTGATGTAAACCTTGCCGTGAGTTTGGTAGGAAGGTACCAAAGTAATCCCGGCAAGGAACACTGGACAGCGGTCAAGAATATCCCGAAGTACCTGAAAAGGACTAAGGAAATGTTTCTCGTTTGTGGAGGTGACGAAGAGCTCGTCGTAAAAGGTTACGTCGACGCTAGCTTCGACACAGATCTGGATGACTCTAAGTCACAAACCGGATACGTGTATATTTTGAATGGTGGGGCAGTAAGCTGGTGCAGTTGCAAGCAGAGCATCGTGGCAGGATCTACGTGTGAAGCGGAGTACATGGCAGCCTCGGAGGCAGCGCACGAAGCAATTTGGGTGAAGGAGTTCATCACCGACCTAGGAGTCATACCCAATGCGTCGGGGCCGATCAAGCTCTTCTGTGACAACACTAGAGCTATTGCTCTTGCCAAGGAGCCTAGGTTTCACAAGAAGACAAGGCACATCAAGCGTCGCTTCAACTCCATTCGTGAAAATGTTCAAGATGGAGACATAGATATTTGTAAAGTACAGACGGACCTGAATGTAGCAGATCCGTTGACTAAACCTCTCGCTAGAGCTAAACATGATCAACACCAGAATTCCATGGGTGTTCGATTCATCACAATGTAACTAGATTATTGACTCTAGTGCAAGTGGGAGACTGTTGGAAATATGCCCTAGAGGCAATAATAAAAGGATTATTATTATATTTCCTTGTTCATGATAATTGTCTTTTATTCATGCTATAATTGTGTTATCCGGAAATCGTAATACATGTGTGAATACTTAGACACCAACATGTCCCTAGTAAGCCTCTAGTTGACCAGCTCGTTGATCAACAGATAGTCATGGTTTCCTGACTATGGACATTGGATGTCATTGATAACGAGATCACATCATTAGGAGAATGATGTGATGGAAAAGACCCAATCCTAAACATAGCACAAGATCGTATAGTTCGTTTGCTAGAGTTTTCCAATGTCAAGTATCTTTTCCTTAGACCATGAGATCGTGTAACTCCCGGATATCGTAGAAGTGCTTTGGGTGTACCAAATGTCACAACGTAACTGGGTGACTATAAAGGTATACTACGGGTATCTCCGAAAGTGTCTGTTGGGTTGACACGGATCAAGACTGGGATTTGTCACTCCGTATGACGGAGAGGTATCACTGGGCCCACTCGGTAATGCATCATCATAATGAGCTCAAAGTGACCAAGTGTCTGGTCACGGGATCATGCATTACGGTATGAGTAAAGTGACTTGCCGGTAACGAGATTGAACGAGGTATTGGGATACCGACGATCGAATCTCGGGCAAGTAACATACCAATTGACGAAGGGAATTGTATACGGGGTTGCTTGAATCCTCGACATCGTGGTTCATCCGATGAGATCATCGAGGAGCATGTGGGAGCCAACATGGGTATCTAGATCCCGCTGTTGGTTATTGACTGGAGAGCGATCTCGGTCATGTCTACATGTCTCCCGAACCCGTAGGGTCTACACACTTAAGGTTCGGTGACGCTAGGGTTGTAGGGATATGTATATGCAGTAACCCAAATGTTGTTCGGAGTCCCGAATGAGATCCTGGACATCACGAGGAGTTCCGGAATGGTCCGGAGGTAAATAATTATATATAGGAAGTGCTATTTCGGCCGTCGGGACAAGTTTCGGGTCACCGGTATTGTACCGGGACCACCGGAAGGGTCCCGGGGGTCCACCGGGTGGGGCCACCTATCCTGGAGGGCCCCATGGGCTGAAGTGGGAAGGGATCCAGCCCAAAGTGGGCTGGGGCGCCACTTCCCCTAGGGCCCATGCGCCTAGGGTGGGGGAAACCCTAAAGGGGAGCGCCCCCTTGCTTGGGGGGCAAGCCCCCCACCCCTTGGCCGCCGCCCCCCCCCCCTAGGAGATTGCATCTCCTAGGGCCGCCCCCCCTAGGCCCCCTATATATAGTGGGGGGGGGGGGTGGAGGACCTCTTACCTTTGCCTTTGGTGCCTCCCTCTCCCTCTCCAACACATCCTCCTCCTCCTTAGAGCTTGGCGAAGCCCTGACGAGTACTGCAGCTCCACCACCACCACGCTGTCGTGCTGCTGTTGGAGCCATCTTCCTCAACCTCTCCTTCTCCCTTGCTGGATCAAGAAGGAGGAGACGTCACGCTGACCGTACGTGTGTTGAACGCGGAGGTGCCGTCCGTTCGGCGCTAGGATCTCCGGTGATTTGGATCACGTCGAAAACGACTTCCTCATCCCCGTTCTTTGAACGCTTCCGCGCGTGATCTACAAAGGTATGTAGATTGCAATCCGATCACTCGTTGCTAGATGAACTCCTAGATGGATCTTGGTGAAACCGTAGGAAAATTTTTGTTTTCTGCAACGTTCCCCAACAAAAGTTTATACTCCCCCTCCACCAACAAACATCAATCCATGGCTTGCTCGAAACAATGAGTGCCTCCAACATACATCAGGTCCCAGGGGGAGTTTTGTTTGCAATTATTTTGATTTAGTTTGCATAAAGCATGGGACTGGGCATCCTAGTGACCAGCTCTTTATCTCGTGAATGAGGAGCGGAGTCCACTCCTCTTGAGAATAACCCGCCTAACATGGAAGATACACACAGCCCTAGTTGATACATGAGCTATTCGAGCATAAAAAACAGGATGATTATTTGAAGGTTTATAGTTTGGCACATACAAATTTACATGGAACGGCAGATAGATACCGCATATAGGAAGGTATAGTGGACTCATGTGGAATAACTTTGGGGTTTAAGGAGTTTGGATGCACAAGCAGTATTCCCGCTTAGTACAGGTGAAGGCTAGCAAAAGACTGGGAAGCGACCAACTAGAGAGCGACAATAGCCATGTACATGCATTAAAATTAATAAACATTGGATGCAAGCATGAGTAGGATATAATCCACCATGAACATAAATATCGTGAAGGCTATGTTGATTTGTTTCAACTACATGCGTGAACATATGCCAAGTCAAGTCACTTAAATCATTCAGAGGAGGATACCACCATATCATACCACATCATAACTGTTTTAATAGCATGTTGGCACGCAAGGTAAACCATTATAACTCATAGCTAATCAAGCATGTCATAAGCAACTATGATTTCTAATTGTCATTGCAAACATGTTTATTCATAACAAGCTGAATCAAGAACGATGAACTCATCATATTTACAAAAACAAAAGAGGTCGAGTTCATACCAGCTTTTCTCATCTTAGTCAGTCCATCATATATCATCATAATTGCCTTTCACTTTCACGACCGAATGATGTGAATAATAATAAGAGTGCATGTGCATTGAACTAAGCCGGAATCTGCGGGCATTCAATAAACAAGAGAAGACAAGGCAATATGGGCTCTTGTCAGATAAACAATAATGCATATAAAGAGCCAGTTCAACAATTTAATCAAGGTCTTCTCCTACTGACCCCCAAAGAAAAGAAAAGAAATAAAACTATTTACATGGGAAAGCTCCCAACAAGCAAAAGAAGAACAGGAAATATTTTTGGGTTTTCTTTTTAATTACTACTACAACATGGAAAGTAAATTAATTAAAAGCTACAACTAATTTTTTTGGTTTTTTCTTAAGGTTCATCAAACACACAAGAAGAAAGCATAAAAGAAAATAAACTAGCATGGATGATACAATGAAAAAGTATGAGCACCGACATCTGGCAATGAGTGTGTGTGAACATAAGTGTAATGTCGGTGAGAAATACGTACTCCCCCAAGCTTAGACTTTTGGCCTAAGTTGGTCTATGGCCACGGCTGGCCTGGCTGATATGCATAATAATAGTTGTTGGGGTCGTACTGTGATGAGGAAGAAGAAGGCTCCGATTGCCACTGGCTGGCAATCATCTCCGGATCCCACTGATAGTTAGACTATCATGAAGGATCAAATTGTGGTTCCGGTTCTGGCTCCTCGGCTAGTGCAGGGTTCCGGTAGGCATGGATAGCCGTCAACGGAACGAGGTACTTGCCTACAGTCAAATCAAACAAAGTAGGAGCATGCAAGGTAATAGTCTCAGGATGATGTTTATTAAAGAACAATTGATATTTAAGCTCTCCTGCCCTATTCTTAACAATAAAATCATGTGCCACCATACTTTTATAATCTAAATAAACACGAGGCGACACTTTTTCTTCCTTCTTAGCATGCCTAATAGGTATGTTAAAATGCGCAGCTAGGCGTGTGACATAGACGCCTCCAAAGATGGGACCCTTAGTACGGTTCATACTTAACCGTCTAGCAATAATGCCGCCCATACTAAAAGTGTTATCACTGTATAAACCTTGGAGCAAAATAATAATATCAGGGATACTAAGGTTTCCAGAGTTTCCGCGACCAATTAAGCAACGACTAGCAAATAATGCAAAGTAACGTAAGACAGGAAAATGTATGCTAGTGATTCGTGCATCGGAAACCTTCCTAGTTTCCCCTACAGTGATAGTATTAATAAATCCCTCCACATCATCATGATGTGGTTCTTCTATCTTGCCCCGAAAAGGGACTAAACAAATCCGACAAAAATCATAAAGTGACATCTCCTTATACTCATCATATAAATGAAACTCCACCGTAGGTGGCGAGTTCCTAGAATGAAATGAAAGTTTTGCACAAAGATATTTGTGAGTAAGAGATACCGATCGCATTGGTCGTGGAGGAAAGCGGTGAGGCTTGCATTATGAGCCAACTCATGAAAATCTTCATAAATCCCGGCTGCTCTCAAGAAATCCACAGAAGGCCATTCACACGCCCGAACCTCCACGGTGTGCGGCAAATTATACTTAGGTTTCGGTGCCTTTTCCTTCGAGCTTTGGCTCGATGAGCCCCTCAATAATCTCCTCATCATTTTCTGAAAAATTCTGAAATTTTTAGTAACTTCAAAATAAAAGTAAACCAAACTCAATAATATTGATAGCAACTACTCCTACAAGTGCCTAGGGCCTATATCATGCATCAAAACTACTTTTGACCATATAAATTTGACATGCAAGCTCAAGAATAGGGTCACCTAAGCAACACAAATTTGCAATGAATAAAGCACTAGAACAAAAACTAATTGGACCAATGGAGGAGTCACATACTAAGGAACAATCTCCCCAAGCAGTTTTGTGAGAGGTGCTTTGAGCAAGGAGATCGAAAATGGCAGCAAAACGAGCTTGGACTCGGGTTTGAGTTGGTTTTCGTGTTTGGGGGAGGAAGATGAAGTGTGTGGCTAGAAGAATAAGTGGAGGAGGGCCACCGTGGGTCCACGAGGCAGGGGCGCTCCCTAGGGGGTGGGCACGCGCTCCACCCTCGTGGCAAGGTGGTTGGCCCCCTGGTGTGTTCTTTGTTCCATAAATCCTCAAATATTCTATAAAAAATCATATTTAATTTTCAGGGCATTTGGAGAACTTTATTTTCGAGGTATTTTTATATTGCACGGATAATCAGATAACAGACAGAAAATTATTTATTTTTACTTTATTTCAACTAAATAACAGAAAGTATAGAGAGGGTACAGAAGGTTGTGCTTCTAGTTTCATCCATCTCATGCTCGTCAAAAGGAATCCACTAACAAGGTTGATCAAGTCTTGTTAACAAACCCATTCCGATTAACATGAAACCGGAAAATTTCGAATAACACTAGGTTACCTCAACAGGGATATGCACATCCCCAATAATAAGTATATCATATTTCTTCTTGACAGTAGGAAGAGGAAATTCAAAACCTCCAAATATAATCGATGGAATTTTTCCGATAGAATTGATACTATGAACTTGAGGTTGTTTCCTCGGAAAGTGTACCGTATGCTCATTACCATTAACATGAAAAGTGACATTGCCTTTGTTGCAATCAATAACAGCCCCTGCAGTATTAAGAAAAGGTCTTCCAAGAATAATAGACATACTATCGTCCTCGGGAATATCAAGAATAACAAAGTCTGTTAAAATAGTAACGTTTGCAACCACAACAGGCACATCCTCACAAATACCGACAGGTATAGCAGTTGATTTATCAGCCACTTGCAAAGATATTTCAGTAGGTGTCAACTTATTCAAATCAAGTCTACGATATAAAAGAGAGAGGCATAACACTAACACCGGCTCCAAGATCACATAAAGCAGTTTTAACATAGTTTGTTTTAATGGAGCATGGTATAGTAGGTACTCCTGGATCTCCAAGTTTCTTTGGTATTCCACCCTTAAAAGTATAATTAGCAAGCATGGTGGAAATTTCAGCTTCTGGTATCTTTCTTTTATTTGTAATAATATCTTGCATCTACTTAGCATAAGGATTTGTTTTGAGTATATCAGTCAATCACATACGAAAAAATATAGGTCTAATCATTTCAGCAAAGCGCTCAAAATCCTCATCATCCTTTTTCTTGGATGGTTTGGGAGGAACATGCATGGGTTTCTGAACCCAAGGTTCTCTTTCTTTACCATATTTCCTAGCAACAAAGTCTTTCTTATCATAACGTTGATTCTTTGATTGTGGGTTATCAAGATCAACAGCAGGTTCAATTTCTACATCATTATCATTACTAGGTTGAGCATTATTATGAATATCATCATTAACATTTTCATTAGGTTCATGTTCATTACCAGATTGTGTTTCAGCATCAGACATAGAGATATCATTTGGATTATCAGGTGGTCCAGCAATAGGTTCACTAGAAGTTTGCACAGTTCTATCATTTTTCTTTTTCTTATTTTTAGAAGAACTAGGTGCATCAATTTTATTTCTCTGAGAATGTTTCTCAATTCTCTTAGGGTGGCCTTCAGGATACAAAGGTTCCTGAGTCATTCTACCAGTTCTAGTAGCCACTTTAACAACATAATCATTTTTCTTACTATTCATCTCATTGAGCAATTCTTTTTGAGCTTTAAGTACTTGTTCTACTTGAGTGGTAACCATAGAAGCATGTTTGCTAACAAGTTTAAGTTCACCTCTAATATTAGCCATATAATCTCCCAAGTATTTAATCATATCAGCATCTTGATTTAATTGTCTACCAAAATAAGCATTGAAGTCTTCTTGCTTAAACATAAAATTATCAAACTCATCCAAGCATTGACTAGCAATTTTAGTAGGGGGGATTTTAGCTTTATCATATCTATAGAGAGAATTTACCTTTACTACCTGTGTCGGGTTATCGAGGTCTAGAGGTTCTTCAATAAATAAAGGATTAGGATCATATATTTCTTCATCAAGCGGTAAATTAAGACCATGTATTTCTTCAATAGGAGGTAAATTCTTAACATCTTCAGCTTTAATACCTTTTTCTTCCATAGATTTCTTTGCCTCTTGCATATCTTCAGGACTGAGAAATAGAACACCTCTCTTCTTCGGAGTTGGTTTAGGAACAGGATCATTAATTGGAGCAGGAGCTGCCTCAGGAGCTGGCTCAGGAGGTGCCCAATTATTTTCATTTGTCAACATCATCCGGTGTTCTTTCCCTAAAAAGAGAACCAACACAACTATCCAGGTAATCTCTGGAAGCATCGGTTAGTCCATTATAAAAGATATCAAGTATTTTATTTTTCTTAAGAGGATGATCAGGCAAAGCATTAAGTAACTTGAGAAGCCTCCCCCAAACTTGTGGGAGACTCTCTTCTTTAATTTGCACAAAGTTGTATATTTCCTTTAAAGCAGCTTGTTTCTTATGAGCAGGGAAATATTTAGCAGAGAAGTAATAAATCATATCCTAGGGACTACGCACACAACCAGGATCAAGAGAATTAAACCATATCTTAGCATCACCCTTTAATGAGAACGGAAATATTTTAAGGATATAAAAGTAGCGAGATCTCTCATCATTAGTGAACAGGGTGGCTATATCATTTAATTTAGTAAGATGTGCTACAACAGTTTCAGATTCATAACCATGAAAAGGATCAGATTCAACCAAAGTAATTATATCAGGATCAACAGAGAATTCATAATCCTTATCAGCAACACATATAGGTGAAGTAGCAAAAGCAGGGTCAGGTCTCATCCTAGCATTTGGAGATTGCTTATTCCATTTAGCTAATAACCTTTTGAGTTCATATCTGTCTTTGCAGGCTAAAATAGCGAAAGAAGCATCTTGATCAAATAAATAACCCTCAGGAATAACAAGTGATTCTTCATCATCAATTTCATCTTCATAAGCAGATTCAATATTTTCAATCTCTCTAGCCCTAGCAAGACGTTCCTCGAGAAAATCACTAAGTGGCATAGTAGTATCAGGCATAGAGGTAGTTTCATCATAAGTATCATGCATAGCAGAAGTAGCATCATCAATAACATGTGACATATCAGAACGAATAGCAGAAGCGGGTGTAGGTGTCGCAAGCTTACTCATAACAGAAGGTGAATCAAGTGCAGAGCTAGATGGTAGTTCCTTACCTCCCCTCGTAGTTGAGGGATAGACCTTGGTTTTTGGATCTCTCAAGTTCTTCATAGTGCCCAGCAGATCTAAATCCCAAGTGACTCAAAGAATAGAGCTATGCTCCCTGGCAACGGCGCCAGAAATTAGTCTTGGTAACCCACAAGTATAGGGGATCGCAACAGCTTTCGAGGGTAGAGTATTCAAACCAAATTTATTGATTCGACACAAGGGGAGCCAAAGAATATTCTCAAGTATTAGCAGCTGAGTTGTCAATTCAACCACACTTGGAAACTTAGTATCTGCAGCAAAGTGTTTAGTAGCAAAGTAATATGATAGTGATGGTAACGGTAGCAAAAGAGTGATGAAAGCAAAGTAATGTTTTTGGTGTTTTGTAGTGATTGTAACAATAGCAACGGGAAAGTAAATAAGCGTAAGCCAGTATATGGAAAGCTCGTAGGCATCGGATCAATGATGGATAATTATGCCAGATGCGGTTCATCATGTAACAGTCATAACATAGGGTGACACAGAACTAGCTCCAATTCGTCAATGTAATGTAGGCATGTATTCCGAATATAGTCATACATGCTTATGGAAAAGAACTTGCATGACATCTTTTTTCCTACCCTCCCGTGGCAGCGGGGTCCTAATGGAAACTAAGGGATATTAAGGCCTCCTTTTAATAGAGAACCGGAACAAAGCATTAGCACATAGTGAATACATGAACTCCTCAAACTACGGTCATCACCGGTAAGTATCCCGATTATTGTCACTTCGGGGTTAACGGATCATAACACATAATAGGTGACTATAGACTTGCAAGATAGGATCTAGAACTCTCATATATTGATGAAAACATAATAGGTTTAGATCTGAAATCATGGCACTCGGGCCCTAGTGACAAGCATTAAGCATAGCAAAGTCATAGCAACATCAATCTCAGAACATAGTGGATACTAGGGATCAAACCCTAACAAAACTAACTCGACTACATGGTGAATCTCATCCAACCCATCACCATCCAGCAAACCTACGATGGAATTACTCACGCACGGCGGTGAGCATCATGAAATTGGTGATGGAGGATGGTTGATGATGACGATGGTGACGAATCCCCCTCTCCGGAGCCCCGAATGGACTCCAGATCAGCCCTCCCAAGAGGTTTTAGGGCTTGGCGGCGGCTCCGTATCGTAAAACGTGATGATTTCTTCTCTCCTATTTTTTCTCCCCGATAGCAGTTATATAGGGTTGGAGTTGGAGTCGGGGGGTCTCCAGGGGGCCCATGAGGTAGGGGGCGCGCCCTACAGGGGCGCCCCCCACCCTCGTGAGAAGGGTGTGGGCCCCCTGGTCTTCATGTTTTGTGAGGATTTTTTATTATTTATTGTAAGATATCCCGTGGAGTTTCAGGTCATTCCGAGAACTTTTGTTTTCTGCGCATAAAACAACATCATGGCAATTCTGCTAAAAACAGCGTCAGTCCGGGTTAGTTCCATTAAAATCATACAAGTTAGAGTCCAAAACAAGGTCAAAAGTGTTTGGAAAAGTAGATATGTTGGAGACGTATCACGGTCCACTCTCCCGCCACCCGCCGTACGCTCTACTTGAACATGATGCTTTATGCTTCATATTATTATCCAATGATGTGTTGCCATCCTATGATGTGTGAGTAGATTTTCGTTGTTCTATCGGTAATTGGTGAATTGCTATGATTTGTTTAATTTCCTTGTGGTTATGTTGCTGTACTTTGGTGCCCATCATATTAGCGCGCACGTGGATCACACCATGGGGTTAGTTGTATGTTGATAGGACTATGTATTGGAGGGAAAGAGTGACAGAAGCTTCAACCTAGCATAGAAATTGATGCATACGGGATTGAAGGGGGACCAATATATATATTAATGCTATGGTTGGGTTTTACTTTAATGAACGTTAGTAGTTGCGGATGCTTGCTAATAGTTCCAATCATAAGTGCATAGAATTCCAAGTCAGGGATGACATGCTAGCAGTGGCCTCTCCCACATAAAACTTGTTATCGGTCTAGTAAAGTAGTCAATTGCTTAGGGACAATTTCGCAACTCCTACCACCACTTTTCCACACTCCCTATACTGACTTTATTGCTTCTTTACCTAAAACAGCCCCTAATTTTTGTTTACGTGCTCTTTATATTCTTGCAAACCTATCCTGTTACACCTACAAAGTACTTCTAGTTTTATACTTGTTCTAGGTAAAGCGAACGTTAAGCGTGCATAGAGTTGTATCGGTGGTTGGTAGAACTTGAGGGAATATTTGTTCTACCTTTAGCTCCTCGTTGAGTTCGATGCTCTTACTTATCGAAAGAGGCTAAAATTGATCCCCTATACTTGTGGGTTATCAATCATGCATAGCAGAAGTGGCATCATCAATAACATGTGACATATCAGAATGAATAGCAGGAGTAGGTGTCGCAAGTTTACTTAAAACAGAAGGTTAATCAAGTGTAGAGCTAGATGGCAGTTCCTTACCTCCCCTCCTAGTTGAGGGAAAAATCTTGGTTCTTTCATCTTTCAAGTTCCTCATAGTGATCAACAGATATAAATCCCAAGTGACTCAAAGAATAAAGCTATGCTCCCCGGCAACGGTGCCAGAACATAGTCTTGATAACCCACAAGTATAGGGGATCACAACAGTTTTCAAGGGTAGAGTATTCAACCCAAATTTATTGATTGGACACAAGGGGAGCCAAAGAATATTCTCAAGTATTAATAGTTGAGTTGTCAATTCAGCCGCACCTGAAAGACTTAATATCTGCAGAAAAGTATTTAGTAGCATAGTAATATGGAAGTAGCGGTAACGGTGGCAAAATAACAGTAGTAGTTTTTTTAGTGATTTAACAGTGGTAACGGAAAAGTAACTAAGCAAAGATCAATATGTGAAAAGCTCGTAGGCAATGGATCAGTGAAGGATAATTATGTTGGATGCGATTCCTCATGCAGTAGTTATAACATAGGGTGACACAGAACTAGCTCCAATTCATCAATGTAATGTAGGCATGTATTCTGAATATAGTCATACATGCTTATGGAAATGAACTTGCATTACATCTTTTATCCTACCCTCCCGTGGCAGCGGGGTCCTATTGGAAACTAAGGGATATTAAGGTCTCCTTTTAATAGAGTACCAGAACAAAGCATTAACACTTAGTGAATACATGAACTCCTCAAACTACGGTCATCGCCGGGAGTGCTCCCAATTATTGTCACTTCGGGGTTACCGGATCATAACACATAGTAGGTGACTATTGACTTGCAAAATAGGATCAAGAACTCACATATATTCATGAAAACATAATAGGTTCGGATCTGAAATCATGGCACTCGGGCCCTAGTGACAAGCATTAAGCATAGCAAAGTCATAGCAACATCAATCTCAGAACATAGTGGATACTAGAGATCAAACCCTAACAAAACTAAGTCGATTACACGATAAATCTCATCCAACCCATCACCGTCCAGCAAGACTACAATGGAATTACTCACGCACGGCGGTGAGCATCATGAAATTGGTGATGGAGGAAGGTTGATGATGACGATTGCGAAGGATTCCCCTCTCCGGAGCCCCGAACAGACTCCAGATCAGCCCTCCCGAGAGAGATTAGGGCTTGGTGGCGGCTCCGTATCATAAAACGCGATGAATCCTTCTCTCTGATTTTTTCTCCCGAACGTGAATATATAGAGTTAGAGTTGACGTCGGTGGAGCCTCAGGGGGCCCACGAGGAAGGGGCGTGCCCTAGGGGGTGCCCTGCACACTCATGGACAGGGTGTGGACCAACTAGTGTTGATTCTTTTGCTAGTATTTTTTTATTAATTCCAAAAATATTCTTCGTTGATTTTAGGTTATCCCGAGAACTTTTATTTCTACACAAAAACAACACCATGGCAATTTTGCTAAAAACATCGTCAGTTCGGGTTAGTTCCATTCAAATCATGCAATTTAGAGTCCAAAACAAGGTCAAACGTGCTTGGAAAAGTAGATACGATGGAGACATATCACTAGTGTTTCCACGATTCCAAAAACTTTGTGTGATGTGTTAGGTTTCCGTGAATTTGATGATTTTTCTTTAAATTTGCACCTTGCAGATTCCACCATTAAGAAACCTATGGGAAGGATTAATGATGTTCTTATTGTTGCAAATAGGAATTATGTGCCCGTAGATTTCATCGTTCTTGATATAGATTGCAATCCTACATGTCCTATTATTCTTGGTAGACCTTTCCTTAGAACGATTGGTGCAATTATTGACATGAAAGAAGGAAATATTAGATTCCAATTTCCGTTAAGGAAAGGCATGGAACACTTTCTAGAAAGAAAATTAAATTGCCTTATGAATCATTTATGAGATCCACTTATGGATTGCATACCAAAGATGGCAATACCTAGATCTATTCTTGCTTTTATGCCTAGCTAGGGGCGTTAAACGATAGCGCTTGTTGGGAGGCAACCAAATTTTATTTTTGTTCTTTACTTTTCGTTCCTATTTTGTAATAGATAATTTATCTAGCCTCTGTTATGATTGAGTTTTTATGTTTTAATCAGTGTTTGTGCCAAGTAAAGCCTTTAGGATCTTCTTGGGTGATTGTTGTTTGATCTTGCTGAAAAAAACAGAAAGTATGCGCTCACGCGAATAATTTTCATTTTTTACCAGAGATAGATAAAATACCAATCCCAACTAAAGTAGATCAATATACAAATTATTTAGGTCGTCCTAATGTTTCTGAATTTTTGGAGTTACAGAAGTACTCGAAACCTCTAGTTGCTACACACTGTTTTATTTTGACAGATTCTGTTTTTCGTGTGTTGTTTGCTTATTTTGATGAATCTATGGCTAGTATCGCGGGGTATGAATCATAGAGAAGTTGGAATATAGTAGTTTTAACACCAATATAAATAAGGAATGAGTTAATTATAGTACATTAAAGTGGTGGTTTGTTTTCTTATACTAACGGAGCTCGTGTGATTTTCTATTGAGTTTTGTGTTGTGAAAATTTTCAAGTTTTTGGGTAAAGATTTTATGGATTTTGGAACAAGGCGTGGCAAGATCCTAAGATTGGCGATTCCCAAGGCACCCCAAGGTAAAATTCAAGGACAACCAAAAGCCTAAGCTTGGGGATGCCCCGGAAGGCATCCCCTCTTTCGTCTTCGTCTATCGGTAACTTTACTTGAGGCTATATTTTTATTCACCACATGATATGTGTTTTGCTTGGAGCGTCTTGTATGAGTTGAGTCTTTGCTTTTTAGTTTACCACAGTCATCCTTGTTGTACACACCTTTTGGGAGAGACACACATGAATCGAATTTATTAGAATACTCTATGTGCTTCACTTATATCTTTTGAGTTAGATAATTTTGCTCTAGTGCTTCACTTATATCTTTTAGAGCACGATGGTGGTTTTATTTTATAGAAATTATTTATCTCTCATTCTTCACTTACATAATTTTGAGAGTATTTTAGAACAGCATGGCAATTTTCTTTGGTTATAAAATTAGTCCTAATATGATGGGCATCCAAGATGGGCATAATAAAAAAATTCATATATAGTGCATTAAAAACTATGAATAGTTTAATGCTTGATAGTTGTTTTGAGATATAAAGATGGTGATATTAGAGTCGTGCTAGTTGAGTAATTATGAAATGGAGAAATACTTGTGTTGAGGTTTGCAAGTCCCGTAGCATGAACGTATGGTAACCGTTGTGTGACAAATTTGAAGCATGAGGTGTTCTTTGATTGTCTTCGTTATGAGTGGCGGTCGGGGACGAGCGATGGTCTTTTCCTACCAATCTATCCCCCTAGGGGCATGCGCGTAGTGCTTGGTTTTGATGACTTGTAGATTTTTGCAATAAGTATGTGAGTTCTTTATGACTAATGTTGAGTCCATGGATTATACGCACTCTCACCCTTCCACCATTGCTAGCCTCTCTTGTGCCGCGCAACTTTCGCCGGTACCATAAACCCATCATTTACCTTCCTCAAAACAGCCACCATACCTACCTATTATGGCATTTCCATAGCCATCCCGAGATATATTGCCATCCAACTTTCCACCGTTCTGTTTATTATGACACGCTTCATCATAGCCATATTGCTTTGCATGATCATGTAGTTGACATCATATTTTTGGAATGGCCACCTTTCATAATTTTTTATACATGTCACTCTTGATTCATTGCACATCCCGGTACACCGCCGGAGGCATTCACATAGAGTCATATTTTGTTCTAAGTATTGAGTTGTAATTCTTGAGTTGTAAGTAAATAAAGTGTGATGATCTTCCTTATTAGATCATTGTCCCATGTGAGGAAAGGATGGTGGAGACTATGATTCCCCCACAAGTCGGGATGAGACTCCGGACTAAAAAAAAGAGGCCATTAAAAAAGAGAAGGCCCAAACAAAAATAAAAAAATAAAAAAATAAATGAGAGAAAAAGAGAGAAGGGGCAATGTTACTATCCTTTTTCCACACTTGTGCCTCAAAGTAGCACCATGATTTTCATGATAGAGAGTCTCTTATGTTGTCACTTTCATATACTAGTGGGAATTATTCATTATAGAACTTGGCTTGTATATTCCAATGATGGGCTTCCTCAAATTGCCCTAGGTCTTCGTGAGCAAGCAAGTTGGATGCACACCCACTTAGTTACTTTTCTTGAGCTTTCATTCACTTATAGCTCTAGTGCATCCGTTGCATGGCAATCCCTACTCACTCACATTCATATCTATCGATGGGCATCTCCATAGCCCATTGATATGCCTAGTTAATGTAAGACTATCTTCCTGCCTTTTGTCTTCTCCACAACCACCATTCTATTCCACCTATAGTGCTATGTCCATGGCTCGCGCTCATATATTGCGTGAAAGTTGATTTTTTTAATAGTCTAAGTATGAAACAATTGCTTGGCTTGTCATAGGGGTTGTGCATGATGGGAGGATTTTGTGTGGCGGAAATGAAGCATGGCCAAATTATATGAATTTGTAGGGATGAGCTTTCTTTGGCTATGTTATTTTGAGAAGACATAATTGCTTGGTTAGTATGCTTGAAACATTTGTCTTGAATTTTTTGGATCTGAACATTCATGCCGCAATAAAGAAAATTACATTGAAAGTTATGTTAGGTAGCATTCCACATCAAAAATTCTGTTTTTATCATTTACCTACTCGAGGACGAGGAGGAATTAAGCTTGGGGATGCTTGATACGTCTCCAACGTATCTATAATTTTTGATTGTTCCATGCTATTATATTATCTATTTTGGATGTTTAATGGGCTTTAATATGATCTTTTATATTATTTTTGGGACTAACCTATTAACCGGAGGCCCAGTGCCAGTTTTTGTTTTTTTGCCTATTTTAGCGTTTCGCAGAAAAGGAATATCAAACGGAATCCAAACGGAACGAAACCTTCGCGGGGATCTTTCTTGGAACAAACACAAACCAGGAGACATGGAGTGGAAGTCTGGAACTCCGCGAAGCTTCCACGAGGAAGGAGGGCGCACCCAGGGGGTAGGTGCGCCCCCCACCCTCATGGGCCCCACGGAGCTCCACCGACGTACTTCTTTTGCCTATATATACTCTTATACCCTAAAAACATCAGAGGGAGCCATGAAACCACGTTTCCACCGCCGCAACGTTCTGTACCCGTGAGATCCCATCTGGGGCCTTTTCCGGCGATCTGCCAGAGGGGGATTCGATCACGGAGGGCTTCTACATCGACACCATAGCCTCTTTGATGATGTGTGAGTAGTTTACCACAAACCTTCGGGTCCATAGTTATTAGGTAGATGGCTTCTTCTCTCTCTTTGATTCTCAATACAAAGTTCTCCTTGATGTTCTTGGAGATCTATTCGATGTAATACTTCTTTCGGTGTGTTTGCCGAGATCCGATGAGTGTGCCCTGGTGCCTAGTGAGCAGCTGAGGCACCCCCTCCAATGGGTCTTGCTTCCAATATTTTTTATTAATTCCAAAATAATTCTCCAAATAGTTTCGTCCTATTCTAAGAACTTTTATTTCTGCACAAAAACAACACCATGGTAGTTTTGCTGAAACCAACATCAGTCCGGGTTAGTTTCATTCAAATCATGGAAATTAGAGTCTGAAACAAGAGCAAAAGCATTAGGAAAAGTAGATGCGATGGAGACATATCAACTCCCCCAAGCTTAACCCATTGTTTGTCCTCAAGCAGTTCAGTTGACAAACTGAAAGTGATAAAGAAAAACTTTTACGAACTCTTTTGTTCTTGTGTCCATATATATGCTTAACTAGGACCCAGGTTTTCAGCAAAGATCATGACTAACCATGCAAAAAATAACTCCTAGAAATTGTATTCACTCATATCAATTGCATAATCAACTAGCGAGCAATAATAAGATATCTCAAATGCCAACACTTTGTAAAAACAATCATGATATAATATGGTAATAATGGTATCTTGCTAGTCATTTCTGAGACTGCAAAACATAAATGCAGAGCACCTCCAAAGTTCAAGTAGCGACTAAACATTGTAATCATGGTAGAAGAGATCCAGTCATGATGCATTCAAAATTTACTATACACAATGCATGAGGATGACAATACTGCTCTCAGTACTGGTGCTTGTTTGAGAAGGTGATGACTCAACATAAAAGTAAAATAACATGAAAGTAAATAAATAGGCCCTTCACGGAGGGAAGCAGGGATTTGCAGAGGTGCCAGAGCTCGAAGCTTAAATAAGAGATACATATAATTTTGGGAGGTACACCCTTCCTGTCAACGTCACAACCAAGAGTTTTCAATAGCTTCCATGCTAAACACATTAGTAGCAGTTCCCAAGTGATAAAATTAATGTTTACTCCCCCTCCACCAACAAACAGAACCCATGGCTAGCCGAATCCACGGGTGCCTTCCATACCAACAACAGTCCCGGGGGAGTTTTGTTTAATTATTTGCAATTTTTTATTATGGGACTGGGCATCCCAATTACCGGCCCCTCTCGTGCAAGGACGAGTGAATAAAAACTCATCATGAGAATAACCCGCTTAGCCTGGAAGATACTGACCACCCCCTGTCACTCCATGAGCGATCCAGCCACACAAAACATATGTTCATTTGAATTTTTAGAGGTGGCACATGAAAATTTACTTGAAATGGCAGGGTAATACCGCATACAGGTAGATATAGTGGACTCATCTGGGATAACTTTGGTTTAAGGAATTTTATGTACAAGTAGTATTCCTGCTTAGTACAGGCGGATGCTAGCAAATAGGTTGAGAAGCGACCAGCTAGAGAGCGAAAATGGTCATGAACATGCATTATGAATAATTAACATTGAATACTATCATGAGTAGGATATAAACACCATGAACATAAATATTGTGAAGGCTATGTTGGTTTTGAATCAACTACATGCGTGAACATGTGCCAACTCAAGCCACTTGAAACATTCAGAGGAGGATACCATATCATCATACTACATCACAATAAATTTAATGCTTGTTGACATCTAAGATAAATCATTATCCACTCCTAGCTACTTAAGCATGGCATAAGAAACTACAATCTCTAATTGTCATTGCAAACATGTTTAATCATAATATGTTGAATCATGGATAATGAGTTAAACATATTTACAAAAACAAAAACAAGTTGAGTTCATACCTGCTTTCCCCGCCACAATCACTTCATCAAATATCGTCATTATTTCCTTTCACTTGCACGACCGAACGATATGAAAATAATAATAGTGTAAGAGTGTCATGGAGTAAGTTGGAATCTGCAACATTTTATTCAGAGGAGAAGACAAATAATATGGCCCCTTTGTTAGATCAACAATAATGCATATGTGAGACACTCAACATTTTCATGGTGGTCTTCTCCTTAGTACAACTCAACGAAAAGAAAAGAATTTTAGATAAACACACTGAAATATTTTTGGAGTTTTTAGTTTTTCTTGAAAGAAGCAATTTGAAGAAAGAAAAAGAAGAACGAGAAAAACTATTTACATGGGAAAGATCCCAAGAAGCAAAAGAAGAAATGATAAATCTTTTTGGGTTTTCTTTTAATACTGCAACTAAATTAACTAGGAAGAAAAATTGAAAAGAAGTGTGAAATATTTTTGGATTTTCTTAAAGTTTTTCAAACACACAAGAAAGCGAGAAAATAAAACTAACATGGATAATACAATGAAAAAGTATGTACACCGACAACTAGAATGACATGTGTGAACATGAATATAATGTCGGTCGAAATATGTACTCTCCAAGTTTATGCTTTTGGCCTAGCTTGGTAATCACCACCCACAGCCTGGATAATAGTCAGAGTGATAGCTCATGGAGGCTCTTGGTGCGGCCTCCTCAGCCTGACGAGCAGCCTCTACTGCCGCATTGTACTTGCGCGCCTCTCTCTCGTAGATGTAGTATCTTCCTTTACTCTAATAATCAAAGAGAGCATGTGCAGGCAAAGTAATAGGTATAATGGTTTTTTATGGAACATCAAGTTATAGTTGTAGTTTCTGGCCTTATATTTAATGAACTCATGATGATGTATTGCATCAAAGTCCAAAAAATTATTAGGCAAAACAGGATCATTTGGCAAGGGTGAAACTCTTAGCCCTGCAGCTAAGCGGGAAGCATAAATTCCTCCATATAAATCCACTGTAAGCTTTACGTTGCAGCATTCGTGCAACAATTGCTCCAAGATTATAACGTTTAATGCCCGTTAAAGCATTAGGAATAAGGCTCAAATAAGGTGCACAAAGCGTGTTGTATTCTTGCTTACCTATGATGCATTTGCCATTAAACACTACTAGGGAAAACCTTATACACAGAGGTATAGCAGTAGCGCTGCTGAAAACACGGCGCTATTGCTACTTTTTAGTAGCGCTTGTTACAAAAGGATGCTACACTACTAGGAAAAGGGCTATAGCTAATATGGACATTAATGGCGCACCATGTATGTGGTGCGCCACTACTATATAGCAGTGGCGCACCAGATACAGGTGCGCCATTAGTGTCCTCATTACTAATGGCGCACCAGACACACGGTGCGCCATTACTAGCAAATTTTATTTTATTTTTATTTTTCCAAAACTATTAATGGTGCACCAGGGCACAGTGCGCCATTACTAGTTTTAACTAGTAATGGCGCACCACACGCTCTGTGCGCCACTACTAACAAATTTTTTTACTTTTTTTTCAATACTACTAATGGCGCACCTTTGTGAAGTGCGCCATTACTAGTTCAAACTAGTAATGGCGCACCACAACCACGGTGCGCCACTACTAACAATTATATATATATATATGAACAACTAGTAATGGCGCACCCCTAACTAGTGCGCCATTAGTAACCTGAGACCAGCTAGATATTTTGGACAGCCACCTACCACACTCACTTTCCCCACTTCATTCTCTCCACCTCCTCCTCCAAGCTTGTCTCGGCTTCCTCCTCCTCCTCCTCACCTCATTTGCTCCATAGATTCACCCAAATTAAGTGGTTAAATTGCCTTTTTTAACAGGTAAGTAAGGGGAAAGCTTTCTTTATGTTGTAGATCTACTTTTTTCTCCCTCCAACAACGTGCACATGCACTTTTTATGGCCTAGCTAGATCTACGTATGTTTGTGGTGTTGCATATGTTTGTGGTGTTGCATATATATTTATGTTTGCAGGTACCGGTATTTGAAATGCGATAGTTGCCAATATTTTGCCGGAATGTTGATTCATTTCCGTTTCGGCGAGAATTTGGCACTATGCATTCTTTTTGGTCCTATTTTTAGGCAAAGTTATGCCAAATTTTTTTCTTGGTTCTAAAATATCATTTTGCTCTACCCCGCATGCGACCATGGTATGCACGATGACCGAAGGCATCATGAATAGGTTTTTGAGCTCCGCGAAGGCCGAGATGCTTCAAAAGAACGAGATGGAGATAAGATGTCCGTGTCGAAGATGCAAGCTGAAGAGCCTTATTGCGGACCCGGATTCCGGACAGGTGCGGGACCACCTGCTCTTGCATGGTTTCATGGATGGCTATCGGTGGCAAGGTGATGAAGATGACTATGAAGTCGTCCATGGGGGTCGGGCAAGAAATGAGGAAGGGTAGGAAGACAACCACCGCGACGAGGGCGGGCGAGAAGATGAAGACCAGGACATGATCACGACGGTGATGCTGTACATAGTCATCATGTAGAAGATGCCGGACATGATGATGAGGAAGATCAAGACGAAGGGCATGATCATGAAGATGAAGATGCCGGAGCAGACGACGATGGACCATCGATGGGCTAGGTGCAGGACCCTCATATTCCAGAGCTGCTTCTCAAGCAGACGGGTAATGCAAGAGCTGCCGCCTGAGAGAAAGCCAAGATGGATCAACGGGAGATAGACACGGTTACTCCATTTTATGAAGGATGCAAGCCCGAGGATACCCGCTTGAAAGAAACGCTCATGCCTCTGGAGATGAAGGTAAAACATAAAATGACCGACGCATGCTTCGAGAAGAACATGTCATTCTGGCACAAACGTCTTCCCAAGGGGAACAAGTGCCCAACCAGTTTCGAGGAGGCGAAGAAAATTGTGTGTCCTCTGGATTTACCGCACGTGAAATACCATGTGTGCATGAACAATTGCATCATTTATCAGGACGAGCACGCGGAGTCTACCATATGTCCGGTGTGCGGCGTCACTCGATACAAGAAGAGGAAGAAAGCTCCTCGAAAAGTGGTGTGGTACTTTCCGATGACTCCTCGTCTGCAGCGGTATTTCGCGGACCCTAAGCTAGCAAAGCTCCTGCATTGGCACGCGGATAGGGAGGAGAAGAAGCGAGAAGATGACGGAAATGATCCGGAGATAAATAAAAAGACAAGATGCTGAGTCAGCCTAAGGATGTGAGCCAGTGGCAAGCGTTGAACTTCGAACACCCAGAATTTGGGGACGATCCAAGGAATATCGCGCTGGGCGCGAGCACCGATGGAGTCAATCCGTTTGGCAGCCAGAGAAGCACACATAGCACCTAGCCTGTGTTTGTGTGGATGTACAACCTTCCCCCCTGGTTGTGCATGAAGAGGAAGTACATTCACATAAGTATGCTAATTGAAGGGCCGAAACAACCAGGGAATGACATCAATCTGTATCTGCGGCTGCTGAAAGAGAAGCTAGACACGTTGTGTAAAACACAAGCCAATACGTGGGACGCCGCAGAGAAAGAATATTTCCCTATGAGAGCCGCACTGCTCACGACGGTGCACGACTATCTCGGTTACGTATATGTCGCGGGGCAGGTGGTCCACTGATTTTCTGGATGTGTCAGGTGCATGGATGACACAACGTATCGCCAGCTAGATAGAGATCTCGGGTCTTCAAAAACCATGTTCATGTCACTACACCACACCACTTATTTGGGGGCAGTTAACTGCCGGGAGAAATAGCTGAACAGGGGCAAATAAACTGCCAGGACATTTCTTACTGCCGGCATAAGGACCTGAGGGCATAGAAACTATCGGCATGTACATTTGGTGACTTATTTGTATGCCTAACAAGTGGGGTGCAATGCCTATTTTGTAATGAATTCTTCATTGGTAGGTCTATGATCTTGTTCATGTGCTAGTCTGGGTTAGGTGAACTGTACTATTGGTTGTGCACTTGCCTAGCTAGTTAGCTATGTAAATATGTAATTCTGCACCCTCTTTTGTTTGTAGCGTGTATTTGAATGTGATTCCATTTGGCTGTTCATGGCTTATTTTAGTTCCCGAATTTAGCAGTACAAGCTATTTATTGATGTATGGTTTCAATGCTTGGTCGTGGTTACACATGTACTACAAGAAGAATCTGTGATAGTATTGGTTTGTCATGATTGTCTGTTGAAAATATATGCTTTGTGATGACTTGATATTTCAGAGATGGCATGTCGGAAGTATAAATTGGTCCAATGTATATCCCTATCTCATTTATCTTTTAGTTAATTCTAGAGAAAGCTTTACGAAGTTAATTCACTACTACACGAAGTCTTGCGTATGGAAGGGAAATTGGATATTCTGCTCACTGTACTAATCAAAACATATTTGCAGATATTATGCTTATTCTGGTTCATGCTGCTACTTAATTATAAGCGCTTCTTTCATGAGCTTCTATATTATGCAAATAATGTGATAATTTAGCAGCCTACTTTCATGGCTTTGGATGTCACTTGATAGTGGAAGTTTTTTCTTGTTCTTCCCTTAGCTAGATGTCAAAGTATAAGGATCAAGCTCATGTAGAAGATATCTCTTTTTTTGTGTGCGAAAAGCTCATGTACAAGATGTCAGTATAACTAAGTAACAAGCTCATTTTCTTTGCTTAATAATAATAGCAGTTTTGCAAACACTGTTCTCTATTTATAATCTGTTATTTTCGGTTGTCCAGTGTCCCATCTGATGTTTATGGATTGCTTATGGTAAGGAACCAAAGCTTGGAACCACATGCTGATTTGCTGTTATTGTTTAAAAGATGAACCAGAGCAAGGACACTTATATTGGTTGATTGCTTAAAAAACTTTGCTTCTCTGTATGCAGTTGGAAGTGGACAAGTCCATGGCAAAAGCAGGAATGTGTCCACAAGCAAGCTGAGGTGAGGTAATATTCATGTTTCTCTTGGCTTTGAGGTCTAAGTGGGTTATTATTTTTCTTGTTGGATGTCTATTTTTCCATCTACTGCTCTACGTTCTCCAGAGATGATGCTTTTTACTATTTGCAATCACGTTTCACACTCTCACCACAATAGCAAATCAATTAGAATAGAATCCTGCTGGTTGTGGTTGTTGATATAGTTTCTTATTCTTGCATGCCAGCTAGATCTTGAATTAGAGTGTTAGATGACATAATCATATTTCATAGAATGGTAGGCGATATGTAGGAAAGTGAACCGATATGTAGGGTACCCTAGACTCTGTTTACAGCATCCTTGAGATTGATTCTGTCTGATAGAATTCAGCAAAGTAGATTTGCTATTTGTTAGCTATGACCTCTGAGTCTGAAAGCATATGCTCAAATATGGTAGTTTCGATCATAATGAATGGATCATAGATCGCCGTAGGCAACCCAGGTTGAAAACTTAATAAGGGCACTAAGAAGTAGAACATCCTGAAGTGGTGTGCAGAGATATTTTAGCTGCATATTCCCTGTTGTTTTTTATGGAGTAGCTGTTGTCAGTGGGGTGTTGAGAAGTGAAAACACAAGTATCTTTAGTTGGTTAAGTTAATGTCATCGTGTTGTCATCATGTCTTAAAGGGAACATGGATGTAGAATGTATGTATGTGCCTACTTGGTTCCAGTATGCAGTGCACACTGCCGAAAAAGTTTGATTGTAATATTAAGTGTAAATATCAAGGAACCACAACTGTTTGGGCATAGGTTCTAGAAAACACATTTTTTGGGGGCGCAGACCTCGAGCTAGCTATCCTGGCGCAGGGGTTGCGCCACTGCTTCATCTCGTCCTCGACAGAACTACTCCACTCAGGCAACTAAAAATCCATAAGGCACATACTTGGTGTTTCTTCTCCTTCAAGCTCCTCTACTTTGAGCACGTTGCTCAGTCCAAGGCAAGTTCTTTGTCCAATTTTCTACGTACAAATCCTGTCTAATATTTTGAACGATTACCCTGTGTTATGTGCATGTGGGGGAGAGGATGTGAATGGATCTGAAGCGCAGCAAGATTACAATGGCGAGTGGAGAGACCGATGCTGTGTTGCTTGCTGATGCTACTCCTTTTCCTGTCTTCTGCTTTGGTGACCCTCCTCTACACGCTATGCTGATGGTGGTGGTGCTGCCGAGCTTCCCCTCCTCTTCTCATAAGAGTCGTTCTTGTTCTTTTTCTGATAGATAGAAGTGCTAGATTGTGCCTTTATTAGTTGCATATTTATATTTAGCAAGTGATCATTTAGCATGCAGATGCACTTTGGACTAACCTCAAATTTCACTTCACTTTTTTCAGCTCAGCATTATAAATAAGGCGTTGAACACATATCCTAAAGGTTTGACAAGATCTTGAAGGTGTTGGAGGTTTGGCAAGATCTGCAAGGCGTCCATACTTAATTTTTTTTCTGCTAATTTTGGTGGTTATTTTAGCGCATAAGCCGATGTATGC
This sequence comes from Triticum aestivum, assembly GCF_018294505.1. Taxonomy (NCBI): domain Eukaryota; kingdom Viridiplantae; phylum Streptophyta; class Magnoliopsida; order Poales; family Poaceae; genus Triticum; species Triticum aestivum. The sequence continues at coordinate 495,675,847 of NC_057809.1, read as the reverse complement.
TCATTTTGGCTGTGTAGCACATCTAGAAACATGTATTTTTTTCCTTTTGTGGCACAACATCCTTGATGTATTTAGAAACAAGTATTTGGTCGCTTATCAAATGAAGCTTAAGGTTTTGGATGTGGCTTATATGTAACTTTGATTGAGAAGTGTGTATGAGCTGTGAGATCTAGCATGATTTGTCCAAACATACTGAATGTATATTAAACTAGGGATAAGCTGCGTAGAAAATTTTGTTAGTGAAATCAATGTGATGGCATGTTAACTGCCGGCTTACCAAGGTTCTGCTGGCAGTTTTATTGCCGGTGACTGCAGTTCCCATGCCATGATCAATCTGCCGGGAGAAATAGAACTGCTGGCAAATAAAATAGACAGGACAGAGAAACTGCCGGGAATAGTTTATCTGCCGGGACAAGTAATCCCCGGCAGCCATTCTTGTGGCAGTAAGAAACTCCCTCCCGACAGTATATCTGTCGCCTTAAGTGCATTCTCCCGGCGGATTACATGCCATTGCATCCGTGTTGTGGTGTAGTGTGGGACATCGAAGGTGGCTTCACGACGATGACCCATGGAGAAAATGCAAGGATCTGTTCGATGGTGAAACCGAACCCCGAAGACACCCGTGTACGAGAAGCGGTGAGGAAATAGACAAGCTGTTGAAAAATTGGAAAGATTGCCCACTGCCGGGAAAGAAGCAAAAGGTGCCAGAGCCGGGAAAGAAGTGAAAGGCGCCAGAGCCGCTGCTGAAGGTATGGAAAACGAGGTCTGTTTTCTGGGACATGTTGTACTGGAAGATCCACTGTGTGCCTCATAGCCTTGATGTCATGCATATCACGAAGAACGTGTGTGAGAGTCTGCTTGGTACCCTGCTTGACATGCCAGAGAGGACCAAAGATGGGCCAAAAGCAAGGGAAGACTTGAAATCAATGGGCATCAGGGAGGAGCTTCACGCTAATGATGATGATGATGATGATGATGATGATGATGATGATGAGGCAAAGCAGGACACGGAAAGTCGTCGCAAAGGTAAAAAGGCCAAGAAGACCGGAAATGACTACCCTCCCGCATGCTTCACTCTAAGTCAGGAGGAGATTGAGCAGTTTTTCACCTGCCTCGTAGGAGTAAAACTTCCTTACGGTTACGCGGGGAAGATAAGCAGATACCTAGACTCAGCGAAGCATAAGTTCAGCGGGATGAAGTCTCACGACTGTCACGTGCTGATGATGCAGATACTTCCAGTTGCAATCCGTGGGATCATGGACGCGCACGTCCGTGAAACGCTATTTGGCCTATGCAACTTTTTCGACGTCATCTCTCAGAAGTCGGTTGGCGTGAGGCAAGTCAGAAGGCTACAGGAAGAGATCGTGGTGATACTATGCGAGCTTGAGATGTACTTCCCGCCCGCATTCTTCGATGTTATGGTGCATCTGCTGGTCCATATCATGGAGGATATCATCCAACTCGGGCCTATGTTCCTGCACAGCATGATGTCGTTCGAAAGGATGAATGGTGTCATCAAAGGATACGTTCGCAACATGTCACGTACTGAGGGAAGCATAGCCAGGGGCTTTCTGACTAAAGAGTCCATCTCCTACTGCACGAATTATATAGGCATCAAGAACCCCGTTGGTCTGCCTGTCAACAGGCACCTCAGCAGGCTCGCTGGATGAGGTCACCGCGATGGTCGCCGTGAAATGCATGTCGACTTCGAGGGTCGACTCATCGACTTTGAAAGAGCAAACCTACTCGCGCCACAACACATAGACATGGTCGATCCTTGGGTGGTAGAGCACAAAACCTTTATTGAGAAGACGTACAATGACCGAGGCCAACAGAGGACGGATGGAGATATAATCAAAGAGCACAACTCATGTTTCACGTGTTGGTCCAAGGAGAAGCTTCTGTCATACCCTTTACATGAGGATTCTTCCGTGGAAGAAAAACTCATATTCGCCTTGTCACAGGACGCCGAGCACAACCTGATGACCTATGAGGTGTACGATATCAACGGCTACACATTCTACACCGAGGACAAGGACATGAAGAGCGATAGTAATCAGAACTCCCGGGTAACGATGGAATCCTACACCGGTAACGACAAGGACAGATACTACGGAAGGATCGAGGAGATCTGGGAGCTGAGCTACGCTGGAGAGAAGGTCCTGATGTTCCGTGTCAGATGGGCCAAGAGCGTCATAAAATAAGACTGGTATTTCACCATCATGGTTATACCCGAAGCCAAATCCAAGACCGCGGGCGCAAACGTTACCGTGAAAAATGAGCCATGGGTACTGGCTTCCCAAGTGGACTAATGCTTCTTCATTACCGACCCATCAAAGCCCGGCCGTGTTGTCGTGAGGAGAGGCAAAAGGAAGATCATCAAAATGGATGGAGTCGCCAATGAGCAAGACTTCGACAAGTACGGCGACCCGAAGATGGAACATGACGACTACGATGAAGTGCCATACACCACAAGAAGAAGCAGGACCACCCTACCTAAAGGACGTCCGTCCCACAGAAGAACTCCATTTGCGAAAAAGAAGGGCAAGAAGATTGTGAAAAGATAGCTAGCTAAGATCGATTGTATTTAAATCGTAGTCTTCATTTCTCGATTGTAATTCGACGTATTGAAATGATATTTGTTCTGTTCTAGTACTCATGAATATTTATTTATGTTTATTATGGTATTGAATTTCTAACTCACAAAAAGTATTGAATTTGTCAATATTTTTTGAACTCATGAATATTTTTAAATTTCATGGGCACGTTTTGAATTCATGAATATTTTTTCATATTCATAAATGTTTTACAAATTCACAAATGAATGCAATTAAAAATCCAAAAAAACAAATTTGATGATATTTTCAGATAACAAATTTGATGATATTTTTTAAAAAATTATTACTGTTTTTATAAAAAGTTACTACTGTTTCATATTCATATTCATTTTCTAAAAAATTATTAGATGCAACAAAAAATAATAATAATAATAATTACTAATGGCGCACCGCTGGGTGGTGCGCCATTAATATCCAAAAAAAGTTACTTATGGCACACCGCTGGGTGGTGCGCCATTGCTATCCAAAAAAAAGTTACTTATGACGCACCGTTGGGTGGTGCGCCATTGCTATCCAAAAAAAGTTACTTATGGCGCACCACTAGGTGGTGTGCCATTGCTATCCCTCCCCCGACTAAAATCCCCAATCCCCGATCCACATTGCTATCTCTCCCGCAACTAGCATGCATTGCCCTCCACCAGACCGCCGCCGCCCCAAACCTTCCCACCGTCAGTGTGACGCCCCCGATTCAATCGTACACTAATCATGCACGCAAATGTGTACGATCAAGATCAGGGACTCACGGGAAGATATCACAACACAACTCTACAAATAAAATAAGTCATACAAGCATCATAATACAAGCCAGGGGCCTCGAGGGCTCGAATACAAGTGCTCGATCATAGACGAGTCAGCGGAAGCAACAATATCTGAGTACAGACATAAGTTAACAAGTTGCCATAAGATGGCTAGCACAAACTGGGATACAGATCGAAAGAGGCGCAGGCCTCCTGCCTGGGATCCTCCTAACTACTCCTGGTCGTCGTCGTCAGCCTGCACGTAGTAGTAGGCACCTCCGGTGTAGTAGGGGTCGTCGTCGACGGTGGCGTCTGGCTCCAGGGCTCCAGCATCTGGTTGCGACAACCAGGTAGAAGGGAAAGGGGAAAAGAGGGAGAAAGCAACCGTGAGTACTCATCCAAAGTACTCGCAAGCAAGGAGCTACACTACATATGCATGGGTATATGTGTAAAGGGCCATATCGGTGGACTGAACTGCAGAATGCCAGAATAAGAGGGGGATAGCTAATCCTGTCGAAGACTACGCTTCTGGCAGCCTCCGTCTTGCAGCATGTAGATGAGAGTAGATTTAAGTCCTCCAAGTAGCATCTCCAAGTAGCATCTCCAGTAGCATCGCATAGCATAATCCTACCCGGCGATCCTCTCCTCGTCGCCCTGTAGAAAAGCGATCACCGGGTTGTCTATGGAACTTGGAAGGGTGTGTTTTATTAAGTATCCGGTTCTAGTTGTCATAAGGTCAAGGTACAACTCCAAGTCGTCCTGTTACCGAAGATCACGGCTATTCGAATAGATTAACTTCCCTGCAGGGGTGCACCACATAGCCCAACATGCTTGATCCCATTTGGCCGGACACACTTTCCTGGGTCATGCCCGGCCGCAGAAGATCAACACGTCGCAGCCCCACCTAGGCAAAATAGAGAGGCCAACATGCCGGTCTAAACCTAAGCGCACAGGGGTCTGGGCCCATCGCCCATAGCACACCTGCACGTTGCGAGGGCGGCCGGAAGCAGAACTAGCCCCCTTAATACAAGAGCAGGCTTACGTTCCAATCCGGCGCGCGCCGCTCCGTCGCTGACGTCTGAAGTGCTTCGGCTGATACCACGACGTCGGGATACCCATAACTACTCCCGCGTAGATGGTTAGTGTGTATAGGCTCATAGCCAGACTCAGATCAAATACCAAGATCTCGTTAAGCGTGTTAAGTATCCGCGAACGCCGAACAAGGCCAGGCCCACCTGTCTCCTAGGTGGTCTCAACCTGCCCTGTCGCTCCGCCACAAAGTAACCGTCGGGGACCGTCGGGAACCCAGGCCCACCTCTACCGGGATGGAGCCACCTGTCCTTTCAGCCCCCAACTCCGAACAGTATCACAGGTAATGTAACAGTGTAAAGTATATAGTATATGCCCGTGATCACCTCCCGAAGTGATCACACCCCAGTAGTATAGCATGGCAGACGGACAAGAGTGTAGGGCCACTGATGGAACACTAGCATCCTATACTAAGCATTTAGGATTGCGGGTAAGGTATCAATGACTGTAGCAGCAATGACAGGCTATGCATCAGAATAGGATTAACGGAAAGCAGTAACATGCTACACTACTCTAATGCAAGCAGTATAGAGAAGAGTAGGTGATATCTGGTGATCAAAGGGGGGGCTTGCCTGGTTGCTCTGGCAAGAGAGAGGGGTCGTCGGTGACGTAGTCGTCCACAGGGGCATCAGCATCGTCACGGGGGCTACCGGAGAGAAGAGGGGGGAGAAACAGTAAATACATAGCAAGCAAGTGCATAACAGGTCAACAAGCAGAGCTAGACGTGTTCTAACGCGGTATGAGGTGGTACTGGTTAAGGGGGGAATCATCCGGGAAAGTATTCCCGGTGTTTCGTGTTTTCGGGCAGAGGAGCCGGAGGGGGAAAGTTGCGGGTTCGATAGGTTAGGGGGGTGTGGCGGACGAACGGACTGCGTATCCGGATTCGTCTCGTCGTTCTGAGCAACTTTCATGTTGAAAATATTTTAATCCGAGTTACGGATTAAAAGATATGATTTTCTAAAGATTTTATTAATTTCTGAAATTTAATTAATTATTTAATTTAATTCGAAAATGGATTTATGACATCAGCATGATGTCATGCTGACGTCAGCAGTCAACAGGGTTGACTTGGTCAACCTGACATGCGGGTCCAGTGGGACCCACCTGTCATTCTCTGTTTAGTTTAATTACAGACTAGTTAATCTAATTAGTGATTAGGTTAATCTAATCAGGATTAATTAACTTAATTAATTACTTAATTAATTAATTAATTAACATTTTAATTATTTTAATTATTATCTATTTATTCATTTAACATTTTTTTAAGTTTTTTTTTATGTTTTCTTTATTTTCCTCTTTTCTTTTCTGTTTTATTTTTGTTTCCTATTATTTTAGGTTCTGTAAAAATATATACTTTGCATCTAATTTGAACATTTCGATTTAGTCCACCGCCACAAAAGTCTAGACCCCAATTAATTTGGTTTGATATTTTATCAATCTGTAAAGGCATTTAAATAATCAGGTTTGCTAATATTTAAATCATTTTAGTGCATTAAAACACATAATAAAAGTGTGGTTCCTTCACAAATATTTAGTAAGGATTATTTGCCACAAACCAAACATTTTGGTTTTAATGTTTCAAAAGTTTTGTTGTTTGCCTTTCTTTCAAATTTGAATTTGGATCGGTTCTGAACTAACGCGAGATTAACGACAGTAACTTTGATGGCTTGGCATCATTAACACGTGATTACTATAGCCTAATTATCCGGGCGTCACAATTCTCCTCCACTACAAGAAATCTCGTCCCGAGATTTAAGAGGGGGACTAAGGGGGAAAGGTCTGGTTACGAAATGCTAACGAATCTTCTCAGTCTTGGTTGCTCTTCTTGAAGAGGTCGATCCATTAGATTGACGTCTTCATTTCTCTGCTTCAGGTCATCATGGTGATGTCGTCCTTTTCTCGGGAACTCCAACGTATTTGCAAATAGGTAAGGGGAAGCTCGGCTACGACAGAATGTTTATGAGGGAAACAATCTGGGGTTAACCCATGAATGAGCGTAAGATTATCTCTCGAGCTGAACATATCGAATACATCAAGAGTAAGGTACGAAGGTACAATAAGAGGTTCCAAGTGGATAGATAGTTTCTCGAAGTCTGAACCAGAGTGAGAAAGGGGTTCAGAGCAACGAGAGTAAGTATAGCGTCTGATACCAGAATAGAGCATTAGGAAGGTGACTCGTGAATTACATACGAAGTCAAGCGTGGGGAATAACTTTGGAAACCGGGGGTGTACAGGAGAGTCAGGTTTTGATCCTGTGGAACTGTGGGTTATGGGCCCACCATGTGGGTTAAAAGTTGGAAGGGTGGAGACGTCTTGCATGATCATGCAAGCAAGGCAAGTCAGAGGCTAGCCTGTCGATTATGTCGGCAACAACGACGGTACCAAGGGCGAGGGACGAAGAGAACCATTTTCCTGCTCGTCGAACGAGGCGGACCAATAGGCAAGGTTCTCGTCCATCGGTGGCTACCAGAATGTCATCAACAATAGTAACAGGGTCTTATTGACAGAGTCGTACAACCGAGGTGTTTATATAAGCAGCGAATCTTTACTTCTTAGATCATATAAATCACAAGAAAGGTTAAACAAAACAATGGAAAGGAAAAGGTGATCATCAGATCAAATAGAACAATGGAATGGAAAATATGTTTATACACCTATTTCAGGGGTATATCCTTCCCAAGGACAAGCAGAACATGATAACCATGACATGATATTAAGTAGAAAAGCCTCTAGGTGAGGGGAGAGAAATTTTCATGACATTATCCATACAGCGGTGTTTGGATAATTGAGCAAGAAACGTTTAGCATTGGGCTTCAAATGTTCTTGTTGAAACATCGGAGTACCATAGACATGCTTCGAGATAGAATTGACATGGTCTTCAGGTGAAGATCAAACTTTGGAAACACGAAGGATCCATCAGGAATAACTTGTAGAATAAGTCTTACAATTTCCCCATGGATGAACGGATAACCTTGCTGAAAAGGAATCTATAGTGATAGGTCCTCCAGCCGAGGGGGGGGGTGCTAGGCATGACATCATGTCACCGGGTCATCAAAGGATCAACATCATAACTCTTGGAAAATGTCCCAACCATCATATCTGACCGAGATTCAGATCCGATTGGTGTCATGATACCTCAACTCAGGGGGTCCGAGAGGAAAAGGTGCAACACAAACTGACAAAATGACATTGCAAGATTTTCGAGAAATGAACTATGGGAGCGGGTTTCTGAAGCAATAGTTCATCATTAAACCAAGGAGGGAATGAGAAGGTGGCTGATGGGCTCAGCGACAATTCATCGAGAATTCCAAACGGATGGATTTCCACGATAATGTGCACAAGAAGATGACATTTGTCAGATCAAATGATATAAGGAAGTATGCTCGAGGAAAACATACACAATTAAACATAGGTTGAAAGGTGCGCCCGAAATGTGGATTGGGTTGCACGACCAATGTCAGAATGGTGATTCAATTAGCAAAGGACTTAGAATGAACTATCGATCATTAACTTCAAAGCAATAGGGTTGCTAGAAGTGCATAATCCAAACAACACCGTTCACTTGTGGGTACCCCGGTTGGAATCAACACGAGGACCAAGAAAGAATGGTGATGGTGAGAAGTATCATTATAGCAAGAATTCTTAAGAGGTGGAGCAATCCTCACAACATTCTTAACATCAAAGATGGTAATACTCCGCGGTAGAATATAACATAAGTTGGATAGCTAGGAACTCAAGGTACAACACAATACATGAACAAGTTTTGTGTTGGAGGGAAAGCAATAATGTTGTCGCTGATAACACCAATCATCGAGGGCAAGGATGGTATTTCTCATCATGATTTCAATAGATCTCTTGGAAGAGCTCAGAATGTTGATGATATCCACGACACATTTGTCGCGAGAGTTCATGAAGATGTAATCGATCGGTGATGACATCAAGTCAAAAGAATGATGAAGCTAGAGGTTATTGGAACCATAGGTACGACACAAACTTGAAATCTAGCTTGTTGTTCAAGGCGAAATGATATGACGAGGAAGATCGACGTAAGCTTAGCTATCGTCGCAAATTGGTGCTCCGAGAATAAGGACCAGGTAGCCCCGTTAGAATTCGTCACGACAACGATATAGCCAAACAGGCTAGGAATGGCGTGATCGGGTAACAAACTCGTACTTATAGAAGCTTGCTGAAGAGTTGTTGAACCGTAGGGCGGACTCGGTTCAGTTATCGGTGTCTTTGAGTGTTCAATAACTCCGAGCCCATGAAAAATTGTAATCGGTGAGTATGTATTACTTGATGAAGAACTCATAAGAAATTATGCAGTTCCAAGATAATCTCGAGATACCAGGTGGTAATACTCGACGACAGATCAAACTAGAAGTTGAACTGGGGTATTGCTCTATAGAAGACAAGTGCTTAAACTTGCACAGGACATGATATTTAAAGGAGAACATGGTCATAACCATGATTGCAAAAAGGCGAGATCTCAGATATAAGATGAACTTATACCAAGGGAATAATTGATTTTAAAAGAAGATTCGATGAGAAGATGTACATCGTGTCCATGGGCATGAACGCAAAGTTCAAGGTCGACTCCCACTTCTCCAATGCACAACCTTTCATTCACTTCTCGCGCTCAATGAAGTTGTAGTTTTGAAATTTTATCTGGCAAAATACCATAAGAGTACGACTCGTGAAAACTTTCGAGTTCACACATATTAAGGAAGGCATAGGTTCAACCCATCGGGGCATCTTAGAATCCTATACCAGAATCTTTAGAAGTAAATAACTCAACCTCGAAGGCAGAGCATGGTTGAGAAAGCAGACGATACAATTTACCAAAGGCATTATGTATCAGAGAAAAGGCTCACAAGGTTATTGAATATGAAGGGCGTTGTCAGATGAATCCAACAAAGGATCTGGTGGTCCATAAGGGATCTGGTGTGAGCATCGGTACTCAACTAGAGGAAGCAGATTATATAAACAACTGACTAACTCAATTGTCAAATGCAAGGAATTATGATTTCCAAATCAAGGGATCAGAAGCAATGCTCTGATTAGAGGTGGATAAGTTGAATAGCCTTAGGGTACAATCAAAGACAATTGGATTGGTCGGAAACCAGTTCCAGTTAAAAGAATGGCAACTTAGCCGGAAAAGTAATTTATAAGGATCAATGATGATTGCGTGTATTCGCAAACATATTGAGTCAACAGACTCAAAATGATAATGACAATGAATGTCATTAAGACTACGAGACTTATGGGATTAACCATAATGCAAGCAAGCAAGAATTTCAAGAGCCAAAGGCTCCAGAGGGTTTTCGGAAGATCGAATATTATTTTGAAGACTTTTGTGAAACACAAGAACAACTGGGGATGAGCGGATACTCGGCAAGCGCGAGTAATTATCCGTAGGGGTATTCATGCAGCAAGGAACTTCAGGGCAGTAAGCGTAAAGAATTCTCGGAATATCGAAGAGTATTTCAGGATATCTTGTAATAACAAGAGCAACTGGGGATGACAATATGAACGATAGGTGTAAGTAGTTATCCAGAGGGATTTATCGATGGAAGTGAATTGCAAAAGCGATGGCACATAGTCTCGAGAGCACATCGTAGAGTATCTTCGGAATCTTCTGGTGCAGCAGGCGGTCATCGGTAACAAGTGGCTCTCCGGGAGAAAGTACTTGCGAGAACCTAAAGTTAGTTTTGTTTTTAGCGAAATCATTTAACCCAAATAGAAGAGAGCTCAGAGTCCCAGAGTAAAGGTCGAGGGGTAAAAGGTCCTAGTACCACCCAATGGCGACGTGGGCCCGTAAGGCACACAGCCAAGTTAGTAAAAGTTTTGCAATGTCTAGACTCTACTTCGGCCAAGAAGTGTGAAAGGGGGATTCCTACAGGCAGTCGGCTCTGATACCAACTTGTGACGCCCCCGATTCAATCGTACACTAATCATGCATGCAAATGTGTACGATCAAGATCAGGGACTCACGGGAAGATATCACAACACAACTCTACAAATAAAATAAGTCATACAAGCATCATAATACAAGCCAGGGGCCTCGAGGGCTCGAATACAAGTGCTCGATCATAGACGAGTCAGCGGAAGCAACAATATCTGAGTACAGACATAAGTTAACAAGTTGCCATAAGATGGCTAGCACAAACTGGGATACAGATCGAAAGAGGCGCAGGCCTCCTGCCTGGGATCCTCCTAACTACTCCTGGTCGTCGTCGTCAGCCTGCACGTAGTAGTAGGCACCTCCGGTGTAGTAGGGGTCTTCGTCGACGGTGGCGTCTGGCTCCAGGGCTCCAGCATCTGGTTGCGACAACCAGGTAGAAGGGAAAGGGGAAAAGAGGGAGAAAGCAACCGTGAGTACTCATCCAAAGTACTCGCAAGCAAGGAGCTACACTACATATGCATGGGTATATGTGTAAAGGGCCATATCGGTGGACTGAACTGCAGAATGCCAGAATAAGAGGGGGATAGCTAATCCTGTCGAAGACTACGCTTCTGGCAGCCTCCGTCTTGCAGCATGTAGATGAGAGTATATTTAAGTCCTCCAAGTAGCATCTCCAAGTAGCATCTCCAGTAGCATCGCATAGCATAATCCTACCCGGCGATCCTCTCCTCGTCGCCCTGTAGAAAAGCGATCACCGGGTTGTCTGTGGAACTTGGAAGGGTGTGTTTTATTAAGTATCCGGTTCTAGTTGTCATAAGGTCAAGGTACAACTCCAAGTCGTCCTGTTACCGAAGATCACGGCTATTCGAATAGATTAACTTCCCTGCAGGGGTGCACCACATAGCCCAACACGCTTGATCCCATTTGGCCGGACACACTTTCCTGGGTCATGCCCGGCCGCAGAAGATCAACACGTCGCAGCCCCACCTAGGCAAAACAGAGAGGCCAACACGCCGGTCTAAACCTAAGCGCACAGGGGTCTGGGCCCATCGCCCATAGCACACCTGCACGTTGCGAGGGCGGTCGGAAGCAGAACTAGCCCCCTTAATACAAGAGCAGGCTTACGTTCCAATCCGGCGCGCGCCGCTCCGTCGCTGACGTCTGAAGTGCTTCGGCTGATACCATGATGTCGGGATACCCATAACTACTCCCGCGTAGATGGTTAGTGCGTATAGGCTCGTAGCCAGACTCAGATCAAATACCAAGATCTCGTTAAGCGTGTTAAGTATCCGCGAACGCCGAACAAGGCCAGGCCCACCTGTCTCCTAGGTGGTCTCAACCTGCCCTGTCGCTCCGCCACAAAGTAACCGTCGGGGACCGTCGGGAACCCAGGCCCACCTCTACCGGGATGGAGCCACCTGTCCTTTCAGCCCCCAACTCCGAACAGTATCACAGGTAATGTAACAGTGTAAAGTATATAGTATATGCCCGTGATCACCTCCCGAAGTGATCACACCCCAGTAGTATAGCATGGCAGACGGACAAGAGTGTAGGGCCACTGATGGAACACTAGCATCCTATACTAAGCATTTAGGATTGCGGGTAAGGTATCAATGACTGTAGCAGCAATGACAGGCTATGCATCAGAATAGGATTAACGGAAAGCAGTAACATGCTACACTACTCTAATGCAAGCAGTATAGAGAAGAGTAGGTGATATCTGGTGATCAAAGGGGGGGCTTGCCTGGTTGCTCTGGCAAGAGAGAGGGGTCGTCGGTGACGTAGTCGTCCACAGGGGCATCAGCATCGTCACGGGGGCTACCGGAGAGAAGAGGGGGGAGAAACAGTAAATACATAGCAAGCAAGTGCATAACAGGTCAACAAGCAGAGCTAGACGTGTTCTAACGCGGTATGAGGTGGTACTGGTTAAGGGGGGAATCATCCGGGAAAGTATTCCCGGTGTTTCGTGTTTTCGGGCAAAGGAGCCGGAGGGGGAAAGTTGCGGGTTCGATAGGTTAGGGGGGTGTGGCGGACGAACGGACTGCGTATCCGGATTCGTCTCGTCGTTCTGAGCAACTTTCATGTTGAAAATATTTTAATCCGAGTTACGGATTAAAAGATATGATTTTCTAAAGATTTTATTAATTTCTGAAATTTAATTAATTATTTAATTTAATTCGAAAATGGATTTATGACATCAGCATGATGTCATGCTGACGTCAGCAGTCAACAGGGTTGACTTGGTCAACCTGACATGCGGGTCCAGTGGGACCCACCTGTCATTCTCTGTTTAGTTTAATTACAGATTAGTTAATCTAATTAGTGATTAGGTTAATCTAATCAGGATTAATTAACTTAATTAATTACTTACTTAATTAATTAATTAACATTTTAATTATTTTAATTATTATCTATTTATTCATTTAACATTTTTTTAAATTTTTTTTATTATTTTTTTCTTAATCCCTCTTTTTTTTTGTTCTGGGGCGTGGGGCCCCAAGGTCAGTGGCTCAGGGGGAGCCCTAACGGGCGAACGGCCACGGGTCCCGGGCGTAGGGTGCAGGTGCACCCGAGCGGGCACTCGCCCGCAAAGCAGGACGAGGCCGCCGGGGCACAGACGACGGGGAAGGCCGGCGAGGTTAGGCGCGCGCCGGGCGCGGTCAGCGTCCGACCTGGGCGAGGCAGGCAGTGACGGGCGCGGCTGCAGTTGACCAAGGACGTGGCAGGGGTGTGGGGCTGTGTGCGTGGCCACAACGCGCATGGCACGGGGGCGGCGCACGGTGCGGGTTGCGGGGCGCGCGGCCTTCGGGCGCGGTCGATGCGCGGGGGGGAGAGAGGAGGGAGGATGGGGCTCACAGTGAGCCGGACGGGGAGGCAGCGGCTCGAGGTGGCGCGGGTCGGGTGGCGCCGGCGAGGCGACGGGTGGACGACGACGGGGTCGTCCATGTCGAGGCAGGGGCGTGGCGTCGAGGCGGCGGGGGCGTCCAGCGAGGCGGGCGACAGGGGGGGGAGCGGCGCCGACGTCGGGGGCGGCGAGAAGGCAACGGCGACGGCGATCCGGGACGGTGGCGTGGTCGGGCCTCTGCTTTCCTCGATCCAGATCGAGGGCAGAGGAGGTCGTGGGGGGAGTGGACCGAGAGGGGGGAAGTGGGGAAGGGATCGGGCTAGGGTTTCAGGTGCGTGGGGGGTTATACCACCGGGTTGGGCCGGCTGGGTCGCGTGGGTGGCTAGCTGGGCCGTTTGGCCCAGTTGGCCGGGGGGTGTCCCCTTTGTTTTTGATTTTGTTTTTTTCTTTTTCTTTTTTTGTTTTCTTTATTTTCCTCTTTTCTTTTCTGTTTTATTTTTGTTTCCTATTATTTTAGGTTCTGTAAAAATATATACTTTGCATCTAATTTGAACATTTCGATTTAGTCCACCGCCACAAAAGTCTAGACCCCAATTAATTTGGTTTGATATTTTATCAATCTGTAAAGGCATTTAAATAATCAGGTTTGCTAATATTTAAATCATTTTAGTGCATTAAAACACATAATAAAAGTGTGGTTCCTTCACAAATATTTAGTAAGGATTATTTGCCACAAACCAAACATTTTGGTTTTAATGTTTCAAAAGTTTTGTTGTTTGCCTTTCTTTCAAATTTGAATTTGGATCGGTTCTGAACTAACGCGAGATTAACGACAGTAACTTTGATGGCTTGGCATCATTAACACGTGCTTACTATAGCCTAATTATCCGGGCGTCACAGTCAGCGCCCGCGGCCACTTTAGACCACTGTCGGCATAGCCCCCCACCACTGCAGCTCCTCCGCCGCCCACAAGTCGACACCCCATCCACCCTCCACCGGACAGCAAGCCGCCCGGCCCCCAACCATCCCACCGCCGACCCACAACCATCCCACCGCCGATGGCCGCCCTCCAACCAAATCACCGACGCCATCGCCCCCCATCACGGTAGCCCCTCCACCATCCTCTGTCGCCCCAACAACCACTGCACTACCCTCAGCCACCACCATCATCGCCCCACTCCAAAGCAGCGCCGTCGAGCACCCATTTGACAGGGAGCACCACCGTCGTTGCCGAGCCACTCCACCGGCAGCCACCATCCTCGCGCCCTTCCTCCTTGAGCAGGCCTCCCTACAAGCGTCGCCGAGCACCAAGCCGCGAGTTTGCCCCCTTCACACGCCCCTGAAGCAGCAAACCCTCGGCCCTCCTCTCCAGCGAGCAGATCTGCATCCTCGGGCTTGGTATGTCTGCTTGAATTTGGCTCTCATTTTCTATGACTGATGTATCCATGTTTTCATTTTGGAGCAATGGTGGTTCAGTATGGAGGGAACTTGAGTAATTTGTCCTCCAAATTTGTACTGAACTTTCTGTCATCTGTACTGGTTTCTGGTTTGGGTAACTTGTATGTTCGTGCATTGGTTAATCTTGTGTAGTGTTTGTGTTAAGGTACTCTGATCATTATGTAAAAGACATGGGCAAAGATTATCATGAAGCCTAAACTATTATCCAACACCATCCTGCGGCTTAAACTTTTATCTTCTATTTACAGGCATAAGCATCTTTTTAGCGGCGATTTAGTAAACAACCACTGGTCTGCTAATGATATAATGTGTGAAATTCTGCTGATGATGTGATGTGGCAAATCATTTTTTTCTTTACTGCTAATGGTCTGAAAAATAAAATCTCTGCTGCTATTTGTTAGTGTCACACTTGGATGAATACATGTCACTTTGGATGCTAGTTACTTCTGACATGTCTTAAATAGGAAATTTTGTTGGCAGAACATCATCAAGCATGCTGTGCTTGGATCATAACTTTCATTATGTTGTTAGAGGTTTTCCTTTTAGAACACAAAAGTGGTCTTTGTTTGTGGGTATTATTCTGTTTCTGAATTCGACTTTTGGTGCCCTATAGCACTGAAACAACAAGTTTCATGGCTTTGGTTTTCAGCTTCAAGTCTCCGAAACAAACTGAAACTACCCTTGTGTACCGCACTCGCATCCCCAACATCCTCAACATCTTCCTAGCCCCCTTAATTATATGCATCCATGTTCCCTCGAAAATAGTGAAGCAGCCTGCAGTAGTGTAGTTGTACCAAAATCACATCTGCCCTAATGTATGCAGACATGTTTTATGCCATTCTGACTTGTCCACTGGGACTTCTCTCCTGTGATGTCTGTTTTGATTCTGCAAAAACCCATTCAGTAGTGTGGGACTGTGGATCATTAGCAAGGAAACCGTGCTTTAGTTCAGACTTCAGAGATATTTGCCTTTGCTTCAATAGGTAGTTTTCTCACAGTCAACATATAATAGCATAATTTGTTGTCCTGCATTGGAATACATCACACTAATATTGTATACGAATTAGGGTCCTTATGTTATGTTCTATTCCATGCAGCAAAGGCAATTTTCATCTAAGTTGAGCTGATTTTGATTTCCGTATGTTATGGGGGGACAACAGATATTGCCATATGTTCATTCTTGAGGGTACAGACTTGCTAAACTATTTATCATTTTTTGTTAGGTGACCTATTAGATCTAGAATGGAAGCTCACATATGTTGGATCATATAATGCTTACCAAAGGTTTCAATATTTTGCTGTTACCATTGTTCTTTGAGCATAATTCTTTTTCATTTCCTACTATCCTTTTTCATTTCCATTTATATGTGTGAACTTTCTATTTTGTCCATATGAAAGCAGATGACCATATGGTCTGTGGCCTTTTCATCCATATGAAAGTAGAGGCACACTGTGGTGCTGCTTTGTTTTTGTGATCACATTGAGAAAGACTTGTAAAGATGATGATTGTGTCGTGATGATTTCACAGGTACCCCGAGAGGCCCTTGAGTTTGTCGGAATGTCGATTAACTTCCGTTCCAGTAAATTCGGGTACTCCATATGTCCTATTTTCAGCAAAGGTCATGCTGAAATTTTCTGTGAATTTTAGCATGACTTTGCTAAAAATAGGACATATGGGGTACTTGCGACTAATGCATGGGCCGGGGTATCTTAGTACTTAATTAAGTAGGATCAACTGCCTCTTATGTGATACACATAGAAGTGTGATATCAACTCATAGTTATTACTCTATCTGTCACCTTATATGTGTATCCAACCTTGTGAACTTGTTTCATTTTGTAGTCTGTGTTAACTCAAGTATGTGTGATATATATACATATGTGTGTGCCTGTGATATAATACTCTATTTGGGATAGTTTAACCTGCAAGTTGCCTTCTCTGTTTCTCTGGCTATGAGGGGGTAGCATGATCGGAAGCACCAACACTCTTTTCCTAGGCACTCGAGTAGGCAGTGCTGCCGATGCGATCTGCCATTTAGAGTACCCATATATATCAGTCAACCTAGGGTGCCTCGGCATTGATAAACCCTAAATGATGAAAACTTAACTTAGCATTTAGGGTGCCTCAGCGTCGATAAACCCTAAATGATAAAACCTTGGCTTCTAGGGTGCCTCGGTGTTGATAAAAATCTAAATGATGAAAGCTTACGCTTTCAGGGTGCCTCGGCTTGGACAAACCCTAAATGATAAAAGCTTAGCTTTTAGGATGCCTCGGTGTCGACAAACCCTAAATGATGAGACCATGATAATTCCTCACAAACCCTAAATGATGAGATCTTGTTCCTTGACAATAACCAACTTTTTGACCAAACTTCTTTCCTATTTAGAGTGAAACATGGCCCACAACGATGAGGCCGGCGGTTCAGGGAAGGCATTCTGGGAGCTGTCCCAGGAGATGGAGGAAGAACCTCACCGCTATGAGGACGCCGCGGAAGACACCGATCCTGACTACACAACCCCTAGTGGCGTCAAGGATGACACCACTGATGGTGCCGTCGAGGATGCCACCACTGATGATGGCAGCGCATGCATAGATGGCAGCCAACCGAAGAGGCAACGGAAGGACCGGAGCCCGAACATGCTCGACACTGTCAAGGAGGAATTTACTGAAGTGTCCTCCATGGGGCATCCAATGGCGCCCCAGAAATAGTCAAGGGGTATGCGGGACAGCTCGGGTGCATTCTCTGGAGCACCGTCTCGATCAACACCGAGAACCTAAGGCATCATGACCGAGGGAATTTGCGCAACCTCCTCTTCACGAAGCTGCACGAACGATACAAGTTCCCCGATGACTTCGCAAACACATGCCTCTCAGGGAATAAAGTGAACAGTGCCGCCCTCACGAAGATGAGCACGACCCTGGCTACTTGGAGAGCCTCGATGAAGAGCATGATTGAAAAAGGTGATAGTTATGAGAAGATCAAGAAGAAAAATCCTTCGATCAGCGAAGATGACTACCGGGAGTTCAAGATCAAGTGCGAGAGCAACGCATCTGCAGAATCAAGTCAGTGGAGGAAAGATATGCGGGACTTGAACTTTGGGGTCCACAAACTCGGTCCCAGCGGTTACAGAGTGGAAGAACCTATATGGGACAAGGAGGACGCGGAGCGTGCCGAGCAAGGCCTATTGCCCCTCTTCGAGAAATACCGTGACAAGCAGACTAGGAATGATGTCGAGGCCCGGTACAAGATTGACACGGTAACCAAGGAGCTTACCACGGATCCGAAGACCAAGGCGCTTGAGCGTGTTCTGGTAAGGAATATACCCCCGCATAATTAGCTCCATATGGTTGAATTCTAATTAATGAAGACAAATTTCTAAATGTTTCACGTTCCTTCCACAGGACACTGAAAGCAGTAGCACGGGGTCGTCTCAGAGCTCCCCTTTCGACACCCCTTTAAATAGGGCGTTGAACATAATGAAAAACAAGGATAAGCTTAGTAAGCCGACGTCAGCTGGTCGTGTGGCCGGCAAAGGCTTGTCCACGAAATGGTCGAAGTACTATACCACTGGGTGAAAGGAGAGAAAGACTAGCTTGGAAAGCCAGGAGCACAAGGTTCAACAACTCAAGGCACAAGTAGCGCGGATTCCAGAGATCGTCGAAGAGCAAGTGCAAGACCAACTGGGAGCGACGATCACCGCCATTATGCCTACCTTGGTTTCTGGGCTGCAGGCGTGGATTGTGGGCGGCCAACAGGGGCCGCCCCCGATTCCCAGCTTCACGGGCAGCAACTCGCGCAATGCGCCGGCGGCGGCATTGGTGTCTCCAGCGGAGGCGGCATTGGTGTCTCCCACGGCGGCGCCGGCATTGCAGCTTAATACACCCGGGTGTGGGAAGAATACGCCGGCGGGCACATCGGCAGCAAGCGGCCCCTCTATCACTTGCACGCCCGCCGTTGGCGGTGCCCCGACATTAGCCGAGCTCGACGCCATCATGGTAACTAATTAAGCCTCTCGGCCGATGACTTCATCTCCTTGCCTTTGACTGGGCATCCCTGACGCCATACATGTTTTCGTAGGGCGCCGCCGACATTTCGTGCACTCTCCTGCACTTCATGAACGATGAGTTGGTCGATGTCGCCAAGGGCAGAATCGTTCAACTGGGCAGCCGCGTGTTCCACGGTAATCAGATGCCACCCACCGTTTATAGGGTTCAACTGGTTCGGGTGCTATCGTGCTTCGACGACATGTTACCTCCGTATCGACCCCATGGGGCCGATGAAGATGATGTGATGACCCTTAGCGCTTGCATAAGCTAGCCCATGCTTTGGCCGAGGAGTCAGATTCGTTTGGGGGCGGGGGACACCACCCCACAGACAACACCGCCAGTCGTGCCGGCGCCAAGCCATGGCAAGACCCCCGCAACGCTACCGGACATGTCGGACATGGATATGGCACATGATCCAGACATGCATATGGCATAGGATCCAGGGAATGAAGCTGAGTGGCCTATGTTTTGCCGGAATGTTGATTCATTTCCGTTTCGGCAAATTTCAGGTTCTCGATTTGTCCACTTTTTAGCAAAAGGCATGCCGAAATTTTCCGTGAATTTCGGCATGACTTGTGCTACAAACTAGGACATATCGAGTGCCCGGGATTTGCCGCACCGGGAAGGAGTCAACGTTCCAAGCAGGAGCAGGCAAAATCCAGAAAAAAAGCGGCAGACTTTCCCCTAGCTAACTTTGTCAGGAGCAGCTCGACTAGAGTTGCACCAGCACCTGCAACTACACCTGCTCCGACACTGGCTCCTGCACCTGCTCCCGCACCGGCTCCTGCACCTGCTCCCGCACCGGCTCCTGCACCTGCTCCCGCACCGGCTTCTGCACCTGCTCCAGCACTGGCAACGACACCAGACGTGCTCAGCGGTGCTTCGTCTTTGGCTGAGCTCGACGCCCTCATGGTATCTGTCACACCGGGCCCCTTCAATAAATGTATAATCTCCCATTTTTGTTGCCTTTCGGATGTCTCACGTCGTAGACTTTTCTTTGCAGGCCGACAAAATCCCGTGCACCATATTGTACACCATCGGCGACCAGAAGGTGGACGTGAGGAAGGAGACGATAATGGAGCCGAAGGAACCATTGTTCCAAAGTCGGCCGATCCCCCCGGAAGTCTTCAAGGTTTCCGTGGCCAGTGTCAAACCGTGCCACGAGAATTTGGCAACCTTCCGGTAGTAAAGAAGTCTAGGAAGAGACCGAGGAAAGGCAAAACAGCTGCTTCTATGATCCAGCCGCCTTAGCAGCCTCGGGTTCAAGACCGTTTAGATATCCCCGGTGCGGCAAAATGGCATATCCACGGTCAACCAATCCTACCTGAAGTAGTGCTAGTGGCCAGATTCGGAGATTTAAGGAGACTTCATGACGATGTGCTGCGGATAGAGAAAGGCATCATCGCCTGAAAACATCCAGGATACCCACTCTACGTGGTTAACGTGCCGCGGGGATTGTCGTACGTCGACACATTCCCCGCGGAGAAGTTCTTCCTTTGATTCGAT